>NC_083105.1:9332420-9664047 GCF_949774975.1 Lagenorhynchus albirostris | reverse complement strand
ACAACCGCAGAAATGCCATGATCTGCTGAACCCAATGCTGCAAGATGCAGAGGGTGGGGGGCTACCCCAAGTAAACCCTGAGAAACAGAGTTGGGGTGGGGCATTTGTCAAGAAATTAACCAGGGCGACACACGTGGGAGTCCTGGCTTTCTGGGAAGGGACTCAGAGCGCTGTCCCTGCCGCTCGTCAGAAGCCCAGACCTTGCAGGATCTGTTTCCACTCTTTCCCCAGGGACTGAACTAGGACCCTTATCCCCTGAGCCTGGGCTCAACAGGGGCGAGGAGGTTGCAGACAAGGGGTCATTTGTCCACCCTGGCTGGGCCCAGATCCTGCAGCTGCCAACTCCTCTGGGGCTCAGAGTCTTCTTGGACCAGCCCAGCCATGTGTGTGTGTGTTGGGGGGTGTTTATCCCCCAGTTGCCATGGGAGACCCAGATTCTATACTGGGCACTCTCTCCGGTGTCCCGACAGTGACCCCAGAGCATCTCTGACCAGCAGGCCTGGGTGGGGCCTGGGAGGACAAAGCAGCCTTTGGCTGCCGTCGGGCGGGTGGGCAGAGTGCGTCAGCTCGTCAGCCAGCCAGCCAGACCTGGAAGCCAGCCTTAACACCCCCTCTCTCTGTCACCACGCATATCTTGTTTTTGTCATGACATGACATGACAGATGTTGCTTGTCAATGCTGCCTCTGAAGTATCTCTAGACCCTGGTCCCTGCCATCCAGCCACACAGCCGCTACCCTGGTCAACTCCACCACTGCACCCCTTTCCTCCCCGTCTCACGGACAGTCTGCCCTGCATCCACGGCCAGGGGGAGCTTTTAGAAACACAGTTCGACCACATCAGTCCCCTGGTGTTGAATCCTCCAGTGAATATTTGCAAAACACGTACCTGACAAAGGACTCATAACCAGCATATACAAAGAACTGCTACAAATCAATAAGAAAAAGGGAGGCAACCAGTAGAAAATGGGCAAGAGACTTTGAACAGTCCTGTCATAAGAGAGGTTCTCCAAGTGGCCTGTAAACACATGAAAACATTATTAGTCATCAGGGGAATAAAACCATGAGATACCACTACATACCTACCAAAATGGTTAAAATAAAAGTCATAGAAAATATCAAGTGCTGGTGAGGATGTGGAGCAACTGGAACTCTCGGAGCACTGCTGCCGCAGGGAGCATATTTGGTACAACAACTGTTTGGCATTGTCTTACTGAAGCTGAGCATATGCCTACCCTACTTCCAGCAATTCCATTCCTGGGCATAGGTCCAACAGAAATGCATGCATATGTCCACTGAAAGACATGTACAAGATGTTTTTCTTCTGTTTTATTCAAAGCAGGCACAACCCAGAAATAACCTGAATGCCCGTCACAATGGAACGGGATGGGATTAGATGCGTGTCGCACAGTGTTGTGGGGAAGAAGCTGGACACAAAGAAGTATACACTGTGTGATTCCACTTATGTGAGCTCCAAAAACAGATGAACCTGCACCAAAATCAGGACAGCGATTATCTTTGGGGAAAAAGGAGGAATGAGGAGAGGCACAAGGGAGATTTCCTGGGTGTCAGTAATGTTTTGTCTCTTGATTGAGGTACTGGTTACACAGGTGTGTTTAACTGGTGAAAATTCATCCTGCTGGACGCTTAAACAGTGTAAGCACTTTTCTTTACATATATTACTCTTCAGTAAAAATTAAAACAAAACAAAACCCTCCACCTACATTGCCCAAAGTCCTCTGTGGTGGTTCCCATCAGCTTATCCTCGACATGCCATGTAGTTCCCTGGACATGCCATGTAGTTCTCTCTATCTGGAATTCCCGTGTCCAGTTGGTAAACACTCTGATCTGGGGTCACCATCACCACCAGGAAGCGTTCCCTTCTGGCCACACACAGAGGTGGTTTCTCCCTCCTCAAAAAGCCATAGCTACCTTCATTTCAGACCTTATTCATCTGACAGTCTCTTCACAGTATTTACTGAGCACTTGTTATGTGCCAGGCACATACACTTGTGAATAAGCAGGTTAGATTAAAAAATTTTTTTTAATAATTACAGAAATAAATGGACACGGACAAATTGCAATAAATGCCCCCAAAGGGAAGTCCAGACAAGCAGTGGAGAATAACGCAGGGCATGGGGGAGTGGGAGGGGCTGTTTACCCTGGATGATCAGTGCAGAAGCCCAGATAACAAAGGGAAAGCCAGGCCAAGATAACTCCCGAGGAGTATCCAGCCCGAGGGCACCATGCTAATGGAGAGCAATAACCTGTGAATGTCCTGGGGTCAGGACTGTGCCATTCAGGCGCTTAGCGCAAGGATTGGCCCATTAGGTGTCTGGGAGTATTTTGTGAATGAATGAATGAATGAATGAATGACGGGAGGCTGGAAGAGATGGGCAGGGCGATCATAGGAAAGGGTTTGGTGGCCTCAAGGACACAGGTTATCTTTTCACAAGTGTGCACCTCCAGCTGGCAGAGCCAATGTGGGAAATAAAGTTTGGGGTCCCCAGAAGAACAGACCCCACCCCCAGCAAGTGTACAGAGACACAGGCCAATCACTCCTTCATTTATTCATTCATTCAGTTGATACATATTAACTGAGTGCCAGGCCCCATCCTAGGGGCTCTCCCCTTTGCCTCCCAGTGAGGCCAAATTCCCAGCGGCTATTTTAACTTCTGGGATCTCTGGGGGTTCAAGTCTCTCCCTGCTTCAAACTGTTTCCCCACCTCAAACCTCAGTCCCCCTCCATTGTCCAAGCAGGACTCTCCCCTGATCACCAGGGGAAATCCAGGGGAAACTTGGGTTATGCTACCCGGTTATTTACAAGCCCAAACGTGATTTAGTGGGGGCAGTGTTCACCTTGCCAAAATAATGTCTGCTTTACCAAAGAATTCTCAAAGCTATTTTAATTAGTTTTCCCAACAGGATTTCTCAGACACTGTTGGCAGCTGCATAAACAGGTACCGCCCTCCTAGAAGCAATATGCCAGGATTTGGAGCAACTATGATAGCATGTGCACGTGAACTAACCACCCTCACCTCAGTGTAAACCCTGGAGCACCTCACACCCAGGTCCATAGGGGCACGCCCAGCATATCCCTGGCAACACTGTTGCAGCAGCTGTGAAGCAGGGGCAACTCAGATTCCCCCAACTAGGGAAACAGGCAAGTAAAAGGTGGTGGTGGATGCCCGTGGTGGTGGATGCCCATGTTGGTCAGAAGTAGCCCATCTGTAGGACAACATGGGGCAAACCAAAAAGACCTATTTTGGGTAAAAAGGGAAATCAATCAAATGGGATGTCTGACATGTTACCATTTTTGTAAACTTAAGACACATGCATACATAAACCATAATGGAAAAGAATATTAAAAAAAAAGAATGTCTATTTGTGTATAACTGATTCACTTGTTGCACATTTGTGCAACATTGTAAATCAACTATACTTCAATGAATAAATAAAATAAAACACATACACACACCAGAGCTTTTGGAGGGAGGGGAATAGAAGTTTGTTCAGGGATGAGCAGAGATTTTTTTATACATACACACACAAACACACATGCACACGCATGTGTATACTTTATATAAAATAAGGGAGAGCCTTGCATGGACAATGAAAGTATACTAAGGACCAAGGATTTTAATTAATTCAACAATCTCTACTTGAGGTAAAAATAAAATTTAAATTTAAAATTTTAAACTTTAAATTTTAAAAGTTTACATCTTCTGGGAAGATGTAGGAGGCACACTCTTTTCCCTATTCCTCCCACTAAGTACAACTAGAAACCATAGACATAATGTATAAAACAAGCACAAGGAGACTCTGAAAGGAGGGGAGAAGAAGGCAGATTAGCTCAGGATCAAAGAACCCAAGGAACAACACAGTGACGAGTTTCCTCGTTACTGTTGTTTTCTTTCTTTCTTTTAATTTGTCTCATACATCCCAGACTTTGAGCTGAAGAAGACAGCAACCTGGAAACGCCAAGAGGCCTAGACAATAAAAGCCCTCCATCCCCCCAGAAACCTATTCTTTCCAGTCAAAAAGAAAAGAGGCAGCTTAGCAAGATGGAAAAAAATGAGACATTAATTGCTCTATTCCAGCAAAACACCGCAGAAAAATCTGTAGCCCCATCCATGCCAGCAAAGAGCAAGTTTGGAAATTAGACTTCCACCCTCGAAAGGTTACAGTAGGTGCTCCAATCTCCCCACGGGGGTGAAGGCCAAGTAGGGACCTGGGACTTTCACCCTGACCTAAGCAGTAATAAGGAGCCCCATTGCCTCATATATCAGTAGAGGTCAAGTGGGAAACTTCGACTTCTAACCCTATCTGACAGCAGTGAGGCAGCATTCCCACTTCCCCTGCTGGAGCAGCATCAGAGGAAACCAGCTAAAGCAGAAGGTTTAATAAGATACAGAGTTATTACAACATAATACCTAAAATGTCCAGGTTTTAGAACATCACTCATCATGCCGAGAACCAGGAAGATCTCAAACTGAATCAAAAAGACAATCAACAAATGCCAAGGGGGAATCCCCTGGCAGTCCAGTGGTCAGGACTTGGTGCTTTCACTGCCAGGGCCTGGGTTCCACCCCTGGTCAGGGAACTAAGATCCCACAAGCTGCGTGGCACAGCCAAAACAAACAAACAAAAAACACACAAAAAAAACCAAAACAGAAAACAAATGCCAAAACTGGGATAATAGAAATGTTAGGAACACACTTGAAACAAATGAAAAAAGCAAACTCCTCAGCAAAGAAATAGAAAGTATAAAGAAGACTGTCAACCACAGAAAGGAGGGAATAGAGGAAAGAACCAGCAAAAGACAGATCTTCCCTGACTTATGATGGGGTTATGTCCCAATAAACCCATTGTAAGTTGAAAATATCACAAGTCAAAAATGTATTTAATACACTTAACCTACTGTCATAGTTTAGCCGAGCCTACCTTAAGCACGCTCAGAACACTTACATTAGCCTACAGCTGGGCAAGATGATCTAACACAAAGCCTGTTTCATAATAAAGTGTTGACTATCTCATGTAATTTACTGAATACCGTACTGAAAGTGAAAAACTGAATGGTCTGGGTCTGGACGATTGTTGTATGTATATCAGTTTTCTACTCTCATGATCACACGGCTGACTGGGAGCTGTGGTTTGCTGTCACTGCCCAGCCTCATGAGAGAATATTGTACTGCATATTACTAGCCCTGGAAAAGGTCAAAGTTCAAAGTATGGTTTCTACCAAATGTGTATTGTTTTAGCACCATCATAAAGTCAAAGTCATAAGTTGGACCATCATAAGTTAGGGACCATCTGTACAGAACAATAGAAATTACTTAACTTGAACAACAGAGAATAAATAGAACAAAAGGGAAAAAGTCTCAGGGAGCTGTGGGACTATGACAGAAGGTCTAACATTTGTGTCATTGGAGTCCTGGAAGGAGAAGAGAAAGAGGGCAGGGCTAAAAACGTGCTCAAAGAAATAAGGGCTGGGGCTTCCCTGGTGGCGCAGTGGTTGAGAGTCTGCCTGCTGATGCAGGGGACACGGGTTTGTGCCCCGGTCCGGGAAGATCCCACATGCCGTGGAGCGGCTGGGCCCGTGAGCCATGGCCACTGAGCCTGCGCGTCCAGAGCCTGTGCTCCGCAATGGGAGAGGCCACAACAGAAGGGCTGACAATTTGGCCACAGATGTAGGCCTATAGATTCAAGAGGCTGAGTGAACACCAAACAGGAAAAACCTAAAGAAATCTACACAAAGACATCACAGTCAAACTTTTTCTGAAAACTAGAAACAAAGAAAAAGTCTTAAAGGCAGCAAGAGAGAAATGCCATGTTACCCATAGGAGAAAAACAACTTGAAAGACAGTGGATTTTCTTTCAGAAACTATGGAGTTCAGGAGGTGGTGGCACAACATTTTTCAACTGCAGAAAAAAAAAAAAAAGAACTTTCAACTCAGAATCCTATATCTAGAGAAAATATCCCTTAGAAATGAAGGGGAGGAACTTCCCTGGTGGCGCAGTGGTTAAGAATCCGCCTGCCAATGCAGAGGACACGGGTTCGAGCCCTGGTCCAGGAAGATCCCACGTGCCGCGGAGCAACTAAGCCCGTGTGCCGCAACTACTGAGCCTGCGCTCTAGAGCCTGTGAGCCACAACTACCAAAGCCTGTGTGACTTGAGCCTGTGCTCCGCAAAAAGAGAAGCCCGCACACCACAATGAAGAGTAGCTCCCACTCGCCACAACTACAGAAAGCCCTCACACAGCAACGAAGACCCAACGCAGCCAAAAATAAATAAATATGTTTTTTAAAAAAAGAAAGAAATGAAGGGGAAATCAAGACATTCTTATGTAAAGGAAAACCAAGAGAACTTGTCACCAGCAAACCCACTCTAAAGGAATAGCTAAAAAAAATTTCTCTAAACAGAAAGGAAGTGATAAAGAAGTAATCTTGGAACATAAGGAAGGAAAAAAGAACACAGCAAGCAAAAAATATGGGTAAACACATTAGAATTTCCTTCTCTTCCTGGGTTTGAAAATTGAAGCAGAAACTTTTAACACTGTCTGACATGGCTCTAAATGTATCTAGAGGAAATACTTAAGAAAATTATATTATAAATGGGAGAAAGTAAAGGGACTTAAAGGGAGGTATGATTTCTATACTTCACTGAAACTGGTAAAATAATGACAGTGATATAACTGTGATATATTATGTATATATAATATAATATTTAGAGAAACTACTAAAAAGCTATACAAAGATATACACTTAAAAACGACATAGATAAATCAAAATGGAATGCTGAAGAATGTTCAAGTAACCCACAGGAATGCAGGAAAAGAAAACAGAGAAATTAAAAACAGAACAAACAGAAAACAAAACAAAACAAAATGACAAAATTAAGCCCTACCACATTAATAATTACATTAAATATTAATAGTCTAAGAACACTAATTAAAGACAGAGATTGGCAGAGTGGATCAAGAAACATAATACAGCTGTGTGATATCCACAAGAAATTCACTTCAAATATAATTATATAGGCACTTTGAAAGTAAAAGGATTGAAAAAGACATATCACACAAACATTAATCAAAAGAAAGCAGATGTGACTACATTAACATCAGATTAAGTAGACTTCAAAGTAGAGAAAATTGCCAGAGACAGAGAGAAACATTTTGTAATGATAAAAGTGTCAATCCAGCAATCCTAGATGAAAGAAATCACAGCAATCCTAAACATGCATGCACCAAAGAGTAGACTGCAAAATATGTGAAGAAAAAACTTACAGAACTAAAAGGAGAAAATAGACAAATCCCCAATTATAGTTGGAGACTTCAACACCCTTTCTCAATAAGTGATAGAACAAATAGAAAATCAGCAAAGATATAGAAGAACTCAACAGCACCATCAACCAACAGGATCTGATCAACATTTGTAGAAAACACCACCCAACAATAGCAGAATATACATTCAAGTACCTTTGGAACATATACCAAGATAGATCATTTTTTTAAAAACTCAGTAAATTTAAAATAATTGAAATCATGCAAAGTTGGTCTCTGCCTACAATGGAATCAACTAGAAATCAATAACAGAAATGTAACAGAAAAACCTCCGAACAGTTGAAAATTAGATAAAACACTTCTAAATAATCCACAGATCAAGTGGAAGTCTCAAAGGAATTCCAAAAATACACTGAACTGAATGAAAATGAAAATACAACATAGCAAAATGTGGGGCACAGCTAAAGCAGTACTGAAAGGGAAATTTATAGCACTAAGTGCACACATTAGAAAAGAGGAAAAGTATCCTATCTCAAGAACCTAGGAAAAGAAGAATAAAATAAAACCAAAACAAGCAAAGCAAGGAAATAACAGAGATAAAAATAGAAATCAGGGCTTCCCTGGTGGCGCAGTGGTTGAGAGTCTGCCTGCCAATGCAGGGGACATGGGTTCGTGCCCCTGTCTGGGAAGATCCTACATGCCACGGAGCGGCTGGGCCCGTGAGCCATGGCCACTGAGCCTGCGTGTCCGGAGCCTGTGCTCCACAATGGGAGAGGCCACAACAGTGAGAGGCCCGCGTACAGCAAAAAAAAAAAAAAAAAATAGAAATCAGTGAAATTGAAAACAGAAAAACAGTAGAGAAAATCAATGAAACAGAGAGCTGGTTCTTTGAAAAGATCGATAAAATTGACAAGCCTCTGGCAAGACTGACAAAGAAAGAGAAAAAAAAGAAGAAGAAAAAAGGAGATGCAAATTACCAGTATCAGGAACAAAACAGGGGATGTCACTACAGACACCATAGACATCAAAAGGATAATAAGGAAATCTATGAACAACTCTACACACATGAATTTGACAAATTAGATGAAATATACCCATTTCTAGAAAAATACAAACTACCACAATTCACTCAATATAAAATTGATAATTTGAATAATCCTATAACCATCAAGGAAATTGAATTTGTAATTTTAAAACTCCCCCCCCTCCAAAGTCTCCAGGCCCAGATGGTTTCACCAGAGAATTCTACCAAACGTTTTAATTAACACCAACTCTACATGATCTGTTCCAGAGAATGGAAGAGGAGGAAATACTTCCCAATTCATTTTATGAAGCTAGTATTATCCCAATGTCAAAACCAGACAAAGACAGTACAAAAAAAGAAAACTATAAGCCAACTCCCTTCATGAAAGTAGGTGCAAAGATCCTTAACAAAATATCAGCAAATATAATTCAGCAAAATATGAAAAGAATTATACATCATGACCAAGTGGGGTTTATTCCAGAATGCAACCGTGGTTTGATATTTGAAAAGCAATCAGTGTAATCCACTATACTAACAGGCTAAAGAAGAAAAATCACATGATCGTATCAATCAATGTAGAAAAAAAACCATTTGACAAAATTATGATAATTCATGATAAAAACTCTCAGAAAAAAATAGGAATAGAGGGGAAAAGTATCTACAAAACCCCTACAGATAACATTATACTTAATAATGAAAGACTAAACGCCTTTCCCCTAAGATCAGGTACAAAACAAGGATATCTGCTCTCACACTTTTATTCAACATAGCGCTGGAAGTTCTAACCTATGCAACAAGGTAAGAAAAATAAATAAACGATATACAGATCAGAAAGGAAGGAATAAAACTGTCTCTCTTTACAGATGACATGATTGTTTATACAGAAAGTCCCAAGGAATCTACAAAAAAACCTCCTAGAATTAATAAGTGAATTCAGCAAGGTAGCAGGATACAAGATCTATGTGCAAAAATCAACAGTATTCCTATATCCTAGAAACAAGTATGTGGTCACCAAAATTTAAAATAACATTTACAATCGTTCAAAATAAATAAATAAAATGCATAGGTATAAATCTAACAAAACATGTATACAGGACCTGCATGCTGAGAACTACATGCTGGTCACATAAATCAAAGAAGACAAATAAATGGAGAGACATACCATGTTCATTAATTGAAAGACTCAACATAGTAAAGATGTCAGTTCTCCCCAGATTGACATACAGATTTAACGCAATTCCTTTAAACACTTCAGCAAGATTTTTTATAGCTATAGACAAGATTATCCTAAAATTTATATGAAAAAGCGAAGGAGCAGAATCGTTTAAACAACTTTGGAAAAGAAGAATGAAATGAGAGAAATCAGTCTACTTGATTTATTATAACTTTATATAAGGCATATAGAATTTATTATATACCTATTGCAATCAAGACTGTGTTGTATTGGCTGAGCGAGTAGAACAGGTTAGAGAACCCAAGAACCACACAAGTATTCCTGACGGATTTTTTACAAGAACACGAAAGTAATTCAGTGGAGGAAAGACGAGCTTTTAAACAAATGGTGTCGGAGCAATTGGATATCCACAGGAAAAAATTAAAAATAAATAAATAAATCAAAACAAAAAAACCCTAAACCTAAGTCTCACGCCTTATACAAAAGTTAATTCAAAATGGACCATGGGCTTAAATGTAAAATGTAAAGCTAGGGACTTCCTTGGCAGTCCAATGGTTAAGACTATACATTCCCAATGCAGGGAGCACAGGTTCGATCCCTGGTCAGGGAACTAGGATCCCACATGCCACACGGCATAGCATTAAAAAAGAAAAAGGAAAAGTAAAACTTTCAGAAAAAATACAGGAGAAAAACTTTCTCACACTTGACACCAAAACATAATTGATGAAAGGAAAGGTTGATAAATTGGACTCCATCAGAATTTAAAACTTTTCCTTTGTGAAAGAACCTGTTAAGAAGATGAAAAGACAAACTACAGACTGGAAGGAAATATTTGCAAACCACTTATCTGACAAAGGACCAGTGTCTAGAACATGTAAAGAACTCTCAAAAGTCAACAGTAAAAAAAGAAAAAATCCAACTCTAAAACAGAAAAAGACATGAAGAGACACTTCACTAAAGAGGATATTCAGATGGAAGATAAGTACATGAAAATATGTTTAACATCATGAACCGTTAGTGAAATGCAAATTAAACCACAATGAGGTATCATTACACACCTATCAGAATGGCTAAAATAAAAAATAGTGACAACACCAAGCATTGGAGAGGATGCAGAGAAACTTGATCATTTATACATTGCTGGTGGGAATGTAAAATGGTACAGCCACTCAAGAAAACAGTTTGGTGATTTCTTTAAAAATTAAATATGCAACTACTATATGGTCCAGCAGTTGCACTCCTGGGCATTTATCCCACAGAAACGAAAACATGTTCACAAACAAACCTGTCCTGAGATGTTTATAGCAACCTTATTCATAATAGCCCAAAACTGGAAACAACCCAGATGTCCTTCATCGAATAAGTGGTTAAACAAACTAGGGGACATCCACACTATGGAAAACTACTCAGTGACAAAAAGGAATGAACCTTTCATGTACACAACAACCTGGATGACTCTCCAGAGAATCATTCCGAGTGAGAAAAGCCGACCCCAAAAGGTCACATACTGTATGATTCTGTTTATATAACATTCTTTTTTTTTTTTGCGGTACGTGGGCCTCTCACTGCTGTGGCCTCTCCCGTTGCGGAGCACAGGCTCCGGACGCGCAGGCTCAGTGGCTATGGCTCACGGGTCCAGCCGCTCCGCAGCATGTGGGATCTTCCCGGACCGGGGCACGAACCTGTGTCCCCTGCATCGGCAGGCGGACTCTCAACCACTGCGCCACCAGGGAAGCCCTATATAACATTCTTGATATGACAAAGTTCCATGCTTGCCAGGGGTTAAGAAAGGGTAGGGATTAGAGGGAAGTGGGTGTGGCCATAAAAGGGCAATAGGAGGGATCCTCGTGAGGATGGTAATGTGCATTACCCTGACCGTATCTATGTTAACATCCTGGTTGTTTTTGTCCTACGGTTTTGTAAGATGTTCTCATTCGGGGAAACTAGGTAAAGGGTACATGGTATCTCTGCATTATTTCTTTTCTTTTTTTTAAGATATTTTTGATGTGAACCATTTTTTAAGTCTTTATTGAACTTGTTACAATATTGCTTCTGTTTTATGTTTTTGGCTTTTTGGCCACAAGGCGCGTGGGATCCTAGCTCCACCACCAGGGATCAAACCCACACCTCCTGCATTGGAAGGTGAAGTCTTAACCATTGGACTGCCAGGGAAGTCCCATCTGTATTATTTCTTTTTTTTTTCTTTTTTTTGCATTATTTCTTAAAACTGCATATGAATCTACAATTATCTCAAAATTAAAAGTTTGAGATAATTAAAATTAAAAAAGTTTAATTTAGGGCTTTTTTTTGCATTATTTCTTAATTAATTAATCTACAATTTTCTCAATTATCTCAATCTACATATGCATATGAATCTACAATTATCTCAAAATTAAAAGTTTAATTTAGGGCTTCCCTGGTGGCGCAGGGGACACGGGTTCGTGCCCCGGTCCGGGAAGATCCCACATGCCGCGGAGCGGCTGGACCTGTGAGCCATGGCAGCTGAGCCTGCGCGTCCGGAGCCTGTGCTCCGCAACAGGAGAGGCCACAACAGTGAGAGGCCCATGTACCACACACACACACACACACACACACACACACACACACACACAAAGTTTAATTTTAAAAAAAGAGACTTTAGCCAGAATTGCCTCCCTCTTCCCCTCCCCCAGCCCCCATTCCAGGAGAGTGTCGGTGATGCTCAGCTTCCGGGGACCAGCTGTGGCTGGGGAACCAGAGCGCCAGAACCACTGTTGTCATCTTTGAGGAAGCTTAGAGAAAGGGACTGAAGCCAGGTGCTAAAGGCAGGCAAATGTGGTTTCACATGAAAACAGGGGAAATGATACCAGAAAATATAAGCTGGAGGGCTTGACACAAGCCCTGGCAGACTTCCAGGATGGGTGAGGACCAGCGGGGACACCTAATCACAGGAGCCAGCTTGAGTTCTGGGTGACAGGCCAAATATTTGGGTCTGTGCGGGACCAGCTGGCTGGGGATCTAAGGAGAAGTGAGGGACCCTGCGTGGAAATTCTGCTACAGCACATGTATGTCACTCTCAGACATCCTTGTGCTAAGATGAAGAATTGGGGCTAACAGCCCAGCTTGGGGTGGGTTGGGGGGTTATAACTGTTGAAAATGTGAGATCGAATTGTGGGGATGGTATGAAAACTGTAGCCATGTTTGGTGTGTGCTGGTCCATGTGGGACCTCACACATGCTCTCCGTTGATCAATCATTACCATAAAACTTCTGCATCTGCAAGACACTTGGTTTGCGGCACGAACTGTCCCTCTTTCCCCTTTGCCTCTGGGCCCTCCTTTCCCAAATCTTTCCTCTGGATCCTCAAGCTAAAAAGGACCTCAAAGAATTGAAGATGCTGGGACTTCCCTGGTGGCACAGTGGTTAAGAATCCGCCTGCCAATGCAGGAGTCATGGGTTCGAGCCCTGGTCCAGAAAGATCCCACATGCCGTGGAGCAACTAAGCCCGTGCTCCACGAATACTGAAGCCCGTGCACTTAGAGCCCGTGCTCCGCAACAAGAGAAGCCACCACAATGAGAAGCCCGTGCACTGCAACGAAGAGTAGCCCCCGCTCACTGCAGCTAGAGAAAGCCTGCGCAGCAATGAAGACCCAACGCAGCCAAAACTAAATAAATAAAATAAATTTAAAAAAAATAAAAAGAATTGAAGATGCTGTCTGAGACCCCAAAAGTGTGACGTGACATACCTCCGTTTTACAGACAAGAACACTTATGCTTAGAGAAGGGAAGTGACCTGCCCTATCGCATGGCAGGTCCAGATAAGAGCCCAGACATTTGGCTATGCCCGGCTTCACTTGGTCAGAGTTGGAGGAAACAAGAGGCCCCACTGCACCTGGACAAATGATGGCCAGAGTTCTCTGCCCCTGCACCCTGTCTTCATGCCCACAGCCACACCACAGCTCAGTCATCGCTCATCCAACAATACATGTTGATAGCCTACTGTGTGCCAAGCACTATTCTAGACTCTGAGGAAAGGACAGTGAACAAAATAGACACAGATATACTGGCTCCTTGGAGCTCACATTCACGCCAAGCATCTGGTACCTCCTCCAAGCACCTGGTACCCTCCATTCCCCACCCTCCATCTGCATCCATCCCCGACTCCTGGTTGTACACAGAGGCGCCTGTCACTGGTGAGGGTCAGGAGACCTGTGGGCTTAGGCCTCATATTCAGGGAAGACCTACACTGACTATTGAGATTATTTCTAAATAAGGATCTGCATACAATCATCACGGGGTAGGTTGTTTCATAAGTGTTAGTTTGATCAATGTAAAATACTTAAAACACAGCCTGACTTTGCTAACCTTATTTGGATATTTCTTTTTTAAATATTTATTTATTTATTATTATTATTATTTATTTTGGCTGTGCCAGGTCTTAGTTGAGGCATGCGGACTCCTTAGTTGTGGCATGCATGTGGGATCTAGTTCCCGGACCGGGATGGAACCTGGGCCCCCTGCATTGGGAGCGTGGAGTCTTATCCACTGGATCACCAGGGAAGTCCCTGGATATTTCTTCATGCATTCAATATAACCAAAAGCCTCAATAAAATGGAAGATTTTAGGCCTCTCTGGACCTGCATGAGGTCCAGGTCGCCAGCTCCCTCCTAATCTGGCCCCAGCCGGCCCTGCCATGGCCCCCATCCCTCCACTGAGCTCTCTTCTGGGGACGGAAAGAATCCTGCCCCAAGAGCAAGAGGGCTAGGGTTCAAATCCTGGCTCTGTCAATTACTCATGAAACTTTGAGTCTACTCCCGCCCCCATGACCTCGGTTTCCCCATCTGTAAAATGGGAGCAGAGTAGTAGCCTCAGTGGTTCCTGCCAACACCGACTTCAGGAGCTCCCCTACCAGATTTCAGCTCCCAAGGTCTGACTCCCCCCAGCTCATGCCCCTCGGGTGCACCTGGAAGGTCTTCAGGAAACTGGTGCAGGACACAGAGTTTTCAAGTCACCTAACCTACTTGCTGTCAGGGCTCAGTCATAGAAAAAGCTGCTATTCTCTGGGAACTCTGGCCACCTTCATGGCTCTTGAGCTAGGACCCCTGGACCTCAGGCATGAGCTGGGTGACCCCATCCCACAGCTGTGGTGCAGGGCCTGCTGGAATACTCACAGGGCCAGGTGCTTTGCTGAGCTGACCTAGAGTTTCCCTTCCTAACACTCTGCCATTTCTTTTTTTTTTTTGGCTGCGTTGGTTCTTTGTTGCTGTGCACAGGCTTTCTCTAGTTGCGGCGAGCTGGGGCTACTCTTCGTCGTGGTGCGCGGGCTCCTCATTGCAACGGCTTCTCTTGTCGTGGAGCATGGGCTCTAGGCGTGGACTTCAAGAGTTGCAGCATGAAAAAAAAAAAAGAGTTGCAGCATGTGGGCTCAGTAGTTGTGGCACATGGGCTTAGTTGCTCAGCAGCATGTGGGATCTTCCCGGACCAGGGCTCGAACCCATGTCCCCTGCATTGGCAGGCGGATTCTTAACCACTGCACCACCAGGGAACCACCCCCCCACTTCCATTCTTGTCTGTCAAAATGCGGTTCCTGGACCAGCAGTGTTGGTCTCACCTGGGGGCTTGCTAGAATGCAGAGTCTCGGGCCCTGCCCAGCCCTGCTGATGCAGAATCTGCATTCTAACAAGATCCCCGGGGGATTATTTTGCACATTAATGTTTGCAAAACACTGCCTTATAGCATAGAACCCCAAATCCCCCTACGCGGCCCAATCATATTTGTTCAATCGATAGATTAATCAATCAGTAAAATGCTTGTTAAATGAACTCTAGCACCTCTTATTGCCGGTGCCTCCCATTGCGGACGAATCCAATATTCCCCAGGCAACCATCCAAACAGCCACTGGGCTCCAACGTACACAGGGTCAGACCCTGTCTGGGCAAAACAGACCTGGTACCCAGGCCTCACCCATCTGCTGGAGGTGACCATCCTGTCCTAACTGTGACCAAGTGACCCCCTAAGTGGCGGTCTAGCTACAATGACGTCAACTATTTTTTTTTCTTTTTTTTTTTTTTGCGGTTCGCGGGCCTCTCACCGCTGTAGCCTCTCCCGCTGCGGAGCACAGGCTCCGGACGCGCAGGCCCAGTGGCCATGGCTCACGGGCCCAGACCGGGTCACAAACCCATGTTCCCTGCATCGGCAGGCGGACTCTCAACCACTGCGCCACCAGGGAAGCCCGACCTCAACTATTTTAAAGGCGAGAAAGCCAAGGTTTGTGCCCGTCCCACCCCAGCTCAGGCTTCTCCCCCTAACACGTGAACACACACACTTGCCTGAATGCACACACATGCAAACACACTTGCCCTAGTGCACACACACACACACCCCGCCCAGGCCCTGGTTGTGTCTCCGTGGGTCATGGGGTGACTCACAGGCACATCTCCCCTCCCTGACTGGGAAAGGGAGAGGGAGAAGAGGTGTCTCCGAGCCAAACGTGAGAAAGTGACTTTGGACCAGCTGGGCCAAGGGACTGCCAGGGTCAGGGCTGGGGCTGGGGCTGCGTCCCCAGGGGTCCTGCCTGGGAAACCAGGCAAGTCACTGGGTCAGCAAGTCCTTCCCTCCCTCACGAGCCCACAGGACTGTGTCAAGCCAGTTTACTGGATGAGTGGGGGGAGGGCGACGGGTAAGAGAGGACACACACACACACGCACGTACATACACACATGCGCGCGCACACACACACACACACACACAAGACCCCAGAATCACGCCCCACCTACAGTCTCCCAGTGGCTCCTGGGGGTGGGAGCCATTCAGACTGGCCACCCGGCCCTCAGTTTACAGAGTCCTCACATATCCGGGGCCCACATCCGTCCCCAGGGATGTGTGCAGACAGGGCAGGGAGTCGCCCGTTTCGTGGGTGAGTGGCAGGGGCCTAGACCACACTGGTCTGGGGGATCGTGTTTACAGCTGCCCCTGCTCAGCACGGAAGCTTCATGGGTACCGGAGCAGGAGAGCCATGGGGTTGGGACAACAACGCCACCCCCTTGAGACCTGGGGTCACCTCAGTTTCCCTATTTGGGTAATTTCCTGGCATCACTGACTGTTCTGGGGTTCTATTAGCCCACGACTCAGGCAAAAAATGGGGGAGGGGGCGGGCTGTGGGGAGAGGGCTCACACAGAGGAACCTTGGAAAGATGAACACTTTCCTTCCCTGCCCCGCCCCCATCTGCTGGGGCCCAATGTCCCCCTCCCCCACTCAAAACCCCCTCCAAGTCCAGATCGTCCTCTGGGCTGAACCCTCAACCCCATTCTCCCAACTGTCCTGGGGGAAGCTGGGGGCCGGCCAGTGGTGTCTGAGTGGGGATGCAGGGGTGGGCTACCGGGTCGCCCTAGGTCTGGGAGCTTCTCCCTCGTGTCGCCCCCCTGCTTCCCAAGCCCCAGACAGGTGGCCACGGAGCAAGGCTGGGGGGGTGGGTGGAGCTCAGGCGACCCCCACGCCCCTGCTTTCCGCCTTGATTAGCAGAAACATTCCTAC
Source organism: Lagenorhynchus albirostris (assembly GCF_949774975.1). Classification (NCBI taxonomy): domain Eukaryota; kingdom Metazoa; phylum Chordata; class Mammalia; order Artiodactyla; family Delphinidae; genus Lagenorhynchus; species Lagenorhynchus albirostris. The sequence goes on along the minus strand of NC_083105.1, from coordinate 9,647,057 downwards.
ATCCGTCACGGGAAGACAGCCTGCTCTCCATCGTCAATCACCCAGGAAACGCAAACACATTCTGACTGTGCCCAGACCATCTTCCTACAAAATCATGGGCACCATGGGGGCCCCCACCGCCAGGGAGCAGGCATGTGGGAGAAGCTCCCCACCAGATCTCAGCTTCTGCCACAGCCAGGGAAGGTCTGAGTCACACCTACCTCCTTACATACACACACACACACACACACACACACACACACACACACACACACACTCACACTCACGAATACACAGAGCTGCCAGCAAAACACAGATCCACTCACAGCCACACCCACAGCTGTGCACACGCACACAGACACACAGACCACTGACCACAGACCCACGGAGAAGGGGTTTTGCGCCTGCAGCAGAGACCTCAGCTCGCCCGTATCTGGCATACAGGAGCGCACAATAGGTCCACATTAGGTGGCCCTTCGGCGCTCCTCACTTTTGGACCTCTGGTGTAGTGTACCTGTTTCTTCCACCTGCTTCCATTGCCCTCTCCCCCAACTAGGATATGAGCTCCGCATGGGCAGGATCCTTCTCCCATTCACAGCTGTGTCCCAGCATCCAGCACAGGGCTTGGCACACAATGGGTACTCATTAAACATTTGTTTGTTGAATGAATGTCTGAGCAGCCCCACCCCAGGCCCAACCCCGCCCAAAGTCCCGCAGTCATTGCCTTCCTCTCCAAGCCAGGCTCCCAAGTAGCTGCCTGATTCTCCAGGAGAGCAGGTGTAACCTCAACATCTTCCCAGAACCCAGGATGCCCCAGCCCCTCCTCCATCACCTGGCTCGAAGGTGCCGCCATCTGACCGCCCCCGACCCCTCTGTCCTCATCTCCCTGCCTGCCCCCAGCCCTCCCCACCTCCTGCCCCTGGCCACACTCAATTCCCAGCAGTCCTGATCCACAGATCAGGTCCTCCCCAATCAAGCCAGGCCATGTCAGTTTCTCCCTCCAGGCTCCAAACTCCCCTGTTCGGGGAACAGGACATCCTCAGTCACTGCCTTAGGTTCCCAGGGCAAACAGGCTATGACAGTACAGGATGCAGATGAGTGCCATGATGGGGGACATGCAGGCCGCTGTGGGGTCCTGCAGAGGTGACACCCAGCAGAGAGAGCTCACTTCAAGAGTTACTTTGCCTCGGGGCTTCCCTGGTGGTGCAGTGATTGAGAGTCCGCCTGCCGATGCAGGGGACACGGGTTCGTGCCCCGGTCCGGGAGGATTCCACATGCCGCGGAGTGGCTAGGCCCGTGAGCCATGGCCGCTGAGCCTGCACGTCTGGAGCCTGTGCTCCGCAACAGGAGAGGCCACAACAGTGAGAGGCCCACGTACCGCAAAAAAAAAAAAAAAAAAAAGAGTTATTTTGCCTCTTCCTATGGAGTGCTTTGCTGAGCCCCTACTTTGCATGTCTGTGAGTGTCATGGCATCTCCCCCGCCCCCACCCCCGCCTCCTCCCACCCCCAGCCCTCCAGCCACGCAGGACTCTGTTCCCCAAGTTCCTAAACGTGCATCTTCTCCTTCTCTCCCTCTTAGGTGCCTTTGCACGTGCTGTCCATGTCCTCTTCCTTTGTCCACTTGCTTAATGTCCACCCCATCCCCCAAAGCCTAAATTTAGGCGTCTTTTCTCTCCCAGTTTCTCCCACCCCCTCCATCCTTTGGCAAAGTTAGAGACCATCCTGATGTGCCCACAGCCTCCCCGCCTCCCACCATCACAGCCCTGTCTCTTCATCTGGAGCTGGTTTGCCTGCCTGTCTACCCCTGTGGCCCATGAGCTTCTTGAGGGCAGGACTGTCTTGTTGGTCTCCATGTCCCCAGTGCCAGCGAGGTCCACCGAGGGCTCGGCACACAGTGGAGTTAAATTAATGTTGGTGTCAGGTCCTCAGGTGTGGGCAGGGTACTGGTGTCTTCACTTAACCTTGTCTCTGCTACAGTTCCTCACCTGGTCACCGGAAGCTTCCTGCTATCCCAGTGCCCACTACATGTCATGCTCTGTATGACACGGCGAACGTGCTAGACTGCAGTGCTGGCCTCAGCTCTTACTGCCCGGGAGCGGGGCTGCATGTCTGCCCTGTGCCATGGCTTCCCCGCACCTGGATTGTGGGCTTGGCCACGGGACTGGCTCTGACCAAAGGAATGTCAGTGGACAGGACATGAGCAAAAGTCTGAAACGTGCTTGACAGTTATCCTCTTGCACTCCTGCCTTTCGCCAAGGAAGACCAGATGGCCACTGGTCCAAATAGGACGAGAGACAGGGGGAGGGAATCTAGACCCGACCTACAGCTTGGAACCGAGTCTAGTCGTCCCTCAGGCCAGTAAGGGAGATGCACATGCTCAGTGCGCTGTAACACTGAGTTTGGAGTTTGTTACACGGTGTTAGCGTGTCAACTGCTGACTGAAACAGCTGATGTTGGCTGAACTCACATGTACTTTTTCACTTGATTCACTAAGCTTATTTGATTCACTATTATCATTAGCCCCCTTTTTCAATGAGGAAACTGAGGCACAGAGAGGGCACCCCAAGGCTAAGGGAGGGGCAGAGGCAGCTAAGTTCCAGAACGTGAGTGCTTAACCGCCCCATCATGCTCTGTCACCAGACCTTCTGCCCCAGAAACAGGGGTGAGGCCACCCACTGGCTGGGGCTGGGCTCTGCTTTTTCTCTTGTTACAGTTAACTTGTTCCTCATCCAGGGGAGCCGTGGTCTCCAGGAGAGAGGCCCACAGCAGCCCTCCTTCCCAGCTGAAGCTTTCACAGTTCACAGAGTAATTTCACAGCCTGTGTCTTATTTAATCCTCACAAGAGCCTGGGGAGACAGGTGTCTTACCTCCAACTTATACATGATGAGACGCTCAGAGAATTGTACATCTTGCCCAAGGATAGAAAAGAATATGAGGTTAGATAAAAGCTAACATATATTGGGCTATGTGACAATGTATTCTGTAAGAATAAATTTAGTTGTAAGTAAAAGAGAGAAAAATCTAATTCATGTCAGCTGAGGGAAGAAAAACAGGGGTTTAATTTTCTTCCATCATAAGAAATCAAGAGGTAGCAACAGTAACCCTGGCATTGCTCCACAGCTTGACAAGGTCAGGGCTGGAGTGTCTAGTCTTCCCTTGACCTTGTCATCATCCTCATCACCTCATTACTGCAAAATGGCTGCTGATCCTCTAAGCATCACATCTGCGTTCAAAGCAGGAAGAAGGGAGAATAGGGAAGGGTGCTCTCCCTCGAAGTCTCTGTCTTTTTATTGAGGAAGAGCCTCCACTGTCACCCTCCTTCCATACTTAACACGCTTCCTCTTACATCTCAGTAGTCAAAATAGGGTCAGCTGACCACACTTAGACCAATCACTGATCCAGTGGGATCAGATGTCCATGATTGGGTTCGACCAATCACAATTCATCTTCTGGTGCTGAGATCACAGCATTTCTGCCGGCTCCATAAGCAGATCAGAGTTCTGTCTATCGGGAGAAGGGAGGATGGCCGCTGGGCAGGTGAGGCGATGGGCAAGGGGTGCTCCTCCAGACATGAGGCCGAGCAGTTTACATATGACGTCTCACTTGGTCCTCTTACAACCTTACGAAGCTGGGACTGTTTTATGCAGATTTATCAAATGAAGAGACGAAGCTAGCAAGCTGCAGAGCTGGCCCGTGTTCTTAGCTATTCTACCAGACTGCCGGGCATGGAGGGACTCGAATGCCAGGAAGGCAGGAGACTGTCCAATGGGACCACATCAGGCCCCACTCACCACCAACCTCATCACACACCTGCCCTCCCTTGGCTCCGAGTGTGCAGGGTTAGAGTACCTGGGTGCCCAGCTACTGACAGGTGACTGCACCCATGTCTGGGGGGTGGTTCCCACAGTTCACTGCAGCCACTGTGCTTTGGCCAGAGGCATAGGCTGACCCTCCCCCACATCGCCCCCATCTTGTTCCTTCATCCATCCAGCATCTGCTGATGCCAGGCACCCAGCCAGACCTCGGGGGGAACAGATGGGTGGTTCCGGCACAGATCCTGCCCTCATGGAGAGACCTGGCTACCCTGTCTCTCCTACCTTAAAGAAATCTTGGGTAGAATGATTAAGAGATTGAGCGGAGAAAAAGCTCACTTCTGGCCACAGGGACAGTCTTTTTTGCCTCAGTTTTTAAAAAATGTTTTAAATTGTGGTAAAATACATGTAACATACTAGTTACCATCTTACTATTTGTCAGTGTACAATTCAGTGCTTTTAAGTACATTCAGATTGTTGTGCAGCCATCGCCACCCTCCATCTCTGGAACATTTTCATCTTGTAAAACTGAAGCTCTATACGCATTAAACACTAACTCCCCATTCCCCCTTCCCCTGGCAACCACCATTCTACTTTCTGTCTCTATGAATCTGATTCCTCTAGGGACCTCACTGAAGTGGAATCATACAGTTTTTGTCTTTTTGTGACTGGTTTATTTCACATAGCGGAATGTCCTCAAGGTTCGCCCATGTTGTAGGATGTGTCACAATTTCCTTCCTTTTCAAGGCTGACTATGGGAATTCCCTGGCGGTTCAGTGGTTAGGACTCCACGCTTCCAGTGCAGGGGACATGGGTCCGATCCCTGACTAGGGAGCTAAGATCCCACAAGCTGCACGGCCAGAAAAAAAGTGGTTGCATAATAACCCACTGAGTGTACGCACCATTCATCCGTAAGCGGACCCTTGGGTTGCTTCCACATTTTGACTATTGTAAAATAGTGCTGCTGTGAACATGGGGTACAAACATCTCTTCGAGAATGTGCTTCCAGTTCTTTTGTGTATACATCCAGAAATGGAGCTGGTGGGTCAGACAGTAATTCTGTTTTAATTTTTTGAGCAACAGCCATATGCTTTTCCTCAGCAGTGGCACTAGTTTACATTCCTGCGGGGGCAGTTTTACAGCAAATTTGAGGTTGACCTTGAAGATGGTCAGTGAGGTTTAGATGTGGGGAATGACACGGCACAGGAGGGATGAAGGGAGAAGGTGCAGCCCAAATCGTGGGCAGGAGGGCGGGCTGCGCACAGAGCAGCTGGGGACCACAGAAGGCTTTGAGCAAAGCAGGGACCTGATCACTCTGCCCCCAGCAGCTCCACAGGCCAGCTGGGGTGAGGTGGACTGTGGCAGAATGCTCTGGGGGTGGGGAACCCAGGAGCTTTCTGATGGTTGGTGCAATAGAAAGTGACGATAGGAGACCAAGTCCCCAAAAAGAAGAAGCAAAAGCAGTGAACGTGGAGCCAGCACAGCAGGGTTAGGACTAGGGTGAGGCCAGCGAAATGCTCACCTTGGGCACAAAATTTTAAATAAAAATATTTATATTTACTTTAAATAAAGGATCTGACTCAGCCAGGATTAAGGTGAAGCGGTTGAAGCGGTTGAAGCATCGTGCAAGGGTAGGGCTGGATCCCGTCTTTAATTGAAACTTGATATTTGGTTCACCATGGATATTTTTTTGCATTCATTTTGATTAAAATGTTTTTTTCTGTTAACGAGCATATCTACCAAACAGAAACAGACTCACAGGTATAGAGAACAGACTTGTGGTTGCCGCGGGGGAGGGAAGGGTTGGGAGTTTGGGATTAGCAGATGCAAACTAGTGTATCTAGGATGGATAAACAACAAGGTCCTACTGTAGCGCACAGGGAACTATATTCAATATCCTGTGATAACCATAATGGAAAAGCATATGAAAAATAGTATACATATATATACATATAACTGAATTACTTTGCTGTACAGCAGAAATTAACATGACATTGTAAATCCACTATACTTCAATAAAATTTTTTAAACTTGTGTTGAAATATTACTTACCTTGATCATTAAGTTTTGGGTGCCCCCTGAAACTTTGCACCTGAGGGGAGCGCCTCACTCACCCCACCCTGGTCCGTGGGACAGATTCATCCAATTATCCAGCAGTGCTTGCTGTGAGCCTGTGGTGTGCCTGCAACTGTGATAGGATCTGGGGATCCAAAAGTCAGTGAAATGATTGTAGTTCTCTGTCCTCAAGTTTAAGTCCAGATAGAGATAATAAACCAGGGGGGAGGGAGAGTTGGGCAGGTGGGCTCCTCCTGGGCTAGCCTGGAAGAGATGAAGGAAGTGTGGTGCAGAAGGAGACAGACATTTGACTTTTGATCTCCTTCGGTGTTTTGCCCACCCACTCTCTGAACCCATGGGTCTTAGGCCCATGGACCACCCCCCTCTCTAGAAACTAAAAATATCAGCCACCCACATTCTCATACTCCTTACAGCTGAGGCCTTCAAGGCTCACCCATCAGATGCACCAACCCAAGATTTAAAAACAAAACTCATGCTCCCAAGAAGCAGAGCCCCTCCCTGCTGAGCCCCTAGAACAGTAGTACCCAGGGCTGGGTGTTGCGTGTGGGACGTGCAGGTCACAGGGGCTGTGGCATTCAGCAGGTGTTTGGAGTGCTGACCTCATGGGCCATCTGGGGGTATTGATCCTTTGTGCATACCACAAGGTCCACTCTCCAGTTCACTCATGATTCATGAGTCACCCAACATTCTTTGAATATCCTTTTGAGTATCTGTTCCTTGAACATCCTTTTCTGCTTAAGTTAACGTGACTTGGTTTCTATTGTCCGCAATGAAGAACGTTGCCTTATATAGAAACCGGTGCCAGGAGGTTTTACAGGCTGTATGGATGTGGGAGGATGTTTAGAGAAGATGAGGTCGGTTATCTGGACTGCTTGGGACTGGAGACACTAAAAATTCAGAGCAGACCTGGAATCCTACAGCATGCAGAAGGAAATGGGCATTCCAATCTGCCACCAGGAATCACCTGGAACGAAGAGCCCTTTGAGAGCAGGGGTTTTGAGACTGAGACTCCATTGCCTTAGAAGAGAATGTGAGGAATGAGGAAATAGACTGTGGGAATGGGCTGCTGTTTCCTACAGTGCTGGACAGTTGAAGAAACAGAAGATGATCTCCTAAATCCTAAATTCTTGGCTCAAGACCCAGATCAAAACCCGAGGACTTCTATCCTGAAAGTATCTCAATTCTTGCAGCCATAAGGGTGAGACAGCCAAAATCGACACTCAAAATTTGAGCCAGCAGCATGGCAAGTTACATCATTCCCTGATGCCGTGGCTTCACCAGCTCTGCTCCATGGACGTCAGACCGTTGACTGGGAAAGAGTGAGCTCAGTCTTTGCATGGAGCCATGCGGGAGGGTGTGGGGTGATGCTGACCCCCCCGAACCCCCATAGTCACTGAGCCCCCTTGTGGGCTGAAGCAGCCTCTCCTTGCTATCTGATGATGCTGGCCCTGCCCAGGGCCCCTTTAATGAACTCCCTGTGCCCCACCATCCCTCAGGGTCTTCAGATCACAGTGGGGTCCCCAGATGGCCAGTGGGATGGGGCAGGATTGAATATCAAGCCCAAATCAAAATCTGGGCAAAGCTTTGCTATTACATATCATCAAAAATCTGGAGACAGGGCTTCCCTGGTGGCGCAGTGGTTGAGAGTCCGCCTGCCGATGCAGGGGACACAGGTTCGTGCCCCGGTCCGGGAAGATCCCACATTCCGCGGAGCGGCTGGGCCCGTGAGCCATGGCCGCTCAGCCTGCGCGTCCGGAGCCTGTGCTCCGCAGCGGGAGGGGCCGCAATGGTGAGAGGCCCGCGTACCGCAAAAAAAAAAGGAAAAAAAAAAAATCTGGAGACAATCTGTGAATGGACCGACTGAGCTGAACTTAATACGTACGTACCAAGCAGCAGTTCTGGATTCAGGGTGTCAGGCTGATCAGCTGGGGTGGCTCTCATTGTCTCCAGGGTTAACTTATTTGTTGGCAAGTACGCTGAAGCCTGACTCAGCGGTGGCCCACGCTCGCTGAGGCAGGGATAAGAGAAATGCCGAGGTGTAACGTAGAGACAGACTTGTATGAATTAACCACGGGTGACCTGCTGCTCCTAAGCGCGCTCCAAAATACCATCGTGCCTTCCTTCACCGAGAGGGTAAGACCCGTGATGCTGAGGCAGCCCAACAGCCTTCAACGGTCTCAGCGTCCAGGTGGGGGTCCTACCAGTCATCCGACTCCTTATTTCCGGGGGTGGGGGGGTGGGGGGGGATAGAGCCCGTCGGAGGGCAGAGGCCACGGCAGCAGTGACTGGCAGGGGTGGGGCGGGTGCATTACCATCACAGCAGGAGCGGGTGGTCATCCCAGTGGTCTGATCAGCGAGGAAGGGTGGGGCTAATGGATTCCAAAGTCCCCGGGGTAAAAATGGATCAGCAACCCACAAGGACCTAAGGCTTTTATAACCAGGTCTGACTTGACAGGAGACAATGTGTGGTCCCTCCCCCATCCCAAACCTGAGTCCCTTCGCAGACCCAGAGCTCCCTGAGTGAGGTAAGGACCCGACGCTACATTCCAAGTCTGTCCCCATCAATCTCCCTGCAACATTCCCCCCCAAGGGGACCATGGCCATTTGTGGAAGAACCATGCCCTGGGGAGCAGTGCGGGGGGTGTGGGGGGGAGGTCTGAACCTCGCTGAGTCTTTGTTTCCTCATCTGTAACGGAGGACAATGATATCTGCCTGAAAGGATTGTGGGGTTAATTGAGTAGAATAATGGGGCAGTGCCTGGAATATAAATGCACGCGCTGGCTGCAGCTGAACCTTTTATCCCTGTGTGATTTCGTGCTCATTCTTTCTTTGTTTCCATCTCTACTCCACTGTAGTGGAGTATGATCGGCCATTTGCTGAGAGTTAATAACACCCCTGCCATTGGCAGAGGTGAGGCACGTGCCAGGAGCAGTGCTCGGCTCTAGTGTCTCTAACCTATGCAGCTGCTCTCTGAGGCCATGCAGCGGGGTTGGCGCTGCTGGGATGGGGCTATAGCTGTGTTCTGTTCTAAACCTCTGTTCTCTTCACTGGCACCACACTCCTCGGAAGGTAATAGAATGAGGTGGCAAGTACAGAGCTTGGGACGTGGTAAAAGTGAGAAATAGGAGAGGAAGGAGGGAGATGCGTGGATGGCCGAGTAGATGGATGCATGGGTGGGTGGATGGATGAATGGATGGACAGATAGATGTGTGAATGGATGGATGAGTGAATGGATGGATGGGTGAAGGATAGGTAGATGGATGGAAGGGTAGGTGGGCGGATAGATAGATGGATAGATGGACGGAGAGATGTAGATATGGAGAGAGATGATGGCTGGATAGTTTAGAAGATGCATTCAACACGACCCCAGCTCTCAAGGATCTTCCAATCAAGGAAGATGCAGCACTAAGCATGGAGCTGGCTGAGAAGTTGAAATATCTCATCTGTAGTCAGTGCAATTTCCCAGCCACACCACAGCATGTGCGATGAAGATTAGCCAGGCAAGCTGAGACGTGGGGCAGACACGCTTGATTGCTCCAGTAACAGACCTTCATGTTCATTCATTCAACAGGCATTTACTGAGCACCTACTATGAACCAGGCACTCTTCTAGGCTCTGAGGACAGAGAGGTGAACAAAATAACTCCCTGGGGGGAGGGAGGAGACAGGAAAGATGTACAGTTGACCCTTGAACAATGCAGGTTTGAACAGTGTGGGTCCACTTATACACAGATAGTTTTCAACAGTAAATACTAGAGTAGTACGTAGTTGGTTGAATCCATGGATAAGGAGGAACCGTGGATGAAAGGCAGATAGGGAGGGCTGACTATAAATTATATATGGATTAACCGCCGTGTTGTTCAGGGGTCAACTACACCTGCAGAGTGAGCCCAAAGAGGATAAGTCCTATGGAGATAAATAAAGCGGCTAAGAAAGGGGGGCTACGGGACAGCGGTCTGCTCTTTTGGAAAGGTCAGAGAGGGCAAGCCTCCCTGGTGGGTTGACACTTGCACGAAGGCCTGAAGGAAAGGCTGAGATCTGGAAGGAGCAGTGACTTTCCTAGGATCACATGGTAACTACATGCCTGAATCAGGACTATACCCCAGGTTACGTACAGGTGTTAGGATTCTGGGGTTCCTGGTCTGAAGCTACAAAACAGTGGTAACACACCAGATGTGGTGTCAGCAGAGGAGGATGGGGTTGGGATCCAGCCACTCAGGAGCTATGTGGTCCTCGGCAGGTCACTTCCTCTCTCTAAGCCTGTTGGCCATCCCTTTGCCCTTCCTTTTCTCCTCCGTTCCTGAAAACAGTCCTGAGAGTATTAAGAGGTTATAGATATTTTACTTTAGAAGTGAAAGAGGCCATCATTTTGTTATTTTATGGAGGGAGCCGACACTAAGCCTCCAAAGGGGGCTACGGTTCTGCTCTAGTTGAGAGAGGAGGATTGCTGGCTGGGACAGAGAAGGCTCCTGGGCCGGGCGGAGGGCAGGGGGGAATGAGACCTGACATCTGAGTGAGCCTTGAATAAAGGAGAGTTCATAATATGATGCTGAGCACCCCAGGACTGTGGAAGACAAATGGACCAGCGTGGGGGCCGCATCGTCTCTTTCCCAGAGTGAATGGGTCTCTCTATTAGGATTGGGTTTGGTTACAAAGGACAGAAAACCCCAAATAAGAGTAGCTGAAATACAGACATTTCCTCGTTTCTTATGTAAAAACTCCCGAGCTAGGCAGTCAGGTGTCAGGGACCCCCGGCCCTTTCTACTGTGCTCCACCAATCTCAGCATTTGGCCTCCACCTCAATGCTCAAAATGGCTGCTTAAGTGCCAGACATCATGCCTGTATTACAGCCAACAGGGCAGAAAAAGGGATGAAGAAGGGAATGCCTTGTTCCCAGCAGAAGGGATTCTGGAAGAATGCCATTTTAGCTTGGCGGTTCTAAAACCCAGAGAGGGCCCACCAGGACCCCGGAGGCCTACAGGCTGGACACTGCTGCTGCCTGGTTTGGCACCTGCCTGGGATGGTGTCTGGGAAAGGGAAAGATGCAGGCAGCTCTGCCTGTTTCACCCAGGAAGTTCCTGCAGCCATCCATGGAACAGCACAGCTGTTTGCAGATGTCAAGATGCCACATGCACTGGCTCCCCAGCTACCCTCTAAATCCCATCCCCTCCTCCCCCCAGCCTGAGCCTTCTCTAGTGCCCTGGAACCCAGAACCCTGGGGGTTTGGGGAATGGGGAGGGTCCTAGAGACAGGTCGGGCAGGAGGGGGTAGGAGTTTTCAGGTAAATCCCTCTGATCGGCACTGCCCACCACCACCACCTCAAGCATAGGGCTATGAATCCCAGGATGAATTTACACCAAATTGCTATAAAAGCCCCTGGTAGAGACAGACACATGGTAGGGGATCAAGGCGAGTGAATGAATGAATGAGTCAGTCAATCTATCAATCAACCAATCAATCAATCACGGGGAGCCCAAATGTTATTCAGTTTAACCTCAGCCAACTTGTCACCCAGCTGCCACTTACATACTTCCAGTGACAGGGAGCTCACTACTTCCAGGGGCAAAATGGTTTTAGTTTTAGATTGTCTGTATGATGAGTCAGATTCTCCACCTCCTAGGTTTCCCCGTCAGCGCTAGTCTGCCAGCAGGTAAGACCCAGAATACATCTGGCATCTTTTTCATGGAATCAGACCCAAGTCTTCGTGGATGAGGGGAAGCACAGAACCACACAGCTGGACCTTGGAGGCCACAGGTCTCCTGGCCATCTTCTTCTGTTTCAGATGGTAATCTGACCAGAGAGGGGCTATGACTTGCCCAAGGCCACACAGCTGGCTAAGGGCTGAGCCAAGATCAGACCCCAGCCCCAACTTTCAGCTGTGTTCCTTCTAAACCCCACGGCCCCTCCAGGACCTCCTCCAGCCTTCCGCACGCTAGGTAACCCCTCCCCACAGCCAGTCCCACCCCACGATGCTGAGGATCCGTTTCCCTTGTGGAGACCCTCAGGCTGGAGAAACCCATCTCTTGTCACTGCCAGTGACAAGCACAGGGACGTGGGGTCCAGGTATCAGGAGCTGCAAGCGGGACCAAGTCATACAGAGTGCGCCGTCTGGCTCTCACCGGCTCCCAGACAGAGCGTCTCTCAGAGCCGCGGGCCGGCGTGTGCGCATGCATGTGTGAACGTGTGTGCGCGCGCGCAGGATGAGTTTGCGCCTGAGTCTCCCAGAGCGAGAGGAACCCGTTGTAAGCTGTCGGCGAATCCTGCCAATGCGCAAAGGGTAATTGTCACATGCAGTGCCAACAGACAGAGCTCCAGCGGATTCATTTGGTTTTGTTTTGTGGTTATTTTTTTTTACAACTTTAAATACGGAATATAAATAAATTTTACATTTAAAAAATAAAAGGAAAGCCCCCAAAAATATAATCACCGACTTTACAAACTGAAGGAAGCAGATTTGGGAGATGGGGGGAGGGGGGAAAGTGCAGTAGAAGGTGGAAAGGGAGGTGGGAGCTCAGACCCCACCCCTAGGGGGCCCTGGGGATCTTTTCCCTTTTCTCCCCCACTCCCAGCCCAATAGCTGGTTTCCTGGGAGGAGCCACCAGAGATGGAACTCAAAAAGATCTAAGAAGAGGGGCGTGTGCAGGGGCGGAGCAAGGGCTACCCCCTACCCTTGGAGACTTTCTCTTGGGTTTTTCACACCCGCCTAAAGGGGAGACTGCTTGAGCTGAGGACTTGGGGAAATGGAGGCCACAGGGACAAGTGTTGCTCCCCTGTCCCCCACCAAGGGCTCAGTCCTGTCTGACCGCTCCAAGTTGCGGGCTGGGTCAGAGGCACAGCCAGTCCACACAGAGCCTTTGTGTCAATTAGGAAAAGGATCCCTTTCCTCAAGACACTTTACCTCCATCTGCCAAAAAATTGTCATAATAAATATACAAATTGGCCATGTCTACGGTTGTGTGTGACCTGTGCTCCCTGCATGCAGTGCCCTTGTGCAGTGCACACCCTGTACAACCTTACATGGCAGTCTTGGCTGGGCTGGGATATGACAGGCAGGCCCCCTGCCGCCCTGGGCCCTGGTCTTCTGTCCTACAGAGCAGTGACTGGGGTTATCGGCAGCCTCAATAAGGGGTCCAAGAGCCCCTTGGTGGAGCAGACTGAAGGGTCAGGACAGGAGGAGACACAGGGTGGAGGTAGAGAGATGAAACAGAGGAAAAAGTGAACAGGGGGAGTGGAAGGAGGCACTGCATGCCCAGGTCACCATCTCCATCCACCTCCGGAGCAAACTTCATCTCTAACCCATCTGAGAGGGCACTCGGCTGCCTGGTGCTCTGGCCACCCCTGCCTGGAAGAGTCCGCATCTTCAAAGAATTCAAACGTATAAAATGAAAAGAAGCCACTGTGAGCAGAGGTAACCAAGGGGAGATGACCGGGCCTGGGCATTGCAGGAGGGGGTTTTCTCCAGTCTATGCTCCCCAACATGGTCTCAGCCACAGGAGTACGAGTACCCTGGCCTGCCTGGGGGTGCTCCCGTCAGAGCTGGCTGCGGGTCCAGGGACCAGGCAGGCCATGCTGAGAGGTCCTCAGGCCCACGTGCAGGGTTTCAGGCCAGTCCACAGCGCTGGAGAAGGAAGCTCCTTTCCCCCAACAGCGACCCCATCAGTCTCTCTTGCACTTTCATCCCATTTTCTCCAGGTCAGGAGAGGAAGACAGCGATGGAGTCCAGGTCCTTCATCTCCTTCTTGAGCTTCTGGGCAAGATGCTGGAGGCCACTGAGGGGAGACCCACTGGTGGAAGTGTGGACGGACACGTGGAGGGGTGGGGGAAGCACCATTGGCCGTCCGAATCAGGCATCGAGACAGACGGACGAGGGGAACAATATTATCACTCCAAGGACCCCATGGGGGCAATACAGCAAATACCATATTAAATAACCCTGTAGGCCAAGCAGAGGAACACGGGGATCAGAAACAGCCTAGGGCTCCATCCCACTCTTACAGGCAACCGGGGGCAGGGAGCTGGGGTCAACCAGCTGCCCCTGATTTCCAGCAGGGCTCAGGGCTGGAGGATTTGAGGTTTAGACCTCCCATCCTCTTAGTGCCTCCTGAGACACAGCTGGGCAGGGGTCCCTAAAGCCCCTCACCCAACCTGTGCCGTGGAAAAACTCCACTGATAACTGGAAGAGGAAATCAAGGCTTAGAGCCTGGATTTTGTACGGGAAAATGCCTCTGCCCCCCACCCCTTCCTCAGCCAAAGCCACAGGCCAGGGAGAAGGAACACAGGGTGCTGGGCCTCAGTTTCCCCGCCGGGCCCTCACCTGCCCGCACTCTCCTGCAGATGCCCCTAGGCTCCGAGGGTCTCCTTCAGCGCCTTCTTGCCGTGCATGTGCTTGAACTTCCGGTGCTTCCCCTTGGGGGGCCGGCGGACTCGCACCGTCCGAATGGTCACCCGAGTTTGGGGCGTCCTGGCTGCTTGAGAGAAAGAAAGGTCTGGTTAGCAGGTGGATGAACAATGGCGGGGATTTGGGGGTGTCTATCCCCTTGACTAAGGCCTGCCACAGACCTCCCCATATCCTCTGGGCTGAGAGAAGGGGTGGGAGGGGAGTCTAGATTGGAAGCCAGCCAGACCTCCTGGGTTCAAGTCCCAACTCCACCGCTCACCAGCTGTACCTTAGGGACAATTACTGAACCATTCTGTGCCTCTGCTTCCCCATCTGTGAAATGGGGATAACAAACTGCCCACCTCATAGGACTAGTGGAAGGAATAACTGACAATATGCTGGCAAACACAGAGGGGAGCAGATGAACTCTGGCCTCAAGCTCTTTGTCATTACCCCACTGATATGCCCCTGATTTCCACGCCCCTTGTACCTGGACTGGACTTGGATCTGTTAACCAATTTAATGAGGCAGACGGGTGCTGGTCAGTTCCAGGCATGAGCCTTAAGAAGGCCTGGCAGCTCCCACCTTTGCACTTTGGGGAACCCTGTGCTGTCACATAAGAAGTCTGGTTCGCCTGCTGGGGTTGCCACATGTGGGAGCCACATGGGGAGGAGAGGGCCTGGACTACAGGGAGAGGGATAGAGGCCCAGCTCTCCTAGTGCAGCCTCCAGATAACAGACTGCAACTGCAAGAGATGCCACCAGGACCACCCAGCTGAGCACAGCCAACCCACAGACGGAGAGAGCGTAGAAAATGACTATTGTCTTAAGCCACTAAGTTTAGAGAAGTGATCAGTAAACAGCAGCTGCTCTTATTCACTTGTTTCTTTTTTCCTTCCTTTGACCCCCTACTGAGGTTTCCTCCCACCAACCGCAGCCTCTTCCGGTCATGGGATGCGGGAGCCACTAGGCTTCGGGCATAACCACACCCCCCCCCACTGACCTGGGCCTTTCCCTCCGTGGTACCTGTCACCTGCCTGGCCCTAGCCACTCCGAGAGGCAGTACAGTTGGGTGGGCCAGACCACCTGGGTCCAAACTGGGCTCTCCCAAGTGTTAGCTGTATGCTTTGGGGAAAGTCACATACACTCTCTGTGCCTCAATTCCCACATCTTTAAAACTGAGAACAGCAGCCCTGGCCCCCTAGGTTTAGGAGATAATACATGGAAATCGCCAGAAACCCTTAGCCAGCATGCACCTGTCAAAGTTCTAAGCTTATCTATCCTCACAGCAGGTATAGGTTTGTACAGTTAACAGATGAGGAAACTGAGACAGAAAGTCTGGGATTTGAATGCAGGGATCTGCCTCTGGAATCCATGCTTTCAACACTGGGCTGTAAATCACAGTGCCTGCCAGTCTCGGTTAAGATGAGCACTTATGTCTCTCTTCCTCCTGGGCTCCTAGGTAGGCACCCTAGCAATGAAAGTTTTCTCTACCAGGCTCAAGGCCTGGCTCTTCCTGGGAGCCTCCAGAGTTCTCCCCAGCCCACCCAGCTACTTTGGGGCCAACACCTGACTTCCCACCTCACAGACACAGGCTCCCATGAGGCAGTTACCCCACTGCTGCAAGTAGGAAATTTAGGAACTCAGTGGGGTCTCAGGTCCTCACTTGAGGGAGGCTGCCCAAGAGGGCCATTGAAGGGCCAGAGACAGGGCCACCAGCAGGACGCTGGGCTGGGAAAAGCCTGAGCAAAAGCTCAAGGTCATCACTCAGCTCATAAGTGACAGGGCAGAGATTTGAGCCCAGGAGGTCTGACACTGACTATCACACGTGCCACACCTCCAGCTGCCACAGGAACTGTCACCCAGGGCCAAAATGCTGAAACTAAAATGACAAGACCTACATGTCAAGTGGTTCAACATGCCTCCTAAGAAACTGGTTCAGAAAATCACATGAAACAAAGGCAGTGAAAAGAACCCCATTCTAAACATAAAGAAGAATATAATTTTTCCTGAACGGCAGTCATTCTCCATATTAACTCTACAAATAATTTACAACATGTCAGTTTGAAGCTGTCAAATTCTCAGCCTTCCTAGGTCATCCATGACTCAGCTCAGCTCTTAGAACAGGAGGAAGAGGCTGAGATGGCCCTGTCTTCAGGAGGCTTGTTAGTAAGAAATGACAGTGAGATTGTCCTGTCCCCTAACCAAAGAAAGTTATTGAAAATCCAAACAGTCACTTGCATGATTTTTTTATGCTCATCTAATCCTATTAACTTAATGAGTCTCATTTGATCCTTACTTTGCTCCTCGAGGGAGAAAAGGCAGCAAGATACAGTCAAAAGAACCCAAAACTAGGGCTTCCCTGGTGGCGCAGTGGTTGAGAGTCCACCTGCTGATGCAGGGGACACGAGTTCGTGTCCCGGCCGGGGAAGATCCCACATGCCGCGGAGCGGCTGGGCCCGTGAGCCATGGCCGTTGAGCCTGCGCGTCCGGAGCCCGTGCTCCGCAACGGGAGAGGCCACAACAGTGAGAGGCCCGCGTCCCGAAAAAAAAAAAAAGGACCCAAAACTAGATGTTCCAAGACCTGGGTTCCAGGCTCAACTTTGCCGCTGTGCTACCTTCATGAAGTCCCTTAACCTCTCTGTGCTCCAGCAGCCCCATTAGTAACACTGAAGGACTGACTTGTAAGATCATCTCTAGCTCTAAAATTTTTAAATCCTTAAAAAAAAAAAAAAAGATGAGGCAAGTTAAGAGCCAGTGACAGCTGTCAGGGTGAGGGAAGAGCCAAGAACAGAACTCCAGGATACCTGAATTCTAGCTATGCCCCTACCTGGCTATGCCCCTACCTGAATTCTAGCTATGCCCCTACCTGGAACTGGCTGTGTGTCCTTGGGCAAGACCTCAGCTTATCTGGGCCTCAGGCACCTCCTCCATAAAATGTAGAGGAGGCAGTTGGACCATTTTTTTAGTCCCTTTCAACTCTTTAAGTCAAACTTGCCCCTGAAATTGTGAATTCGTGAAATTTAAGGACAGGAACAGAATTCCAGTTCCAACTTATCCATGCGTTTGAACCCTATCTGTCACATCCCTGCTACATTGTTGCCCAGCCTTTACTTGCATACCTCCCGGAACACAGAACTCACCACCTCACAAGGCAGACAATTCCATCTTGGACTCCTGACTGATCACCAGCTTTTGCATATATGTAGTTAAAATCTCTCTCTGGTGATTCCCCCCCCCCCACTGGTCCTAATTCCCTCATCAAGGCTACAAGGAATTAGTTTGATTTCTCCTCCCCAGGACAAGTCGTCAAATATCTGGTTACGATATATGCCTTAGGGCGTTCTCTCATTCGGGCCATGGTTCCTCCCACCATTTCATGCACTCGCAAAACAAAGTAGGGGGCTACGGTAGCAAGACTGGGATGGGGGCTGCTCTGGATGGGGCGGCCGGCAGACCTCTCGGAGGAGGTGACTTCTGACCTGAGACCCAAGTGAAGAGCAGGACCTAGGCTTGTGAAGAGCCAGGAGGAGTGAATTTCAGCCAGAGTGACGTGTACAAAGAAAGGCCCTGAGGCAGAAACTTATTTGGCCGCTCAAACAGGCCAACCTGGCTGGGGTGGCATAAGTGAGGGGGACTGGTTGGCGACAGGGCCAGAGGGCCAACAGGGGGCTACATCCTCACATAAGGCCTCCCAGGCAGGGGAGGAACTAGGATCGTTGTCAGTGACGTGGAAGGCTTCAGGTGAACTTAACCAGGGGCAGGCCAGATCCAGTTCCCCCAGCATGCCCCCGGCACCTGCCATAGAAGAAGGGGGCTGAGCAACTAGAGGCAGACCCTGGATGGGCGGTTACCTCGCTGCTCCTGGGAACTCCCGGGACTTCGGGTCACGGTTCGTGCCACCACCGTCTCACACTTGCACGCCAGGTGGTCCTCCAAGGTCACCGTGGCCTTCTTAAAGGTTGGCTTCTTCCGTACAATCTCAATCTTTCTTACCTGGAAGACAGAACCACCAAAGTGTCTCCGTAAGACCACACAGGCGGGGGCCGAGAGAGCTGCCTGCCCGCTCTGCCACCCAGCATCCCCTGCGGTGATCTTTCCTCGAAAGCCTGGATTGCAGCAGGGTAGACGCTTTGGCCCAAACAATGGCAGGACCTTGCCCTCTGCTCTTCTCGTAGCTTTTCCATCAAAACAAGCCCCTCTGACCTGGTCTCCGCCAGCCCCCCTCAGATCCCCCAGAGAGGGAGAAAGGCATTTCCCGGTTAAGCGTGGGACCTGTGGTGTCCTCATTCCCTGAGCGCCAGCCAAGGTCAGGGGCTGCAGCAGAGGCGGGGAGATGGTTGTCTGGAAGGAAGTGGGGGGAGGCTTTATCCAGAAGGGAGGCGGGAAGGGGGAGGTCAGCTGTCAGGTGTCCATCCACAGAGCTGGCAGTGTTGGGGACAGGAGATACCATGACAGTGGGCACCGGGGTAGAAAGTGACATTGGTAATCTTGGGCCCAAGGCCCAGGCCTGGGATGGAAGGCGGGCACGAGGCAAGGCCACGGCTGACCATAGGGGAGGGCAGTGTGATGAGGTAGGCAGGGCACTTGGCAAGAGTAGGTGGGAAGCACCAAGCCGGTCCTGAGCCCTGGAGAGGCGTGCCCACCGCCCAGCAGCAGCTCGGCCCAGCCTGAGCTGGTGTGGGGGCCAGGCTGCCCCCAGGGGTGCAGAAACCTTTCCACGTAAATCAGAAGACAGCTGAGACTTCTCTGGCCCTGCCCTGCCCCGTGTGAGACCAGGAGCTCCCCAGGACGTCCTCTACTCTAAAATTTCCCTTGAGTCAGAGTGTACACCCAATCTTTCCAGAAAGGGGACAGGATTCAGCATTCTGACTCTCTGCTAGGGGCTGGCCCAGCTCTTGCAGGGTCTGTTGCCTGGGGGTGGGGGGGTCTCTCTGCCCTCCTTGCTAAAGACACGACCTGTCAAAGGGAGATGGGCAGGTGTTAAAGGTGCTGGGGCACCTAGCCGAGCCTCTCTCTGTTTGGATTGAAGAAAACTGAGAGCCCTGAATAAGGGAGATCTCTGAGGGAAGTTGAGCAGCTGCTCAGAACGTTCTGAGCGTCCGATGTGTTTGTGGACCTGTCTGTTCCAGGGATGTCTGGGGATTTGATCCCTGTAAAGGAGGAGGCAGCATCCTTTCCTTATGGCCCCACCCCGGGGGCCTGATTGTGGCTCATGGTCACCGCAGCCTGGATGGCCTCAGCGGACCCATGGGCAGCCTTTGCACACCTGTCGGGAGGGAGCTTCTCGATATCGGCCCTCTCTGGATGGAGCCCCGGAGCCCGCCAGAAGGCCTTTGGACGCCCCCCGAAGCCTGGTCAGCGAGTCCCGCGCCCCCTACCCTCGGGCTGGCTGAGGCCTGGGTACCTGAACGGGCCGCAGCTGCACCTGCGTGGGGCGGCACTGCACATTGCGGTTGTTGCAGCAGCCGGAGCAGCGCTGCACCTCCACGCAGGGCGGCCACACCAGGAAGTTGGCGTTGGTGCGGTCTATGAGGCGCCGCGAGATCTCGAACACCTCGGTGCGTGTCTTGCACTCGGCGATCACGGCTGGCTCAGCGACTGTCGGGGAACCTGGAGGGAACAGGGACCTCCATCAGGGTGGTGGGCCTGTCCAGAAGCCCCATCAACAGGAAAGCTCAGCGCGGAGCCCCTCTGGGACTGCTCGTCCTCAGAAACGCTGGCCTGTCCCATCTCCTTCAACCCCAGTGTGGAGGGTTACCAGCCACAGCACTTGGGCAGGCTGCTGACAGGCTTGAGGCCTCAGTTTCCCCATGTGCAAAATGGGAATGATCAGGGACTTCCCTGGTGGCGCAGTGGTTAAGAATCCGCCTGCCAATGCAGGGGACACGGGTTCGAGCCCTGGTCCGGGAAGATCCCACATGCCGCGGAGCAACTAAGCCCGTGCACCACAACTACTGAAGCCCGAGCGCCTAGAGCCCGTGCTCTGCCTCAAGAG
The DNA here is from genome assembly GCF_949774975.1 of Lagenorhynchus albirostris. NCBI lineage: Eukaryota > Metazoa > Chordata > Mammalia > Artiodactyla > Delphinidae > Lagenorhynchus > Lagenorhynchus albirostris. Next base: position 9,626,817 of record NC_083105.1, on the reverse strand, counting down.
AAGCCACAGCAATGAGAAGCCTGCGCACCGCAACGAAGACCCAATGCAGCCAAAGAAATAAATAAAAATGGGGATGATGAGATCTACACCCCAAAACCACTGTAAGGATCAAGTGAGATCGTTCCGAGAGCGCTGGCGTGGGGTACACGTCAGTTTCCTCCCGCCAGCCCTCAACCATTTTATTCGATGATTTCACACGTTTATGAGTTTGCCTGGCATGTGGCCCTTACTTGTGTATTATCTTGTAGCCACTCTCACATTGCTGTTTACACTGTAATCTATTCTTACGTTTTTGCTTCTTTCAAGCCTCAGTCTCCTCATCTATGAAATGGGAAAATAACAGTTCCTATACTGTACTTGCCGATCAAAGGAGTAAGTGAAACTTGGCCTACAGCAGGCTTACAGCCAATGCTGGGGCGACTGTCATCTGTCATTATTCACCTGTAGAGGAACCGAGGCTCGGAGAGCTGAATTAGCTGCCCAAATTCACAAAGAGTGAAACTCGGGCCACCTGACTCTTATGTGGCGGGCCCCCCAGCCACGGTCTACAGAATTTTGGGGGCTGCAGGTGGGCAGAGAGGAAGGGGGGCTTGGAGCAGGTACCCGCCTCCCTAAGAAAGCTTCGGTGGGACCCAGTGACCCGCACCCTCCTCTGCTTCACGCCTGCCGTCACAGGCACAGCACTTCACTGCAGAGGAGACGTGCAGCCTGCCAGCGGCACTGGGTTCAAGCAAGAAGAGCCGCTTAGGATCCCAGCCGCACCACTTGCTAGCTGTGTGACCCCAGCTGCTTTTCTACCCTCTCTGGGCCCCAGTTTTCAACTCTATAAAATGGGGTTAATAAGCTCTACCTCCAAGGTTGAACTAATGAACCAATGAGGTTTTAACAAACTATATTTAGAAAACAGTGTGAGTCGGTGGGGGGAGGATGATGACTTAGCTGCTCGGTAGAGGGTATTTAAGGATGGTTGTGCTCCTTCAGTTCCACTCGGTCCTAAGTGTCAGCACGAAGGAGCAGGCCCTCTGGCCTCGGGCTGGCTGCATCCCCAATTCTTCCCTGGCTCCCACCTTTGAGAGGCCACCGTTCTCACCCTCAGTCTTACCCAGGCTCCTTCTCCCGCGGGATAAGCTATCCAGCTCGCCTCCAGGATGGGACCGGGTCAAATTCAGGTCCAGTTCAGCCCCGTCTTCATCTGTAAGAGGAGGTCAGACACACGCTGCAAACTGTTGGCTGGCTCGACCAGGGCTCTGGGGGCTCGGCTGTGGGTTCCGGGGCAGGCGGGGGGACTGCTTCCCTCCCCGTCCGTGCGCTGGTACACCACTCCAGAAAACGCTCTCCCCTTCTGGCTCCCTGTAAACCTGAGGGTCCTAGCTCTGAGGAGGGGCCCCTCCAGACAAACGCCAGGGTGGCCATGGGGCCCAGAGGGTGGTGGGGCCCTGACTGCATCGCCAAGGGATCGTCAGCCCCACTCCGGGCCCTTCAACCACATATTTGGACAGAGCCCATGTCAATGGAGTTAAAAATAACCCACCCCCTTTGCTACTGTAAGAGAACCCTCCTTGGCCTCCAGGGCAGGGTGAGGACCCAGAGCTCTGAAGGCCAGTTTCCAGTGCCCCTCCACCCAGCGTTCCCATAGGAAGTGCTGAATGGAGAAATTCCCAGAATCCCCAGGGGGGACCGGCATGCCCTGGACACAGCCCCTCTGGAGCCCCGGACAATGGCCCAGTTGGGCGGGGAAGAGGGAGGGAAGGAGAGGGATGGGGGTGGAGGCTGAAGGCAGAGACGGGGTGAATAGCCAGGCCTGGTGGGGCAGGGGGTGGGTGTCGGGGGAGCGCTTGCCCTGCCCCCTTTTTGGCCCTAGTCTCTCTCCAGCCCCCAGTCTTTCACCGTGTTTGTCCCTCTCCCCCTAACCTTTTGCCCCACTTCTGCCCTAAGTTGTCCATTTATTCCTAAAGTCACAAACCACAGTTCCCTTCTCTACCCTGGGTGGCCCTCATCTCAGCATCATTGGCACTCCTTGGACGCATCCCTCTCTCTAGAGATGGCGGCCGGAGCAGCTGCGGGAAGTGAGGGTTGCAGAGACGTGGAGCTCCTCACCGAATTGTGGGCAGCCCCTTCTATCTCCTGACGGCTGCAGCGCCAGCAAATAAACTACGGGGGTTGAGAACAAGCCCTGCTCCCTCCATGCAGCACCTCACGCTCCTGCTGTCTCCCCAGCCCACCAGCCCACTGGCCCTGCCCAGGACAAAGCTCCAGCTCATCCGTGCAGGCTCCCAGCGGGTCCTGTTTGGAGGAGACTGTGCTATAACTGGTGCCTTTCCGTCTAGCCTACTGCTCCTGCGTCAGCACGTCTGTCTGTCCTTCTCACTCCCTTCCTTTCTCTCTGCCATCTCTGGAATGTCCCTGGTGGGGAGGAGATGGGGAAAAGATGTGCTTTGTGGAAAGGTTAAGTTGATTAGGAAAAAATAGCCACACGGTTGCCTTGAAACAGGCCTGCTATTGAAAACCTCATCTCGGAGCTCCCGACTCCCACCCGGGGTACACAGGGGCTGCCCGAGGGTGAGGGCCAAGGGCCTTGGGAAGAAACAGCAGAGAGGCTAAATTTGGAAGTTGCCCCATTGTGTTGACCAGGGCTGGCCAGTCGGGCATGGGGTGGGAGGTGTGGGAGACGTGGGGCGGGGGGCCTGGTGAACAATAGGTGGGCCCAGCTGGGGCCCCCTCCCGCCTGCCTCGCCAGCCCCCAGCACAGGCGGGTTTGAAAGGGCCCGGGAATGCTTTTGAGAGGGAGCCAGGGGCCCAACGGGGAGAGGAAACAAAGGCAGGAAATGCTGTCCCCCGTAGATAGCAGTCTGGGCAAGGATTACAAAGTGACAAAGAGACAAAACCCCAGAGGGAAGGGGAGCTGGGGGTGCAGGGGGGCTGCCGACCAGGGCTCCAGGGAACAGGCCAGAGGTTAGAATAGAATGGAATTTGCTCTGAAGGCAGCGTTTATAAATACATTCCCGACCCAGCCCCGCCACGTGTGTGCCGCCAAGCACGTGCCCATGCGCTGAGCGCGCTCTTGGGCAAGGGCAGGGCTGCCCACTAGTGTGGGCCAGGTGTCCCCCGGAGACCTTGGAGACTGGGCCCTCGGCCGGAGGGGCAGGGAGAGGGCCGCTCTGGTACCTCCCTCCCCGGCTGGGTCCACACCCGGATGCACATGCGGCAGATGCCCTGGGTACCTTCTCCCTGGCCCCTCCTCTCGGCACCCCACCCTCTGCACCCCGCCAGAGCCACATGTGGGAGCTTCTCCCGCCACACCCCACATCCCAGGTAGCAACCCGTCCGCCTACCCAGGCCTGCCTGGGACAGGTGTGGCCAAGCCCTGCGGGGCTGCCACAGGCCTCTGGGTCTCTGGATGCCAAGGGAGCGGGGATGCCCTTGCCAGATGCCCTGCCCCCCTTGGCAGCGGGGATGCCCGCCCGGCTCCCCAGGACTCAGCGGATGGCCAGAGCATGGGACGAGGGTTCCACTCACCTCCGGAGTCTCCGTGCAGCAGACGCTGGAGGTCATCGAAGGAACGAATGGAGTGGTCACTCAGCATCTCGTAGAGCTCCTCGGGAATGGGGTCCCCCTGCCAGGCAGACACAGGGGGGACAAGTGAGCTGGGAGCAAGGGCTTCCCCGCCGTGGCCCTCTTCCCCCCAACACACACACTCCCTCCTATGGCAAGTTCCCATAGGGCCCCTTGGCCACGGACAAATGGACAGCCAGGCCGGGGGCAGGCAGGGGTCGGGGGGCCTGACAACCAGGACCACAAAGGCCCGGGACCAGAACCTGCGGCAGCCTCTAAGATGCAGCTCAGTTCTGCTTCCCTCCCCCACAGACAGAACCTCAGCTTGCTTTAAGTTAGATTTGATCGTATGCATCTGTCCCCCCATCACACTACAGGTTCTGGAGGCTCCAACATTCTGATTTCTCTCTGCTTCCCCTCCATGCCTGACAGCTAAAGGCAGCCAGCATTTGTCATGGGAGATTGAATAATCCCCATTTGACAGAGGTAAAAACAGAGGCTCAAATAGGCGACATCCTTTGTCGGAATCCTACAGCCGATTATCAGCAGAACCTGCTTTCAGATCCAGGTCTTTCTGAGGGCAGAGCCTGTACCCCCAGCCTCCTGGGTACACAAGGTGTTTAACAGATGCTTGAAGAACTGGATGGTCTCAGGAGGCCACATGTACTAGCGTTATCTATTCAGTCTCTCACTCAAAAGAGGAGGGAAGGGAATCCTCAGATACAGTGGGGAACCCTGAAAGCTCCCCAGTGCCCCGTGCCCAACCAAACCCTATTTTTAGAGCCCCTCTGGCCTGTTGCCAAAAACACTTGAAACTTAATAAGCACTTTAACAGGCCCCATTTGGAGACCGGGCTTCCTCCAGGGAAATCACAGGTCCTACAATAACATGAGAGCATAGGAATGTCACGGCCCCGTCCGCCACGGTCCAGGGAGACCTGAGGGGCTGATGCCAAAGGTCTTGAAAAAGAGGCGAGGGCCTCTTTCTTGTGCCTCGGGGCAAAGAAAATGCGCAAGATCTGCTGCGTGTCCGAACTCACACCCATGCAGACACATGCACGTGCACACGTAAACACACAGGAGGGCTCCGCCTTGTGGGAGGAGCCCCTGGGGAGGGTTTCAGCAGACCTGACTTACTACTGCCTGACCTTGGGTTACACAAGTCTGTGCCTCAGTTTCCCTGGATTAAGAAGGGAGGCGCCCCTGCTCGAGCTGGTGCACTGAACACTCCAAAGACTGGAGTGCTGAGAGGCTTCCCACAGGCTGCCTCGAGGAAGGAACGCCGCCCTCGCCCTGCCTCGTGGCCAGTCCCCGGGGTGCTCCCCGAAAGGTCTGTTAGGGGCCTGGTGACTGATCAGGTTCTAGCACTTGTCAACACCTCCTCCAGGGGTCCCACCACACGTGGGCCTGGCCGCTGGAGTCAGCCCTGGAGTCAGAAGGCCAGGGTGGAGTGTGGCCATGTCCGCTCTTAAAGCAACTTCCTTGAGAGCTCTGAGCTGAGTTCCTTCATTCGCACGTGGAGCTTATAAGCCTGCCTGGTGCCTAGGGTGGTCGGGAGGTATGAGGGAGAGAAGGGTGGGGGTCTAGCAGTAAGCTTGGCTGGGAGCTGGGGGTCCACGACGGCACAGCCGGGAAACCAGGGGATGCGTGTGTGAGATGGGGAGGGATGTCAACTCAGCTGCCCCTCACTTTCCTCTCCCACCTCCATGTGGCCTGCCTCCTCCAACCCAGAGAGACCACGCCTTTGGTGGTCTCCAAATGTGGACACAGGACCCAACCCACGGAACGGAAAGCGGCTGGCTGGTCTCCAGTGGAGCCCAAGGCAGGCCACTGCCCCTGAGGGTTTTGTCTGCCCCAGATCTGGTAGTCCAAAGAGCAGGGTTTCACCTCTACCACTACTAACCTCCCCGTGAACTCAGGTTGGCCACCGCCCCTCTCTGATCCTGGCTCTCCGTTGCAAATAGAAGGGGTTGAAAATATTTGATTCAATTCCAATTCTGCCTGGGGGTCTCAGGAGGAGCAGCAGAGGAAAGCCCAGGGTGGGGTCCCCAGCCAGGTCTCCCAGGCTGCTTGCGGAGTAATGATTCAATTAACCCCCCAGGAGAGGGGCCCGAAGGCCCAGGACCAAATGGCACAGAGCACTCGTGCCAAGACCTCCTCGCCCCTGGAGAGCTGGCTGCCGCTGCTGCCGCCGGCCAGGCAGAGTAGGCAGACTCCCAGACAGGCCTATCTAGCAGATGCCCCGGACCCAGCCTGTGATGCAAAGGAGATGCCGTCTCATGGAAACAAACCCACAACCTCCCAGGCTGAGTGGGGAAGAGCCCAGGATACAGACGGGAGAGGTGGGAGAAGCACACAGTAGATGCTCGATAAATACTGGTAACATGCATGAAGGACCCTCCCCTTGTCTCTGGAGTTGTCTCCTGTATGATTCCCCCCCTCCTCCACCAGGAGGACCACCCCCGAGCACACTGCCTCCTAAAGGGTCCACTTTCTTCTAAGCAGATGCCATTCCTGCACGTGCTTTTCAGTAATTTGGCCACTGGATGCCCAGAACACCCTGAGAGCTCCTGGATTTGACACTAAAACCACAGCTAACTTCTGTGAAGTGCTAACTACAGGCCAGACACTGAGTTAAATGCTGTACCAACTACCAACCCCAAGAGCCTGGCACTTTTTGTGTTCCCATCTTCCAGATGAGGAAGCTGAGGCTTAGAAAAATTCAGTAAACAGCTACAGGTCTACACGACTCGTAAGTGGCAGAGTGGGCCCCTCCCTCCCAGTGCCATGGAGCTGCCTGGACATTAACCTCAGTTTCTGTCAGCTCCCCACCCTGCAGGGGTCACGAACAGCAGTTCTCAATCAGGGGCCGGTGGGCCCCCCGGGGACACTGGTCATGTCTGGAGGCATTTTTGGTGGTTATAAATAGAGGAATGCTACTGGCATCTAGTAGGTGGAGGCGAGTGAGGCTGCTAACCATCCTTCTGTGCACAGGACAGCCTCACAATAAAGAATTCTCTGGTCCCAAACATCCACAGTGAAGAGATGGAAAAGCTCCGTAGAAGACAAAGCAAGGGCTTCAGCTGCCAGGGAAACCTGGGTTCTTGGAGTCAGGCTTTTAACAACCTAAAACCTCAGCTTCTTGTTTTTTTAAGTCCAACTTTTTATTGAAGTGTAACATACACACATTAAAGTACAGAGGTCATAAGTATACAGCTTAATGAATTTTCACAAAGTAAACACATACCTTGAGAAATAAACAGGCCATCCCAGCACCTGAGATGCTCTCCTTGCATCTCCTCTTAGTCACAACTCCTTTTAAGGGTGGCCAGTTTCTATTCCTGTTCCCAGTTTCTATTACTGTTAGGTTGGTCTGATTCTGAACTATGTTCTCTTTGGTCATGGGCTTCTTTGTTCAACATTATATTTGTGAGACTTATCCAGGTTGCTGTATTTAGTAGTGGTTCATTCATTTACATTCTATTAAATACGTATTCCCCAATTTATTTATACGTTTTACTCGATATATTTTTGGGTTGTCTCCATTTTGAGGCTATTATGAATAGGGCTGTTATTAAAATTCTTATATTTCTCTTTGGGTGCATATTAGTATTATTAAAATTAAATAATGGGCGACGGTTGCATAACTCTATGAATTCTGAATTGCCAATTTCTGCAAAGAAGCCAGTTGGGATTTTGATAGAAATTGAGTGGAATGTGTAGATCAATTTGAAGATTAATGCCATCCTAACAGTATTTACTATCCTAACCCATGAACATGGATGTCATTCTTTTTATTTAGATATTTTAAAATTTCTTTCAACAATGCTTTGTACTTTTCAACGTACAAATCTTATACTCCTTTTGTTAATTTTATTCCTAAGTATATTATTCTTATTGATGTTATTATAAATGGAATTGCTTTCTTTTTTTTTTTTAACATCTTGATTGGAGTATAATAGCACAGGGAGATCAGCTCCGTGCTTTGTGACCACCTAGAGGAGTGGGATAGGGAGGGTGGGAGGGAGACGCAAGAGGGAGGGGATATGGGGATATATGTATACATATGGCTGATTCACTTTGTTATACAGCAGAAACTAACACAACCTCCGCTTCTTTATCTTTTAAATGGGGCTAATAATACCTCAGCGGCATTACTGGGAGGCGGAACCGCACCTAGCAGAGCAGCCCGCAAATGATGGGTAGTTAATGAGTCCTGCTGTGATCCCCATGCATTCCTTCAGTGTGGTTCCTTGAGGGCAGCAGCGAGCAGCACGCATGCGCGGGGCCTGCAGGGCAGGACATTTTTGAGGATGATGGTGGGTAGGTGGAGAGCATGTGGCTTTGCATTGTCCCCCGTGCCGGACCACAGGAAATGACACCTGAGCCCCACACTGGCACTTGCCTCGGGCCTTGTGGGCTGGTGGGTGGGTCCCTTCCGGGGCTGGGGGTGGCTGAGAGATGGGCAAATTCAGCCTGTGGTCAGCTCCAGGATGCAATGCCCTGGGAGAGGCTCACATGGGCACCTGCTGGGGGTCAGAGGTTACTCGAGGTGTGGGAGGGTGAGCAGCCCGGAGCCCGGGTTTCAGGGGCACAGGTTCTAGAAGCCTCCTTAAGGTGGGCAGCTCCCCCTCGGAGATAGGAAAGGCACCCTGATGAAGCTGCCCCAGATCTCAGGCCTGGGGTTCCTGGCAGGGCGAGGGCGTGGCAAGAAGGCAGCTGGGGCACAGCCAGCCGTGGGAGCCAAGGCAAACAGCCTCCTCCCCACCTCACCCCTAACGTCAGCTGCGCGAGGTAGGAAGGGCACAAGCTAGCTGAGGCCAGGTGAATTACCTGCTCCCAGCCGGGCTGGAGGATTAAAGGGGCTTGGACCCCACCCTCCGCCTGGGCCCCAGCTGTACACACAGATATACACTCCCCAGCCTGCCTGCTGTTCAGCTGAGGGAGACAACACGGGCTTGGCCCAAGCAAGCAGGGGCGTTGTCCGTGGCTGGCAGAGGGAGAAGGCCTCAGAGCGCCCGCCTGCCTGGGAGTCTCAGGCCTGATTTAGAGTCAATGCCAAAGCCAAGCCCTTTGAAGAAGCCTTCTCTGGGCAGACCGCAGAAGCCATTTAGAACCAGCCTTTCCCACCTAGTATTTCCCTGCCGTATTGCTCCTGGGACCCTCCGCTATTACTGTTAGCCCAGCCCCCCATTGGGCTCCCGCGTCTCCCTCCAGCAGAAAAACTGTTAGACCAGGAAGAGAGAGGCCAGGGCAGCAATTACAACCCTGGCAGCACATCGCAATCGCTGACCCCAGCCACCCCTGGTCCCAACTCCCAGCACCGAGTGGGGCCCAGGAATCTGCATTTTCAAAAGGCCAGGTAATTCTGCTGCTCTTGGGGGACTCTGAGCTGATCCAACCTTCTCGGTTTTTTTTTTTTTTTTTTGTAGATGGTATAGACTGAGGCCCAGCTCAAGATACCCAGAACCTTTGCAATCTAATTTTCCTTCTGTTTCTTTCTCTCTGTCCTAACAGTATTGCCATCCTAACAGTATTTACTATCCTAACAGTCCAAGTACCAAGACATGGAAAAGAAAGAAGTGCTTGTCTCTCAAGAAGGGGGTGGGGGGAGGGAGCGATGCAGGGGCACTCAAATGAAGATGCTTCTACTGGAGGGCAGCATGGCTACCGTTGGCTGCCCTGCGGGAGGACTGAATGAGGCCGCGTTTACAAAGCACTTAGCAAGCCCTAGATACGCGTCTGGTCCTTCCCTCCCCGCCCCCGCAAGGATTCACTGTCCTTTCCACAAATATTTACAGATTATGCACCATGGGCCAGGCACCGTTCTAAGCAGGGGAGACAGTGGTGACCAGGACAAAAGCTCTCTAGGGGAGTTTATACTCTGGTGAGAAAAAACATATAATAAACAACTAAATAAATCAGAAAATGAAAATAGTTGTGCTAGAAAGGCATTTCAGTGGGGGCGGGGTGAGGGAAGACTCTGAAAGGGACTTTTGAGGCCGATGGCAAGCATCGCTTTACACTCCTGCTGAATCAATCTCTCTCTCACATACACACACACTGTTCCTAGGTCTTGCGCCAGAGCCTCCAAATTCTGTTTGATCCGAACCTGCAGCAAGCCAGTCTCCCACTACCTAAGGCCGTTAGCAAACCAGAAAGAAGCCGGGTGACTGAAGGTCTGCGGGCCCCTTCACTCCTTCTCGGCAGAAGGGTGCAGAGGCCAGAGACATCACATGACAGGGAGAGTCACCCTCCCGGAAGCCAGCTCAGCTGATGGAGATGGGACCTTATGGGCCTCCGCCGACCCTCAGCCAGGCCCCACCTCAGAGCTCCCCGTCCCTCCTTCCCAGCTGCTGAGGCCTCCACCTGAGGCTCAGTACAAGCATGCCAAGGACATGGCCAATCCCAAGGCGACCTCCACCAGCAAGCCCTCCTGGACTGGCTCCCATGTCAGTAGGTTTTCCCTTTAGGTCTCCTCCCTTAGAGACTTCTGAGGCTTACTCAGGCTCTGCAGGAAATTGCTTCGTAAACTGCAAAGCACTACACAACTGTGGCTTCCTGAAGGCCATGTTCAAGGATGCTGTGACTCACGTGAGGAGAAAGGCACCAGCTTCCGTGCCCTAGCCTCCCCACCAAACACTCATACCCCTGGGGCTCTGGAAAAGGAGGAGGAGTTGCTGGATGAAGCTGGAAATGGAAAGGGCAGGCCTGGGAAGGCCTTCTCCAGCTGTCACCCAGCCTCTCCAGAACGGGCTGGGATCCCCAAAGAGGATAGAACAGTCAGGGGTGGGAAACCCCCTCAGCCATTCAGGGTCATCCAGTCTTGGAGGTTCAAAGAAGGGCTTATTTGAAGGGAGAAAAACTCTGAACATCACAGTGCCCCCCATTATCGGCCACACGAGCATGGTTTTAAAAAGCGACCACAGAAGGATAATGCTTGAGGGGCTTCGAGCTGACCTGACCAGGCAAAAACCAGTGGGTGCTGTGGAGCCGGGACCTGACGGGAGGGTCCCTGCTTCCATTCCCTCATAGTACCCAGGAAGGAAACGGGGTCGCTGCAGAGATAACTAGGTTCCAAGGCCCACGGTGGGCTCACCTGTTGCGCGGGGGTGGGCACCTGGTGCATGGGGGTATAGGGGCCGTGCATGCCTATGTGCGTGCGTAGGTGTGCGCGCACGTGTGCTCAGGCTGCGTGTTCAGGGGCCGTGCGTACGTGTGTATGCGGTGCGCGCGCGTGTGCCCCGCGTGTGCACGGGCGTGGCGGCGGCGGGCGCGCGACCCGGCCGCGGTAGTGCGTGCCCGTCGCTCTGCGCACCCGCCCGCCCGCCGGAGCGCAGCATCGCCTCCGGCCAAGAGTGTGCATGCGTGGGGTGAGTGAGCGAGTCGGGGGGCCGGGCGGGGTGGGCTGCGGAGAGCAGCGACGGGGGCGCCGCCGTTCCCAGGACGCCCTGGCACCGGGCCCAGCCCCCAGACCCCGCGGCGAGGCAAAGCGGCAGCTGGGGCCGGCCGGCGCCCCCCTTCGCAACAGCTGGACGCGGCCCGGGGGGCTGCGGGAGCGGAGAGGAGGGGGCGTCGGGAGGAGCCTGTAGGCTGCCGGGCTGAGCCCCGCGTCCTCCCTCCCGGGTGCTGGCCGCAGGGGGTGGCCGCGGAAGGGCGGGGCCCCAGGGCGGGCTGCCGGCGGCCCTCGAGGAGCCCCGAGAACAAAAGGAGACGGCGACGGCTCCTCCGTGGTCAAAACAACCTGCGCTGGCGGCGGCCCAAGGCCCGGCCGCGGCCTCGGAGCTCTTCACCTTAACCCCTTCGCCGCCGCCGCCTCCTTCCTAAGCCTCGTTGGAGGCCGAGAGGGGCCGGCCCTCCCCGGGAGCAGGCGAAGTGCGGGCTGCCGGCCGCGGCCGAGCAGAGGCGGGACGGGACCCAGACACGCCGCGCTCCCCGCTGCCCTCTTCTCCCCGGCACCTCGCGCCTCCTCGCTGCCCCGCCCCCTTTCCCACCTGGATTCCGGGTAGACTTGCCAACTCACTGCTACGTGAGGCTGGGAGGGGTGCGGGGGACTCAATACAATCTGATAGCTCCCGCAGACGTTTTTACACCCCAGCTCTGCTAGGCTTTTACAGGCGGCGCGCTCCGCACCCTGCGAGCGGGGGAGAGAGGTGCGTTCTCTCGCAGGGTGCGGGCGCAGGTATGGCGCGACCTCAGGCACACACCACCCCGGGGGCTGAATTCCCTAAGACCCCCACTCCTCCCCTAATCCCAAGTGCCCAAAACCTGTCTCGGCACCCACTGCGCCCAAGACACAGGCTGCTCCTGCACCGCACTCTGGGGCCGGGCAAGACCTGCACGGGCCCCCAGGGCACCCAGCCCGACCGGGAGCTGGAGCCAGGGTGGGACGGACACCCCCGCCGAAGACTGGAGTGGCTGCCACCACCGGTGCGCGAGCTCGCACCTCCCGTGCAAGCCGGGTCCGGGACAGGACCTAAGCTGTAGCCGGAGTGCGCTCGGGAGGACGCGCTGCCTGCTGCCTCGGCACCACCCCAGCCCTCTCCCTTGGGCTAGAAGGGGGCTTATTCTCGGGTTCCTGAGGGGTGGGAGACAGGACCACACACATCTTCCCCTGACGCCTAAAAGCTCGGAGATCTGAGATCGCCCCTGGGAAAGAAAGGCACCGCTGCCCCCTCCTCTTAGAGCCTGGCACCTCCCGGACCTCGCGTCCCAGCCCTCGGAGGTCACCTAGCGCCCGGCGCCAGACCCAGGGGCTGCATGGGTCCAAAGTTCACTGCAGTGAAAGGAGGGGGCGATCAGGGGTAGGGGTCGGGGGTAATGAATGAAGCGAAGCAGCCCCAGCCGCCGTCGCAACTCACCTCGGCGCTGACCAGACGCAGGTAGCAGCAGAGAGACAGGAAGAGCGCCCAGCAGCGATTCATGCCGACTCCGGGCCCGGCCCCGCGGGGCCCCGGACGCGTGGACCGAGCGCGCCGCCCCCGCGGCCAGGGTGGGGGGCGGGGGCTGGGGAGGGAGGTGGGCTCTGCTCGGGTCTGCGGCGATCAGGCGCTCAGGCCGCTGCAGCCGCCGCCGCGGCTCACCCGCATGTCCCCCGGGCGCCGCCGCCCCCAGGCCGGGCTCCGTCGTTGGGGGGTTGGGGAGGACCTGGGCGTCGGACCAGGGTCCGAGGCCGCTACCTGGGCGGATCCCGAGCCCGAGCGAGCATCCACGGCCGGGGGGCTGCGTCGCGAACCAGCCGAGGCGTCTAGCCGTGTGGGGGCGCCCAGGGGACTCCAACCTCGAAGAGGAAAAAGAACACGGCAGTCGATGGTTCGTCTTCGCTCGCCGGCTAAAGGCGTTTTCCTCTGCCCGCCGGCTTAGGTTTTTTGCAACATTTTCTGGAAAGGCCCCCGAAGTCGGAAAGCGCAGAGCTGGGCACCTCAAAGCCAAAGTCTCCCCAAAAAAACTTTTTCCAAAGTTGGCTTTGCAGCGGCGGTTCGAGTACCCGGGCAGGGAGAGGTGCAAACTCCCGCCCGGGCCGGGTGGGGGGGCCGGAGCGTGTGCGCCCTGGCGCGGGGCCCGGGCGGCGGGCACGGCTGCTCCGCGCGCGCGTCGTGCCCGCTGCGCGCTGGACCGGGCCCGGCAGACAGGTGGACGCGGCGCGAGTCGGTCGGTTCGTCTGCTCGCCCGCTTGCCGCTCTGGGCGTCCTCTACGGGCTGCGAGTTGCGGCTGCTCCGGCTTTCTCTTTGCAACGAGGCTGGAGGGTGGGCTTTTTCCCCCTTTTTGCGCGTGTGTGTCTGTGTGTGCGCGCAAAATATCTCTATCTCGGGAATGAAAGATGGGCGCTGGCGGCCAGAGGGGAGCCCTCAGGGAGGCAGCGGGGGAGGCTGCGGGCGCACGGGGAGGCAGGCGGGCTGCTCCCAGCGGCAGGAGGAGAAGTTGCCACCCTTTCAGCTGTTCCGGCCTTTATAAAGGAGAAGGGAGACTGCGAGAGGTGGGTGGAGACAGCCTTTCCTCTTCTGGCCGAGAGTCAGTACCGGGAGGGGGGAAGGGGGGCGGGAGCTCCTGGAGGGCCTGAGGCGAGGATGGGGTGCCTAGGGGTTTCCAAAAGCCCAGCAGCCCCTCCGCCCAGAAATCTGGTCCCTGGGAAGGTAGAGCTAGGAGCAACCAAACTCTGGGCCTCTCAGCACAGTGTCTGTGGCCTGGTTTCTAGCCCACGTGGTTGGGGGCAGGGGTGTCTCCAAGGCCGCTGGCTTGCAGAAGTGCAAGCCCACACCTTCAGGGCCAGACATTTGCACCGTAGCACAGGCATGGTGGTGAAGGACTCAGGCTCTGCAGATCCTGCCCTGGTGCTGAGTAGCTGGGTCACCTTGGGCAAGTCACTTCCTTTCTGTGCTCCTCCATCTTGCCTCAAAGTGGGATAGGGTTATTGTGAGGACTTAATGGCAGAAAGGGCCAAAAGCAGCCAGCCCCCAAAAAGCCACAAGGTGATCACACAAACCCTGCAGCCAGTACCATTCAGCTGAAAGCTGGGTGCACGTCTCCTCCTCCTAGCTGGTTGCCTGGCACACAACAGGCGTTGCTGGCATTGGTTGAATTTGAATTTGTTGAACTGCAGTCGCACAAACCTCCACAACCTTGCAGCATCCTTGCAGGGCCGCCATCACGATCCTCCAGTCGCCCTGATGTTTACTACCTCTCTCAGCCCAGAGCTTGGAGACCCAGGGCCCCCCACCCATGCCAGCATTCACACGGTTAACGCCTTCCGCCCCCCAGCTCCGGGAGCTGCTACGTCCCTTCCTTCAGCAGTCATACGCTGACAGTCACAGAGTCACACGCTCGCACGCTGAGCCCAGCACCCACCACGAGACCCACGCGCCGCATCGCCCGGCTCCTGGCTTTAGGACGCCTTTATCTGGTCCCGTTGTGCTGTCTGTGTCATCTGCCCTTTGTACCCAAACATCCCTACGGGGTGGCAGCCTGCTCCTCACGTGTGCACACACCCTTAGTCACTGAGACAGGCACACTCACCGTCTCTTCATGAATTGTCTTCTTGGCCCTGAGCGGGGGCAGCAGGGAGGGCGGATGTCCCAGGAGGGCCTCTCTACAAACAGCCACACGCACCCGCCCTCTGCCCATTACTGCCTAGGCAGCATGGCACGGTGGCCAAGAGGCGGGCCAGGGGCAGGTCACCTTGGTTCAAATACTGCAACGGCCACTTGCTGGCCAACTTCTCAGTCCCTCGACTTCCTTCCCTGTACACTGGAGAGACAACTGTAATTGGAGGGAGGGAGGGATTTCCAAGAGGCATAGGAAATTTTTAGGGGTGGTGGAAATGTTTGTCATCTTTGCTGGTGATGATGAGTTCACGAGTATTCACACATATCTAGACTGATAAGTGCTTTATTGTAGCTCAATACTGTTGTCGAAAGATTTCTATCTACTTCATAGCGTGGTCTGGAGGCTCAGATGAGGTAATCCGTGTGGAAGCACAGAGCAGGATGCCTGGGACACGGAGTACGTCATTCCTTCGACAAAGCTTTTGCGTGTTCCCTCAGACACCGGCACAGACACTGTTCCAGGCACTGGGGAGACGGCATGATGCCGATACTGCCCTGGAGGAGCCCCCATGCTGAAGGACAGGCAGACACATAAACAGATAAATCAGGAGACAGGGTGACAAGGGAGATGGGGTGGGGGAGATAGGAAGATAATCCCCAAACACAAGACCTGAAGTCTAGAGACTTAGAGATAAAAGCCTGCTCCACCGGACAGCTAGGTGTTCTTGACTTTGATCTTCTGTGTCCTTATTTATAATTGACAATAGCCACCACTGTTATTATTGAGGTGCCTTATGGTTGGTGGTGTTCTTCCTACTCTGCACGTGGTTTCTCAATGCTCCAATGAGATATGTTTACTCTTATGAATGGAGACATCGAAGCACAGAGAGGTGAAGCAACTTGTTCAAGGTCACATAGCCACAGAGTTCAGGGTCACATAGTGGTGGAGTCAGGACTGGAACCCAAGCAGTCCAGCTGCAGAGCCCACACACTTGCTTCAGCCACCATGCCGTGCTGTGTCCTGGCGGCGATGACGATGACCGCAACGACACTTCTTACACAGGGCTTCGGTGAGCATCAAACACACGAATACCTGCAAAGCACTTTGCCAGCTGAGGGTGCTGGACCAATGTGAGCTCTGACTCACATACAAAGTGCTGTAGGAGCACAACGAGGGAGCACACAGCTCGGCCTCAGGGGGGATGTGATGGGGCAGGGCTCCTGGGAGCGGCAGCATCGGGCACCTGCGGTTTGCTGTGTCAAGCACTGGTAAAAGGAAAGGGGAAGGAGAGCCACTCCTGGCACTCTGGGACCGCCCGGCTCTTGAGTGAGGCAGACGTAAATTGAGATGGCTTTGCGCACTGGTTAGAAGCGGCAGGACTGGGACAGCAGAGGCAGCAGGGACCACGTGGCACCTGGGCCTGAATGCCGTGCTGAGCAGAACCCCTTTCCTGTAGCACCTCTCCTTGCAGACACCACGCCCATGTTGAGGGTGGGGGAAGAACACCCCCTCCTTTTCCTCCTGTCAGGCTCGTCTTAGCCGACACCTCCTCCAGGAAGAGCCCCCAGACTCGGTGCTCGCTCTGGGTCCCCAGAGCACGTCCCCCACAGTATTGTCATTGTCCGTATATGGGTCTAGCACTAGACTCCAGCTATGGGTCTGCACCCATTCCAGCTCCTACCGTACAATAGTTGCTCAATAAATGTCTGCTGAAGGAACGAATGAATGAGTAAACATCTTGCCTGTTTCTTCCTGGCCTGTTGGTTCCACCCGCCTGAAGGGTGGAACGAGTTGCGGGGTTGGGGGGGAGCTTGTAACATGAGCCTCTAAACTGAGATGCACAGGATATCTGAGGGGCACTGCCCTCACAGACCCCGGGAAGACCCCAACCCATCTGTGGCACTGGGGCTGCTGAGGAATCAGGCTTCCCAGGAGGGCTGGGAGCAGGTTTTGCAGGGTGGGGGGCCACACTCCCATAACTCTCACCCCTTCCACTCCCAGTAGGTCTGAGCCACGTGGAAAAACGAGGGGCCACAGCCCTCAGCTAGGTGCTGGAGGGGGCCTGCCCCAGGCTGGGGGCTTTTGGACTGCGTTTAGAGCAATCTAAGCTCTCGTCCGTTTAAAGCATCTCACACCATGGGATTGGGGGCTAGGGGCTGAGGAAAGAGCTGGCTTCAATCCCGCGGGCAGACTTGTGCCCTCAAGTCCAGAAGGGTGGGAATGATGTGTCCTGGGCATCGCCGCTCTGCTGCGGGAGCCCTGGGAACACCCATGCCAGGCAAGTTTGCTTTTCCCAGCTTGATGGAAGAGGAACTGGACCTCCAAACTGGGAACAGTCCAAGGCCAGGCCACAAAAGGGCTGAGACCCCAGCCCAGGCTGTATGATGGCAAAGTGCATCCTCTGCGCCCACGCCCTGTAGCTGCCATCAGCTCCCCCAGCCCCCTCACTGGCCGGTCCCCTGACTCCCCATCAGCAAGGCCTTTGCCCTTGCTTCACCCTCACGGTCACCCAGGGAGAGACGTATTACATCGCATGTGCTCATTTTACAGATGAGGAAACTGAGGCTTAGAGAGGGCAAGGGACAAGGCTTCCCAGCGAAGACTGGGTTCAAAGCCCCCGCTCTGCCATTTACTAGCCTGTGACCTTGAACAAGTCACTCGACCTTTCTGAGCCTCAGTTTCCTCATCTGTAAAATGTGGATGACTATAGTAATTACCTTATGGAGTGAACTGAGTTACAACACATCCTGTGTGGAAAGCAGGAGTGGGCACTCCAAGTATGTTGTCGGTTATTCCTGTGATCATTATTATCACTCCAAGCTGCACGCGTACGTGCACGCACACACCCACCTGTGAGTTCCAGGGGCAGGGCTAGGAGTGGAGTGCACAGCTGGGAAGGCCACACGCCTGTCACCTTGGGGCGGGGGGCGGGGGTGGTGTCCTCACCTAGTGCCCCACCACTTCTGTTAGAGACCCCCTACCCTGGCGAGGCCCTGGCCACTGTGACCGTGAGTAACAAGGAGGCAGAAGAGACCCCAGGAAGGCAGATAGACAGACCCCCCGTCCCCAGGCCTAGGGAAGCCTGGAGGAGCCCACCACACTGCCTCTGCGGCCTTGGGCCTCATGTCCTGTATACAAAGGCAAGGGAAGCGTAGTGTTTGTTTTCCCGGGGCCAAGGCAATGCATTTTTAGCTCCTTCAGTCTCCAGACAAGGAAGAGGATGTTTGGACGGGCAGCTCTGATCTACCTGTCCTGGAAGCTGGCTGGAAATGGAGCGAAGCGCCCCAGGGTGAGGGGAGCTGGGCCAGACAGGCTGGGAGATGACCTACCCGGGACCTGGTTGGCTCTCCCTTAGAGAAGGGTCATTCTCACTGCACCTTTTGGTGCTCACCTGCTGGGCCTGGAGCACCCTGCTAATTGTGACAAGCTCACTTCCAGAGCATTCGCCCTGGGCCAGGCCCTGGGCCAAGAGTTTTACCAGAACTGACAGCATGGAGAGAAGTACAGCAATTATTACCATTTTAGCAGCAAAGGAACAAGGCTGGTTGTGTCCTTACCTGCTTCCTGGAGGGCTGGTGCTCTTGTCATCGTGTTCATACCTGGGGGAGGGGGCACTAAGGCTCAGAGAGGGATACTAGCTTGCCCAGCGTCACCCAGCAAGGAAGTCACAGTGTCAGAATTTGAATCCAGGACCGTCATGCCCAAACCCACACTTTTTTGCCATCTCCCTGTTCCATGACGCCTCCCTGTGTGGCCTGGATCAGAGCCGCCGAGCTTTTCATGTCACTTTGCACGCAGAAAAGTAAACAAATTTCGCAAGCTGGATGAAGGAGGCTGTGCAGGGCTGGACACCGTGGCCCCGGGAACCCACCCACCACCCCAGGGCTGGGAAGCTGCCTGCAGGATCTGGCTTAGCCAGCCCTCTCCGAAGCAGGGTGTCCTGGCTGCCGGCTGCTGAAGATTTGACTAGGAATTCTGGAAGGGATGGGGACAGGCAGGTAACAGGCAGCCCGCCTTGGTGGGGGTCCAGCTAGGACAGCACACAGACCCTTACCAGCTTTCCAGAGGAATATATTTGGAACTGCAGGAAACATAAAGGGCCTGTGCAAAGAGTGGGAACCCAGCCACAGTGTAAAAGTCACACGTTTTTCATCAATGTTTATAAGAGCAAATGCTTACATGGCACTCACTTTCTTGGCAACTCGCTCCAAGCCCTTCAGGTGTATTCACTCAGTTAAGCCTCAAGAGAGGAGCCGTGATCACTCCCATTTTACAGATGGGGAAACCAAGGCCTGGGGCAGCTCTGCAAGATCAGGGATGAGTGGGGGCAGGGCTGGGATTTGCGCCTCGGCAGCTGGTGCCAACACCACTCTCTGGATATCTGCGCCCATCTGCCAGCCAGGCGAAAAGGAAAACACCCAAGTGCCCAGTTCACCTGAGCCCTGCCCTCGCTCACCCACAGAGTTTGGCCTAGCTCCACCCCTCTCTGGGGCGGGCCCTCTGGTGGGCATTGGTCTGGACCCCTTGCTGAAGGAGCCTCACGAATGATGCCCCACCATACCGGGCGGGGGACTCTAGAGGCTGCTAGAAAGGGAATGCACGTGGGAGGTAGGCATGGTCCTGCCCTGGCCCTCCTCTCTCCCTTGCCTCAGCTTACCACCCGCATCCCCATCTCCCACCACTGCCATCAGGAAGCTCCCCTTTGGGAGGAGGTCTGACACGGCTTCGATGTTCAAGACCTTGACCACGCGGTACAAGCTGCGGGCGTTCCCAAGGGACGTCTGAGGTTCAGAGACATCATGTGACTTGCCCAAAGTCACGCAGTGAGTCAAGGACAGAAATGGGTGACAGTCTGCCAACTCCAGGGACCCCTGGCCCTCCTCTGCAGTGGAGAGGGACCCCAGGGCGGTGATTCTGGAAGGGTGTTCCATGGGAGAGGGCCAGAAGCACATGGGTGGGAGGAAAAGGGCTGGGTGCGGTTGGGGTTCACAAGGAATAGCCGATGGCTTATTTTTACCCCAAATCCCACCTTTACTCGTGGTGTCCCCTTCATGCTCCTCTCCATCCCAGGTCTCACCCACTTCCTCACCCAGCCTGCCTGCCCGCTGGGAGCTTTTCCTGGGGGTGAGTTCTCTTCCCTTCCCCTAGCACATTGTCCCTTCCCACCACTGCCTGGAGGTCACTTGAGGCTATTGCCACGTCCTTAGGTGTGTCTTAGGTCCTCACCAGGGCGAGTTTCTTGAGGGCAGGGACTGTGAGCCGGGGTGCGGGGTGGGGGGGTGCTGGGTGCGGGAGGGAAGGGTTTGGATTGATGGACAAGGACCCTGCTGGGTAAGCCCCACAGGCCCGTCTTTGAGACCCTGCAGGTGCCAGTTACTGGCTGTGTGTAATGGGCAGGGCATCGATCTCTCTGAGCCTCAGTTTCTTCGTCTGCCTGGCAGGGCTCCTCTGAGGATGGAACGGGAGAAACGTTGTGAAGGCTCCAGCCCAGTGCCCGGCACTGCGCACTTGCTCAACACGTTGTGTAGTTAGTACCTTTTCACCGTGGTCTAGACCTCCACCGTTGCTCCTCCCATGAGGCCCAGCAGCCGCATCCCCAGGGGGCTTGTTAGAAATGCACAGTGCCAGGCCTACCCTATACCTGCAGAGTCAGAATCTGAATTTTAAGAAGAGCCCTTGTGCACAGTTTGAGGAGCACTGACTTAAAGCATGGGTCCCAAATGGCCCAACATCGTGATTTCACTGCTCAACCCCTGAACCACCTGACAATCCAGGGAGAGCAAAGTATATTATCCCCATTCTACAGACAAGAAAACTGAGTCCTAGAGAGATCACACAACTTCCCTGATTCACATGATCAGGAGGTGGCCAAGACAGACGTAAACCAGTGCCATGGGCTTCAGACCTACACCTGCTGGGGTAGCCGTCCTGGGCCAGTCCAGTGCTGGGCTTGGAGGAGAACAGTCTAGGACCTCAACGTGCTTATCTGCCTAATGGGGTCCCAACACAACCTGGCTGTGGGGAGTATGTGCAGACGTGCCCTGTGTGGTGCCCCGGAGTTGTCCTCACAGGGAATTGGGTGTTGCATTACCAGCTCACCTCTCTGGAGCCCCCTGCCCTTGAGGGGCTTACAGGCTGAGGCAGGCAGGTGGAAGACGGAAAGACCGAGACAACTGTACAAACACCCTCAGGTAGTGCTTATGTAAGTCAACAAGCAAACAGAGGGCAACCCGGCGGGAGTGACTAATCGTCTTAATAGTAACCACCACGGCAGCAGGCATAACGCTCCCTGGACACCAGGCACATCCCTGCTGAAGCCACGGAGTTGTCATCAATGGACCCAGTGGCAACTTGAGGCCCAGGGAAGCTGGGCCACCTTCCTCCTTCCTCTCCTCCTCTCCCACCCCTTCTTCGGGGCTCTGACGGGATCCCTTTCATTCTTCCTTGGGTGTGAACGGCGCCAGCCTCCACCACATCCCAGCTGTGTGACCCTTCGCTAGTTCCTGCCCTCCGGGCCATAGATGAGGATGATTCTGGAACCTTCCACATTTGGTCACGAGGTTAATCCAGCGACCGAATGTAGGTGCTTAGCACAGAGAGAGCGCTGGGTAAACGGGAGCTGTGGTTGTGATTCCCCTCACTTGGACAAGGCGGTCCCCACAGGTTGCCCCAGAGGGAAGCACCAGGGGGATGACCATACCCTTATTACAGATGAGAAAACTGAGGCTCAGAGAGGGAAACTGACTTCTCTAAGATCACCCTGCCCGTTAGAGTTGGAGCAAAGCAGGATTTGAACTTTAGTCGCAGGACTCCCAGGGCAGTGCTCAAGGGGAGGGAAAAACAAAGGTCAGAAAGGCAGACCCCTCCGCAAGTTCCACCCACCCAGAGTGAGATCTTTTCTCCTGTGGGCTTTGGTGGGGGGGCGTGCGGAGATGGGCGTGTGTGTCTGTGTGAGGTCGGGGGAGGACATGGGTCTGTGTGCATGTGGGCATCCGTGTGTGTCCATGAAAGCACACAGGCCTGGGAGTCAGGGAGGACGAAAATGCCCCGGGGAGCCGGCGGTGGCCCACATGGGGGACACTCAGCGCCAGCCCCCGAGGTCACTGGGGCCCTGTGTGCGGACATCCGGGGGGCTTCCCCTCCCAGAAGACCACCACAGGGTGGAGGGTGCATCTCGGCCTCCACCTATCATTTCTCCGTCCATCCCCCACCTCTCCCAGCTCCTTCCTGTTTTGATGGAAGGAAAAAATTTCAGCTTTTTCCTTCTTTATTTTTCCAGACGGGTGACTCGCTCTGGAAAGGAATTCCCCCCTCCCCAAACCATCATAATACCTATGAATCGATGCCATAGATACAGGCCCATCCTGTCGTGCTGGGATAGTCACCGCTATTTTTGGGCGCTTTATGGGGGTGGTACCCCAGGGGAGGGGATATGGTGGGAGGGGGCTCGCTTGTCTCTTGCCAGTCCGCATTCCCCCTCCCAGGTTCCTCCCCTCCCCCACCCGTCCTGCCTGCCTGCGTTCTGGGAGGAGGGAAGGAAGCCTGCTTAGCCAGGGTATAAATAACTCAGGTGGTTACTCAGCTCCTGAGAACATGATAACATGAGTCATGATGTGAAATCAAGAGGAGCAGTGAACAGCCTTGGGCCGCCGCCCCGGGCAGGGCAGTGGGGCCGCAGGCGGAGGAGATCTGGTGCCCGCAGACCCGCAGTGGGCAGAGCCCAGGAGAACGGGCAAAGCTGCCATCCCACGCATGGTCTCAGACAAGCCTCTTCCTAGCTCAGACCCTCAGTTCACTCACCTGGAACATGGGGCAGGGTGGACTGGGTGGGCTTCTTTCCCGAAGCCCTCCCTGAGCTGGGAAGAGGACGGAGAGCAGGGGCCAAGTTCTGAGCATCGAAGCATTGGGTCCTTTCCCTTCACCTGTCACAGTCGGTGGGAAGAGCAGGTCTCTTGGAACTTCTGGTCTCCTTCCCCCATTTCCAAGGCAGGTGGCCCAGGGAGTTCCCTGGGCCTCAGTGGGACTTGCAGGATGGGTGGTGGGAGTTTAGACGGGAGCACAAGGTTCCTGGACACTTGGGCTGCTGAGCCTTCCCCCACCAGGGTGGCCGTGAACGAGGGACAGTCCCCACCCTCTTTTGGCTGCCCGGCCACGGTGTGGACATGAGGCGTGGGTTCAGAAACAGGACACCCTCAGGGATCACCGGCTTAGCCAGTGGGATCAGTCCAGGCAGCTAGACCAGGCTGCTGGCCCAGTCCCGGGCTCTGGCAGGCGGGGGGTCAGAGGGCAGCCCCAGCCCACACTGCCTGCTAGCCCAAGGAAGTCCCCAGCTGCAGGCTCATCTCCAGAGCAGGGCAGGCCTGGACCCCGCGTTGCCATGGCAACAGGTTCTGGAGCCTGCGCAGGCTGAGCCACCCTCTCCTGTCCCCCTGTGGCTGCCTGGCCTGCTGGGGAGGGGGCTAAGCTGGGGACAGGGCACTTGTCCCGGTGGGAGGGCCGCAGGCTGGGGGTACAGCTGATTGCTGTGGACCCTGGATGGGAGTCAGGATACAGGGCGTCTATGTGGCCTTCCGCAACTCATTCCTTAGATCTGAGCCCCACCCCGGCTGTAAAGTGGCAGAGCAGCGGGAAGACTAACGGCGGCCCTGGCTGCTGAGAGGGTCGCACAGCGGAGCAGCTGCGAGCAGGGCTACCCAGAGCTCCCTTCTCGTCTGTGAGGCACCCTCCTTCCCACCTTTGGCCTTAATCCCAAGGGCAGCACCCCCAGTGTCTGCACCCCACCTGGCTCTGCCCTGCTGGCCCTTGGCCTGGCTTCTCCTCCAGTAGGGAGGGGGCCGCCGCCCCCCACCCCTGCGTGCCCAGACAGCTTGGCATGGCTCAGACCCAGCCATTCAGTGGACAGCCTGCCCTCTGGCCCCTCACAAACAATGGGGACTCCAGGAATATTGTCCTGCCTGGGCTGAATCAAATGCTCTAAATTTAGCCCATCTGATGCGTCCTCTGCTTCCTGCCCCTGCTGCCCTCCTTTCAAGGCGATGAGGTCACCCCGGAACCGCCTGCCCAGCAGCCAGACCCGGGGGTTTTCCAGGTCCAGGGCTGCGCTTTTGCTCTTGGGGAACGAAAAGCCAGGGGATCAGGGGTCACGAGTCCTAGTTCCCTCTCTCCCTCCTGTCCTGCCCAGCCCTTCAGGCTGCTTGGTCCAGAGCTGAGTCTCCAGGAACTTTGCCACAAGCCTGGGCTGGGGGAGGCCTCGGAGGGAGGGAACAGCACGCACCCAGGGAAGGGGCTCACATTGACAGACCAGGGGCTTGGATGTGTTGGAAGAAACACAAAGTCTCATCACCCCGTTCAAGAAAGATGTATTGAGTGCCTGCTCTGTGCTGGGCCCAGGCTGGGAAAGAAGATAAGCCTGCCCTCCTGGAGTAAACAGATCAGAGGAAGAAGGATAATCGGCAAGTAAACAATAAATGACCAAGATCGTCTCCATTGTGACACATGTTATGAAGGAAAGAAATCAGAGAGATGTGATCGCAAAACGTGGGCAGAGGGCCCGGCTTTAGAGAAAGGGGGCAGGGAAGGCCTCTCTAGAGGTGACCTTTGAGCTGGGTCTTGGATGACCAGAAAGAGCTATTCGAAGATCTGGGTGGTGCCAAGACCTCCAGGCTAGAGGAAGGACAAGGGCGGACGCCTCGGAGAGAAGAAACTTGTAGAGTTGGGGCAGTCAGGGGGCCAGGAGACCACTCCCAGTAGGGATAAGGGTGGGCAGTTGCAGGAAAAGGAGGCAACAGGGGCCAGATGGAGAAGAAGCCAGGGTAACGTTCCCTGTGTGAGAGGCGTGCCCCTCCCCCAGGACGATGAGCCACGTGCCTGACTCACAGATTTAAGAGAATCTGTTGGCTGCTGGGTAGAGATGGGACAGCAGGGAGACCAGGGAGGATGCTGAAGCCTAACGTCTTGGCACAATGAAGGCTGTTTTCTAGAGGCACCTGCAAAATTTACCTGCTGTAGTCCTCTCATGGGTCTCTGAGGCCCAGAAGAGGTATGTGTCTTGCCCAAGGTCACACAGCAAGTTGGAGCTCTGCCTGGAAAACGTTTTATAGGAGGTAGTAAGAGGTGCCTTGCCACCTGAAAAGGATGTGTTTTTCTCAAGAGCATCCTGTCTGAGAGGCTGCCCTCAGCCCAGTTCTGCCAGTCTGTAGGCTGGGGAGGGGGCGAGTAAACTAGGGATGGCCAAGCCCCTCCCACAGTCCTCCCCCACCGCAGCCCTCTTCCCTCTCAGAAGCCCCCGCTCTCCTGCTCTGCAGGACTCCGGCGCTGGCAGGGAGCTGTGAGGGCCTCTGGAATGTGGCTTTCCGGTACCAGCAGCAGCGTGCCAACCTTGGTAGAGGCCTCGGGGGCGGAGGGGGAGTCACCGGATCTTGTCTGGAACGGGGTGGCTGTCAGCCGGGAGCCAGGGGAGGGCTGGGCCCTGCCTGCCGCTTCTCAGGTGGGGGACATCCCGCACTGAAGCGGCCCCCAGGGCTCCCGGAACTGCTGACCTGCTGTCTCTCTACTCACCATCCCTCCAGGAGCAGGGAAGCTGGTTCCCTAGCAACAGTGCCCCCATCCCACTCTTCCCTCCAGGCCCACATCCTCAGTGCCTCTAGGTTTACCCTGCAGCCCTGCTGGGGGTGAGGGGAGAGAGCGCTCTCTGAGATTCCTATTACACCAGGAGTGAGGAAAAGAGCTTTGGGCCGAAGCTGATCTAGGCTCAAATCCCATCTTGACAGTGATGGACTTTCTGGGCCTCAGTTTCCTCATCTACAAAATGAAGATGATACCCCTGCACAAGGACTTGGGGTGAGAATGTAATAAGGTACCCCCCACGCCCACCCCCAGGGCCTGGCACTCTCCAGCGCTCCTTGTCTGTTGGTTCCCTCCCTCCTCTACCCTCTCCTGCTTGGTTTCCCTATCCCTGTGTCCCCTGGCCGCCTAGGGGGAATAGTAAGCTTCTTTGCTGTGCTGGGACCAGAGACTGGGAGAGATGGGACACCGGAGTGGCCAGGGGCAGTGCAGCACCTGGTTAGGGTCCTGGCTCAGGAGCCAGACAGACCTCTGTTGAGTCCTGGCTCCTCCACTGATGAGCTGTGTGGCCTTGACCAAGTTACTAAACCTCTCTGAGCCTTGATTTCCTCACTTGTCCAGTGGTAATAATAATATTGCCTTCCCCACCAGAGCCATCGGGACATAGCTATCATTGCTAGCGGGTAGGGGAAAGAGGGTATTGGGGTGCTAGTGTACCCCAGCAGCCCTAGGTTGTTGGAAGCATCTGATGAGGGTGAGAGGCACACTTGAGTGGCTGAGGAGAGAGCAGTCAGCACCCAGACACCCACCCTCCTGTGCCTCTCATGGCAGGAAAGCTGAGGGGCCAGCAATTCTCTGGGGACCCCCCGCACTCCCAGCTTTGCTGGTGGTGGAGCTGGTGAGGTCTCCTTTGCCAGCCAGATGCCCTTCAGGCCCCCTCCCCCCTGCCAGCAGGGCCCAGGCCAAGACGCCTTTATTTTTAAACCTGCAAACAAGGCTTGTCCAGGCATGGCCTCCTGCAGAGGACAGAGAGCGAGGGTGGGCTGGAAGCCGCACTTCCGAGGCCGGCACTCCTCACCTCCAGACAGGTGCCAAGGGGACATGGCCCTCCCACTGACAGGGGCACAGGGTCTGCTCGGGTTCCTCCCACCCCAGGCCTTGACCCTGGACCCTCAGGGGTCCAGATTCCAGAGTCTTCCGTAGTCCCTGTTCCCCTGGCTGGGACAAGCCGCCACCATCAGATGGGCCTGGATGAGGCACACCTGCTGTGTTTCGGTCCCCACAAGGGCCAGTCCCAAGAATGACTGTAGGACCCGGGACATCCGGCCCCTCACAGGGGCTGCCTCCGATTCCCGTTCCAGCCCAGAGCCCCCTCAAGGCCAGGCTGGACACTCCGCACGTTTGGAAAGGCTCCCCGCCCAGTGCCCTTGATCCACCACTGCCCACGCACACCTCCCTCTGCCCACAGCTCTCCAGAAAACTCCCGCTGAGTCTGTTCAGCAGGAGGGCGGTGCACTTGGCAGTGACCGGCCGCTCAACACTCCTGGAGGGCGGGGCCAGAGCAGCGGACCAGGAGTCAGGGAAGTGGGGTCTAGTCCTGGTTGTGCCATTAACCTCCACGTGACCTTGAGCAAGACCCATAACCATCCCTCTCCCTCAGTTTCCTCTTCTGCAGAACAGGGGTAATCGACCCACCCTACTCCCATCTCAGGGTGGGAGACAGCTTTGTAAGCTCTGAGGTGGGGACGTGTGTGGGACACAGGGCCTCTGGATGGGCAGGAGACCCTGGAAACCGGTGTCCCCAGTACCTGCTGGTCTCTATGAAGAGCCACAGACACCAGACCCCAGAGCCTGGCTTCAGATCCCGGCCCTCTGTAGGTGGGGCAACTACCCAGCTCCCCATCTGTAAAATGGGATCGTGACCTGTCTCCAAGGGCTGCTGGGAAGACTGATTCGCATCAGCTCTTATCACGTGTGTGGGAGAGCCAAGAGGTACATGTGTGTGAGTGTGCCCGGGTGTGCACACGCCTCCTCCTGCTGGCATCTCCTCCTGCTGGGACCCTACGCCCAGAGCCTGGCTCCACCCCGGGCCACTGGGGAACAGCCTCAAAGGGAGACCTCTCAAATGCATAAGGAAGATGTGGTACATATATGCAATAGAATATTACTCAGCCGTAAAAAAGAACGAAATAATGCCATTTGCAGCAACATGGATGGACCTAGAGATTGTCATACTGAGTGAAGTAAGTCAGAGAAAGACAATTATCATATGATATCACTTATATGTGGAATCTGAAAAAAAATGGTACAAATGAACTTATTTACAAAACAGAAATAGAGTCACAGATGTAGAAAACAAACTTATGGCTACCAGGGGGGAAAGTGGGGAGTGGGGATAAATTGGGAGATTAGGATTGACATATACACACTACTATATATAAAATAGATCACTAATAGGGACCTACTGTATAGCACAGGGAACTCTATTCAATACTCTGTAATGACCTATATGGGAAAAGAATCTAAAAAAGGAGTGGATATACGTATATGAATAACTGATTCACTTTGCTGTACAGCAGAAACTAACACAACATCATAAATCAACTAGACTCCAATAAACATTTTTTAAAAAGGGAGACCTCTGGGAGGGAGAAATGGTGAGGGGACAGGTCACTGAAGGCCTCAAAATGGGCTGTCTCTCCTGTCTCCCAGGCAGCTTTGAAGTTCCCCATAGCAGCACTGCCTGTTATAGTTCCTGTAGTTATTTCATCTGCCGTCTCTCCGCACCCATGAGGAACGAGATCTTGTCTGTTTTGTCCACTGCTATGCCTCAGTGCCTAGACCAGTGCCAGGCACACAGTAGGTGTTCAACAAGTACGTGGATGGATAGTTTTGTTGTCGGCTCTATCAAGGCGTCATGCACATACATGAAAGTCACCAGCTGTCAAGCCTCAAACGTGTACAGTGGGGTAACCACCACCTCCACCAGGATGGAGAACATTTTCTCACCCTAAAGGTCCCTTCGGGGCCCTTCCTAGTGAATCTCACCCCTCGCCCCTGGCAACCACTGGCCTGCCTTCTAGTACGGTCATGTTGCACTTTCTAGAATTCTGTGTAAGCAGGGCAGTGACGTGATCACACCTGCATTTGACGAGGCAATGCCAGCTGCTGTGTGGGTCCTGGCGAGGAGGGCCGAGGGGGATGGAGGGACCCGGCAGGATGGAGGTGACGGTGACAGGCCTGGTCCAGGAAAGGTGGAGGGTTTGAGAGGAACCCTCGGACCAGGTGAGCAACTGGCTGTGGCGGCCGAGGCGAGGTTTCCACTGGAGCAGCTGACCAGAGGCTGAGAGGAGCGGAGACTGAGGGGGCTGTCACGGAGCACGAGCTCAGGAGACGTCGCTGGCCTGCCTGGGAGAGAGATGCGCCCAGAGGCACCTGAGCGCATGGGTGTGCATGCACTCACAAGCACAAGCACACCTGTGCACACACACAAGGAAGAGGGCAGCCCAGGCTCAGGCAGATGGCCGCCGAGAGGCACAGCTGCTCAAAGCCTGGCTGTTTCCATCTTCCCTGCAGAGGAGAACCTCTCCAGGCTGCACAGAACGGAGCGAACATGGTTGGCAAGAAGTGGGGAGGGGAAGCTCTCGTTCACTGAGGCCCGGCCCTGTGAGAGGCATGGCTCACGTGGAAGGAATCCCATCCTTAGGGTGTAGCTGCTCCCTCTTACAGATGAGGAAGCGGAGGTGTGAACACGCTGAGTGATTCGGTATCCTTGCATTCGGTATTCATGCTCTTCTTACAGCACAACCTTGACCTTTCTCCCGTGGAGACACGCTCCTCCCGTGTTCCCTCTCCTCCAATCTGGATGGACTTGGAATTTGCAAAAGCAATGCTCTGTGGTTTCTGAGCAAGGTCAGAAAATGCAGTGCACCTTCTGCAGGGTTCTCTTGGGACACTCATCTCTGGGGCTCTGAGGGTCACCATGCTGGGAGGAAGCCCAACCAGCCCACATAGAGAGACCAAACAGAAGGGCCCAGAGAGGACAGGAGGAGGAGAAAGACACCCGGCCAGCACACACTGCAGCCACTGGCTGCAACTGCATGAGGGACCCTAAGCCAGGCCACCCAGCCAAGCCCTTCACAAATTCATGACTCACAGAAACTATGAGAAATAATAAAATTGTTCTTGGGCTTCCCTGGTGGCGCAGTGGTTGAGAGTCCGCCTGCCGATGCAGGGGACACGGGTTCGTGCCCCGGTCCGGGAAGATCCCACACGCCGTGGAGCGGCTGGGCCCGTGAGCCATGGCCACTGAGCCTGTGCGCCAGGAGCCTGTGTTCCGCAACGGGAGAGGCCACAACAGTGAGAGGCCCGCGTACCGCAAAAAAAAAAAAAAAAAAAAAAAAAAAAAACCACAACAACAAAATAATAATAATAAAATGGTTCTTGTTGTTTTAAGCTGCTAAGTGTGGGGTTGGTTCATTATGTAGCTGTAACTAATTAGAACATGACCCATTGCAAATCCTGTTGGACTGATGTTCAAAATAATCCAGAATCCGGGCTTCCCTGGTGGTGCAGTGGTTAAGAATCTGCCTGCCAGTGCAGGGGACATGGGTTCAAGCCCTGGTCCGGAAAGATCCCACTTCCGTGGAGCAACTAAGCCCGTGCGCCACAACTACTGAGCCCATGTGCCACAACTATTGAGCCTGCACTCTAGAACCCGTGCTCCGCAACAGGAGAAGCCACCGCAATGAGAAGCCTGCGCACCGCAACAAAGAGTAGCCCCCACTCTCCGCAACTAGAGAAAGCCCACGCGCAGTAACGAAGACCCAACACAGCCAAAAATAAATTAAAAAGAAAAAATCCAGAATCCAACTGCTTCTCACATCTCCACCCACCACCCTAATCTGGGCCACCATTACCTCTTTCCTGGACAACTCAGTAGCCTGCTGGTCTCCCTGCTTCTGCCCTCGACCCCGCGGTCTGTTCTCTGCACCGCAGCCAGAGCGCACCTGTGGAGCAGAGACACCTCTTCTCAATGCCCGCCAGTGTCTCCCATCTCCCTCAAGACCTGACGGCGACCCACAGGCCCTACACGCGCTGCCCCCACGACCTATCTGACCTCAGCTCCCCCGACTCTCCCCTCCTTCACTCCACTCCAGCAGTTTCCCCAAACTCATCAAGCACATTCCTTCTCAGAGCCCTTGCTCATGCTATCCCTTCTGCCTAGGATTGCTTTTCCTCCCAGAGGTCTTCCTGGCTCGCTCCCTCACCCCTTCAACTCTCAAAACAAGTGAGGAAATTGGCAGGCAGTGGGGCTTCCCTGGTGGCGCAGTGGTCAAGAACCCGCCTGCCAATGCTGGGGACACGGATTCGAGCCCTGGTCTGGGAAGATCCCACATGCCTGGAGCAACTAAGTCCGCGAGCCACAACTACGGAAGCCCGCGAGCCACAACTACGGAAGCCCGCGCGCCTAGAGCCCGTGCTCCGCAACAAGCCAAGCGCCGCAATGAGATGCCCGCGCACCGCAACGAACAGTAGCCCCCGCTCGCCGCAACTAGAGAAAGCCCGCACGCAGCAATGAAGACCCAACGCAGCCCAAAATAAATAAATAAATTTATTTAAAAAAAAAACAGGCAGGCAGTGATGCGGGCAATAATGTACAATCAAGTGGTCCTGGGTTGGGGAAGGGGGGTGGGGAGGGGGCAGTGCAGCGCAGAGGGGTCGGGTGTTTTCTCTGAGCAGGTGACATTTAAGAGGTGAATGATTAAAAGAAGAGAGCCATTTGAGGCAGAGGGAACAGCAGGTGCAAAGGCCCTGAGATAGGAAGGAGCTGTATGCATTGGAGAAACAGCAACATGGCCAGTGGGAAGTGAGTGAGGAAGCAGCAGCAGGAGATGCCGTCAGAGGAGCCCGGCCGCTGGGTCTACTTCCCTCTCCCCTTCCTGCCTCTGACAGACTAGCACTTGCAGAAGTGCCCGTCCCACCCACCCCCAGGTCCGAGCTAGGGTGCTGCTCTGCCACCGCCCCTCCTGCCTTGTGACCTCAGCCCCACCCAGCCCCAGTCCCCAGCCCCCACTTCCCCTTCCACTTGTGACCTGGGAAGGCAGGAACCACATCCTTCATAAACTGCATCTCCTCTCCCTCACTCCCTCCTGGACTTCCAGAGTGGATGGCAGTGGACAGAGCAGCTGGCCCCCAGTCAGTGGCTGACTCCCTTTTGACTCCCATCTGCCTTCGCACCCCTCCCCACCCACTGGCCCCCGGTGGCGTCAGACCCTGGTAGCCTCCTCTCCTTCCCTTTCAGCAACCCTCCTAGAAACCATGGGGGTTCCCCAAATGCATCAGCCGTTCCCTGGGCCCAGAACACCCTTTCTTCCCTCCTCCCTCTGACCAAATCTCAGCTGTCACCTCCTCCTGGAAGTCCCTGGGTTATGAGCAGAAGGTGGGTCCTGCCCATCTCTGTACCCCAGGGCCGGGTGTAGGGCCTGGCACCAAGAAGGAGCTTAGTAGATGGATGGATAAGTGAATGGACAAACGAGGAAGTTACCTGGGTCCACTTGGTGTGTCATCCACTGGCCTGTGCTGGGCACAGAAGTTAGGGATGACGATGACAGACCCTCTCGCATTCAAGTGCGCAGACTCCATTCCCCAAAGCCAGGGTTCTGGAGCAGGTCTGGGCTCTGCACTCATTTACTGTGTGACCTTGGGAAGCCACTGGCCTGTGCTGAGCTCTCCTCATTTGCCAAAGCAGCAGCTGGAAGAGGCTAAATGATCTCAAAGCATCAGGGTCACAAGTGTGGACTCGAGCCAGGCGGCCTGGGCTCAAATCCTGGCCCTGCCCCCATGCCAGCTGTGTGACCGTGGGCGAGTTTCTTAACCCCTCTTGTCCTCCAGCTCCCCATCTGTAGGTGCTGAAGAGCTTCAGGGCGTATCTCGCAGAATTTGTCTGAAGATTCACAGCTATGGCTCCTGTGGAAAGCACTGGACACGTGTTAACCATCAGGTTAATTAGACCATAATTAGGTCTGAGGTCCTTGATCTGCGGCTAACGGGACGTGACAGGTTTGTTGGACACATCTACTGTGTGTCAGAGTAGGAGGCTGGGAGCGTCCAGGACTGAGGTTCTGAGGTCTCTTGGGGCACCGAGGATGGGGCGACTGTCACTCCTGGCTGGAGGCATGGGACGCATCACTCATACGTGCGGGCTGCGCACACACAGGCGCTCTTTTTCGTGTACACACTGCCTGCCCGAAAGCAGTCTCTGCCCTTCCCCACACCGCTGGACCCTCTGAGGGGTCAAATGTGAAAGTGGGTGCTGAGGGAAACTGAGGGTAATCCCATCATGCAGACTGAGCTTCCAGAGACCTGCTGGGACATGTCCCCCCAAACCACCCATCCTACCCCACACTCTCCCAGGGAATGACGGACCGGAAATGAGGTCGCAGGCCACACATGGGAGGTTCCAGGGACCCCAGCCAGTAAGGGGCTGCCTCTCAGACTCCTGTGTCCCTGCCCCTGAGGGCCAGGGTGAGATGGCCTCATGTGAACAGAGAGAGTTTAGGAATCTTAGTGACCACTGTGTCCAGAGCCTGTGGCATAGGGGAAGCTGAGGCCACGAAGGCTGAGTGACTTGCCCAAGGTCACACAGCAGTGGGGGCAGAGCTGGGATCAGAACCCAGAATTCCAAGCCCCTAGCCCTGCTCCGCCTCCACACACTGACGCATTTCTGGAAATTACCCCAGTTTTACTTTCCAAAATGAGTCAGGAACATCTGTACCTCAGGGGCCAAAAATACTCCCAAGGACTCCCTAACAAAGACGCTGACATCTTCCCGAGGTGTCTGAAAGCAGAACTGGCCTTCCCAGGAGCTGATAATGATGCCATTGCGTTCATTCGGTCAGAGTTCCGGAAGTCTTAGAAAGCCACGTTCTTGTGCTGTTCTTGCTACTGTAAAGTAGGGAACCAGGCCCCATTTGCCAGGGGACACCACTGAAGCCCAAAGGGGTGGAGTGATTTGCCCAGGGTCACCCAGCCCTGGTTCTGAACTCGGATTCCAACCCCAAGCCCAGAACCTTCTCTGACTCCCTGGAGGTGAGTTTGACCTTCCCTCTCAGAGATCTCGGCAGATCTTAGGCTGCATAGACTCCCACTCCCAAATTCAAATTCTTTTTCATTTTTAATGTCTTTACTATAAAAGCAACAATACATGTTCACTTACGAAAAATGCACAAAAGTCAAAATAAGGAAGAAGAATCACCACTCACAGCCCCACCACCCAGGACAATCATTGTTAAGGTTTGATGTATTTCCTTCCATAGTTTTTTGTTTGGGACCTTTTTTTAAACCTGGCTGAGATCATACTGTATATTAAAAGAAAAAAAACAAAACGGTGGTATCCTGCCTTTTTGACTTGCCATTATATCACGGGCACTTTTCTGGTTATTTTACTCCCTATAACCTCGTTTCTTTTTCCTCTTCTCTGAATCTCATTTTTATTGGCTGCCTAATATTTTGTCAAGTGGAAGTTCCATAGTTTATTTAGCCATTCCCTTATTGTCGGACATCTCAGTTATTTCCAGTTTTTCAATGTTATAAATAATATATTTTGGTTGGGCGTCCCTGGTGGCGCAGTGGTTGGGAGTCCACCTGCCGATGCAGGGGACACTGGTTCGTGCCCTGGTCCGGGAGGATCCCACATGCCGCGGAGCGGCTGGGCCCGTGAGCCATGGCCTCTGAGCCTGCGTGTCCGGAGCCTGTGCTCCGCAGCGGGAGAGGCCACAACAGTGAGAGGCCCGCGTACCACAAAAAGAAAAAAAAATAATAATATATTTTGGTAGATCATTGTACCAAATGTAAAGCTTTCCTTTTTCCATATTTAGGGATATCTCCTTGGCTGGAATGGAATTACTGGGTCAGTGAGTCATATGGGTTTCTTGCACACTTGGTCAAATTGCTTTTCAAAGGCCCTGAGCCACGCCCATTCTACAGGTGAGCAAAGCGAGGCCCCAAGAGGCGACGTGAACTGTCCACAGTCACTCAGCCAGTCAGTGATGCCTGCAGTTCTTCCTCAGTCCCTCACCTACCTCCTCCTCCATCACACGTTCCTCTAATCATTCACTCATTCATTCATTAACAGAAAAAGTACACCTACTTTGTGCCAGGCACAGGTCTAGGTCCTGGAGATACTGTAGTAAGCAAAACAGACAAAACC
The DNA here is from genome assembly GCF_949774975.1 of Lagenorhynchus albirostris. Classification (NCBI taxonomy): domain Eukaryota; kingdom Metazoa; phylum Chordata; class Mammalia; order Artiodactyla; family Delphinidae; genus Lagenorhynchus; species Lagenorhynchus albirostris. The sequence continues at coordinate 9,592,448 of NC_083105.1, read as the reverse complement.
CCTGCCTTCAAGACGTTTCCATCCCAAAGGCATAGAGGGAAGGAGGGAACAGGAAGACTGCCTTGGCATTTGGCTCTATGCAAATCCAGGTGCTCATCTGGAACAGAGAAGGCAGAGGGTGACATCTGGCAGCCCCGAGGGCAGAATCCAGACCAGTTTTCCTTGACCCCAAACTGGTTTTTAAAATTTGGGCTTTCCTTAAAAATTGAGAGATTTCTTGGATTTCTGGCACCTCCTGAATACGCTGCAACCCAGACCCTGCCCCCAGCCACGCCAAACCCGGCCACCTCGGCCCACACTGGGCTCGGCTCCCTGGTTGTGCTTCCTGCACACATTCAGTGCACGGGCCTTTTGTGATGTGAGCTGGGCTGGAGGGACTCGGTGATAAGAACAATAACAATAGTAACGCTGAGACAAGTAACAAGGAGGCAAAGTCACAAGGGCAGGTGACAGAGCTGCAAGTGAGAGGCAAGATTTGAATGGGGCAGTTGGGCTCCTGAGTCCAGGCTCTCAACTGCATCCAGCTGACAGTTTAGTGCAGAAGCTGTCAGGCACCAGAAGGGCCCCCAGGCAGAACAAACAGCCCTGCCTTGGCCAGAGGAAGCTCAGAGGGGTCCCCAGGGCCAAGAAGCAGCGCTGAGAAAATGGGCCTAGGACGGGAACTGAAAGGTCAGGTTGGAGATTTCCTGTTTCTTTGAACCTGGGGTTCCCTCTGCCCAAAATGACCTTTCCCCCTTTCCTTTGCCTGCTTAATGCTTATTCTTGCTCAGCTGAGATGCCACCTCCTCCAGGAAGCCCTCCCTGACTCAGGGAGGAGTTTGCAGCTGGTTCCTGAACCCTGGTCCAGGCCAAAGGGGGCACAAGACCTGGCAGGGTGGGAGAGACTGGAGCACCAACAGCATCCAGGTTCTCAAATTCCCACAACTCCCCTCCTGCAGCCCCTGCAATTCTCACCCTTCAACTGCCAACCCCTGATCCAGCTCCTCAATGCAGGTTAGGAGAGAAAGGAAGAGTGAGCAGTGACTGCAGGACAGTGTGTGTGGCTGGTGGCCTCGGGGTCCGAGTCATGTGTGCATATCCCAGATTTACTCTCCCTGGCTGGGTGACCTTGGCATTCCTTAATCTCTCTGTGCCTCAGTTTCCTCGATGCTTTTTTTTTTTTTTTTTTTTTGGCCACATCAAGCGGTATATGGGGATATTAGTTTCCCCACCAGGGATTGAACCCACAGCCCACGGCAGTGAAAGTGCTGAGTCCTAACCACTGGACCACCAGGGAATTCCCTCCTCACTTCTAAAACAGACTGTAAAGGAGTGCTTAGCTCCCAGTCACTGCGAGACTTAACTGGAAAAGACCTGATGCGGACGCCCCAATAAGTGCTCACTCTTGTTGTTATGAATGAACGGGGAGCATGCACCCACGGAGTCAGAGGCTCACAGAACGCCGGGGGCTTACAGCGCCTCAGCCCCTCTCTCCCATTTTACAGTTGAGGAAACTGAGCTCAGAGAGGGAGGAGGCTATGCCTTAAACAAGAGTCTCTTACCCTCCACCCCACCCAGGTGCTGTCACCAGCTGCCCTTGCTCCTGGGTCCACCCCCCTTGAAAATGTTTCTGATAACGGATTCAGTGACCCCGGGCCCTGCCCTTAAAGGGCCAGTGTGTGTGTCTTCTGCCCTGGGCCCAGCCAGGGCCTGCTCCCTGAGCGTCCACCTCTCTGGGAAGGAACTCTTCCCCCCAGAGACCGCCTCCCCTGGCCATCAAGGGAAGGGGTGGCTTCCTGGCCTGAACAATGGGGCCGGGATGTCCCTCAGCCTCTGGCATGCAGGGGCGTGGGGATATTTAATGAGGATGCCATTCCCATTCAGGGAGCACAGGGAATGTGGAGGTGGGGGCAGGGGAGGGGGCTTCAGGCCCCAGTTGGACCCAGCAGCATCTTTGGGAAACACTCCCCAGCCTTGTCCTTGTGACTTGGGCAAGGGGTTCCATCTCACTGGGCCTCAGTTTCCTCACCTGTAAAACGGAGAATGACAAAGGCATCTACCCCATAGGGTAGTTGTGAAATTAACCAAATCCTTAACATAAAGGGCTTGACACCGACCAGGTGGAGCCAGGCAGCGAGGGCAACAGCTGCACACGCACACCCAGCTGCCACCTGCCTGGGGGAGAATCCCACTCTGCCCTTCCGGCTGTGTGGCCTTGGGCAAGTTACTCAACCTTTCTGTGCCTTCGGTGCCTCATCTGTAAAATGGGAATACTAACAGTCCCTCTGCAGAGGACTGTCTGAAATTAACTGAGTTAACGCATGTAAAGCACTTCAAGAACGGCGCTGGGCCCTTTCTAAGCGCTTGTCACTGTGGCCGTCATCATCACCTCCTTGCCTTCTTCCGAGCTTCCTGTAGCAGCTGTAACAAATGACCACTCACACGGTGACTTAAAACAACACACATTTTTCATCTTACGGTTTTGGAGACCCAGATGTCGGCAGGGCTGTGTTCCCTTCGGGAGGCTCTAGAGGAGAATCCGTTTCTTTGCCTTTTCCAGCTTCTAGAGGCCGCCCTCATCCCCTGGCTTATGGCCCTTAAGCCAACAGCAGCATCTTCTGATCTCTGCTTCTGCTGTCACATCTCCTCTCTGTGACCCACTTCCCTCCCTCTGTTTTTTTTTAACTTTTTACTTAGAACTCATTTTAGCTTCACGGAAGTTGGAAAGATAATTCTGTGGGTTCCCACATACCTTCACCCAGATTCCCCTGTTAACATTTATCAAAAGGAAGACCTTAATCTTGATACATGTTAAATGCATGTATCATACCTGTAAACTGCAGATTTTATTCAGATGTCACCAGCTTTACCACCAGTGTCCTTTCCCTGTTCCGGAATCCATCCAGGATCCCATGTGGCATTTTTCACCTTCATCCCTACCATCTGTGATGTTCCTCGGTCTTTCCTGACCTTGACACTTTTGAGGAGTGCTGCTTGGGTATTTTGTCCCTCCATTTGTTTTGTGTTTTTTTTTTTTTTTGCGGTACGCGGGCCTCTCACTGTTGTGGCCTCTCCCATTGCGGAGCACAGGCTCCGGACGCGCAGGCTCAGCGGCCATGGCTCACGGGCCCAGCCGATCCGCGGCATGTGGGATCTTCCCGGACCGGGGCACGAACCCATGTCCCCTGCATCGGCAGACGGACTCCCAACCACTGCGCCACCAGGGAAACCCGTTCCATTTGTTTTTTTTAAAAACAGCTTTATTGGGAATTCCCTGGCGGTCCAGGGGTTAGGACTCGGCGCTTTCACTGCTGTGGCCCCAGGTTCAATCCCTGGTGGAGAACAAAGGTCCAGCAAGCCGAGTGGCGCGGCCAGAAAAAATAAATTAAAAATATAAAAACAAAATCAGCTTTATTGAGATGTAATTCACATACCATACAATTCACCCATTTAAAGTATACAATTCCATGACTTGTGGTTTATTACATTATTTTTAAAAGTATTTATTTATTTTTTGGCTGCATCGGGTCTTACTTACGGCACACGGGCTCTTTCATCGCGGTGCGTGGGCTTCTCTCTAGCTGCGGTGTGCAGGCCCAGTAGTTGCAGTGCACAGGCTCCAGAGCGTGTGGGCTCTGTAGTTGCAGCACACAGGCTCTCTAGTTGTGGTGCACGGGCTTAGTTGCCCCGCAACACATGGGATCCTAGTTCCCTGACCAGGGATCAAACCGGCATGCCCTGCATTGCAAGGCGGATTCTCAGTCACTGGACTACCAGGGAAGTCCCGGATGCAGTTCAGCTGTTTCCCTCTGGTAAAGACCCTTGTGATTACATTGGGCCTTGCTGGGTGATCCAGGCTAAGCTCCCATCTCAAGATCACATCTGCAAAATCTCTTTTGCCCTGTAAGGCAAATGTCCAGGGATCACGACCTGGCCATCATCATGGGGGTGGGGGGAGACGCTGTGGCTCTGTCTGCCACGCCTCCCTTGGGGCCATCAGCCACCCCATACCGGCAATTACCTGTCCACCCACTGGCCCTGCGCTCTTGCATGCAGGGTCTGGTCGGCCTTGCTCACTGTCGTGTCCCCAGTACCTGGAACGAGGCCTGGGAAACCTGAATTCCTACGTTCACCAGCACTCACAAGCGCCTGAGCACAGGAAATTACCATTTTTGTCAAAAATGGTCGAATAGAAATTTCCGTCTGGTCACTCCAGCGTGTGCCGGCAAACCAGGCACGGAGGACCTTGCTTCCACCTCCACTGTCTGTGCAGAACGAGGCATTCCCAGACCCGTTTTACAGATGATCGGGTGGCACATTAGCCCCCAGGTGTCTCTGCCCCCAGGCTCCTCCCCCTGACACTGCAGGCTGGGAGCCACGGGGGCCTTCCGGGCTGCTAAAATCCTGAAATACACTCAAATTCACCGGTAACCAGTCTCGACTCCAGGCCTCTAGATGCCCCCACGCAGCTCAGACCTCCATCCCCCCACCGAGCACCCAGCACGTCCTCATGAGCTGGTAACTAGTGGGTCTCACCTGGCCCAGAAGGGGGTCCTCGGACCTGCTCCCCCGGTCACCTGATTGGCCGCTGCCTGGGCCGCACTGGGCGTGAACTCTTTTCTATCTCTCCCCTGCTCCGGCATATAGTAGGTGCTCAATGAGCTGAAAACCCTCTCAGCCCCTTGCTTCCTGCCCAGTGCTCAGTCCACTCAGCCTCACTTCTGGCCCCCCACCATGGCCTCCGTGCTGCCGGGGAGCCCCCCCACTTCCCAGGGGACCGCTGGGTGTGAGGGGGGCTGAACAAGAGGGCTTTGAGGCAGCCCTATCTCCGGAGGGAAGTCGAGGAGATAACACAGCTTCTCACTTTCCCAGCCTGTCTCAGACCAGAGATAACCCAGGGGAGATGGGGTGCCCAGAGCCCTACTAGCAGCGGGGCCACCCACCTGCCCCCTGGGTCTCCCACGTTCCCACTATCACAGACTCCGGGCTGAAATCTGAGGAGCCGCTCGGAAGAGCTGCCTGAGACAGGCAGATGATAAGCCAGCCAGAGCCGGTGGGGAGGGGGACAAGTCTCCAGCGTCCCCTGGAAAATGACCCGTAGGCTCAGCCACCCTTCCCAAAGCCTGGTTCCACCCATACCTCCCCCAGAGAGCCAACCCTGACCCGCCGCATGCTCTCCAGAGCTGCCCTGAGACACAGCCCGGCCAACGGCCCTGCAAGAGCACCGGATCCAGTCCTCTGGCTGACCAGTGAAGAAGCTAAACCAGAGAGGTTGGGAGGCTGGCCCGAGTCACACAGTATCTTGACAGTGGAGCAAAGGCTTAAACCCAGATCCCTCAGTTGCTGCAAGTTCCTCTTCAGCACACCAGCCGTGGAAGGCCAGCGCCCAGGGCGGGCTGAATGTCTGATGAATGAATGAATGAGCGAGTGAATGGGTCAATCTGCTCAGTTTCTTACCAGAGGAGCGCCTCTCAGCCTAGTTTGCTCACCAGCCTGACCCCAGCTCAGCACCCTTTTGAGCTTCCCGACTCACCCACACACCCAGGTGGAAGCAGCAGGTGGAGAGGAGGCGCTCACCCAGGGACAAGTGAGCTGCTTCCCGTACACCAGCAGCCCAGGCACTGCCTGCCTGCTCTCTGCCCATCACCAGGCTGAGCGAGGCTTTCCCTGCAGGACCAGAACCTCCCAGCATCTGGGGCCCAGGAGTACAGGCTGGCCCAAGACCCAGGACACAGACCCCGGCCCCCAGCCGGCCCTGGCAGGCCAGTGACTAGAGAGTGAGCCCCCCTGGGAGTCTGGAAGCCCCCCATCTTGCTTTCAATGAGTTCACTTATAGCACCAAATCTGATGCTCACGGCAGAAGAAATTTTAGTTGGGGAAACTGAGGCCGGAGCAGATATCTTGTCCAAGGTCACAGAATGAGACAGAGGAAGACAGAAATAGGACTCAGGGGTCATTTCTTTGAGCCTGCAGTCCCGGGGGGGGCTCCTTTTTTTTTTTTTGCAGTACGCAGGCCTCTCACTGCTGTGGCCTCTCCCGTTGCGGAGCACAGGCTCCTGACGCACAGGCTCAGCAGCCATGGCTCACGGGCCCAGCCGCTCCACGGCATGCGGGATCCTCCCGGACCGGGGCACGAACCCGTGTCCCCTGCATCGGCAGGCGGACTCTCAACCACTGCGCCACCAGGGAAGCCCCTTTTTTCTTTTGTTTGTCTGTTTGTTTATTTATTGGCCGTGCCATGCTACCTGCAGGATCTTAGTTCCTCCACAAGGGATTGAACCTGGGTCCCCAGCAGTGGAAGCGTGGAGTCCTAACACCTGGACCTTAGGGAATCCCCCAGGGGACTCCTCATACCTCCTTGTCCCCCCCATCACCTGTGCCCTCCACTCCCATGATTTTGTGATGCACAAGGCCCTCCTCCCAGATTCTGTGCCCCGGTGTGGTGGGCCGAAGCTCGCCAGCCCTGTCCCCACCATCTCTCACGATTTCCTCTGAACCTCGATTTTCTCCTCTGCCATCAGGGGAGTTGATAATAGTACAAATTTCATGATGTTTTTGTGAGGATTAAATGAGATGCTGCCATTTGAATAGACATTTCTCCAAAAAATGTATGTGAATAAGCACATGAAAAGATGATCATGATTAGTGGTTAAGGAAATAAAAATTAAAACATCACTCCTACAAGGATGGCTGTAATCAAAGGCAGACAGAAGAAAGTGTTGGTGAGGCTATAGAGAAATTGAAGTCTTCCTATTGCCGGTGGGAATGTAGAATGATTCAGCCACTTTGGAAACAGTTGAACAGTCCCTCAGAATGCTAAGCAAAGAGTTACCATATGAGCCAACAATTCCCCACCAAGAGAAATGAAAACAGATGTCTACACAAAGACTCGCACAGGAATGTTGGTAGCAGCATTCTTCCTAATAGCCGAAAAGTGGAAACAATGCGAGTGTCCATCCATGAATGAATGGATAAACCAAAAGTAATATATCCATGCAATGGAATATTATTCAACCCTAAAAAAGGGTTGAATAATATTCCTGGGCTTTCCTGGTGGCGCAGTGGTTAAGAGTCTGCCTGCCAATGCAGGAGACACGGGTTCAATCCCTGTTCTGGGAAGATCCCACATGCCGCGGAGCAACTGGGCCCGTGCGCCACAACTGCTGAGCCTGTGCCCTGGAGCCTTCGAGCCACAGCTACTGAGGCCCATGCACCTAGAGCCCGTGCTCCGCAACAACAGAAGCCACCGCAATGAGAACCCGCACACGGCAACAAAGACCCAACGCAGCCATAAATAAATTTATTAAAAAAAAAAAAGAATGAAGTATTGATACATGCTACATTACGCTAAGTGAGAGAAGTCAGTCACAAAAGACCACATATTGTGTGATTCCATTTATGTGAAATGTCCAGAATAGGCAAGTCCGTAGAGAATAGATGGGTGATTCCAGAGGCTGGGCCGGGGTATAGGGAGTGACTGCCAATGGCTACCGGGTTGCTTTATGGGACAATCTAAAATTAGATTATGGTGATGTTTGTGCAACTATGTAAATATACTAAAAATCACTGAACCATACACTTTAAGTGGGTGAACTTTACAGTACATAAATTATATCTCAATAAAGCTATTTTAACAACTGAGATACTCCAAGCTTGCCTGTCCAGCATCTGGTTAGACTCAGGGGTGGTAGTGGGTAGGATTGGTAGCCTTGTTACTTGCACTATCATCTCTTTTGCTCTTCACAACCCCACAAGGTGGGCATTTGGTGGGCATTTGAGAGCAGCGTGCGGGGTAGAGGAGGCAGCCTTTCCAGGGGAGATGGATTGGGGCACCATTAGCTGCATTTTCATGTGCCAGGCTCTGTAGTAGACTTTGTGGGGAGGGAGACAACAAAGGCCCCCGGGGTCTGGCCCTCCCACCCTTCCCCACTCCAGGCCTCTTCTTTCCCATCTGTCAAAAAAGGCTTCATCAGTGGTTTTCAAACTGTGTTCCAAGGCACCCTGTGGCCAAGAAGAGATTTCAACCGCCCCTGAGGTTCCCGCTGGGACTCCAACCCTGTCCCTGTCTCCCCTTCAGGCCTGGCCCACACCTACCGGATGTGGCTGCCAAACGTAGGTGGGGAAGAGGAAGGCGTGGGGGGTCGTGCGCAGGAATCCACATCCTGGGGACCCGGAGATGGGAACTCCAGGCGCCTGTAGCCTAGCTTCCGGTTCCAACCTAGGGAAGAAGCCTCAGCTGCCGCCTCCCAGGATGCAGACGCCTGGCTCAGAGCCCAAAGCCCATCCCGGACGTGGTGCCGGCACTTCCGCTTCCCTTCTGGTAGGGGAGACCCTCTGGAGCCTCTTGTTCAAGGCCCAGGTCCCCAGGCCTGGATTACTCACAGCTCTGGCTACCGAGTCCCAGACATCCCGAGAACCTGGCAAGAGGGTAAGGCTGAGCCTGCGCCGGGCACTGAGGACCGTGCCCTTGGGGAATTCCCAAAGCCCCCATTATGTCTGCATGACTCTAACCCCAGCATCAGAGACCCTCCCGTGGGTCAGATGGAGAGTTAGTGAGCGAAGCAGGACGGCGGGTCCTGCGGCTGAGTGGAGCTCCCTCGCCCTGTCCCAAGGGCGCAGCTGCTACTTGGCTGCAGGCGGCTGTTACCAGCCATTTTGTTTTTTTAAGAGAAGCCAGAAATCTGGATTTTCATGTGAAATCTGCAGATGTGGGGAAAATCGGGAGAGCAAAACACATCCATAAACAGAGACAGCCTGTGGGCCACCAGTTAGCGATGCTACCTCGTTGACGGAAGCAACCACCACCTTACAGGTGACGAAACCGAGGCTGAGGGAGAGGAAGTGAGACGTGCAAAGCCTCCACGTGGTGCAAAGCAGAGCTCAGGCCCAAACCCAGGTCTCCTGTTCCTGACTCGAGGGAGGACGCTTCCATTCCGCTGTACCCTTGCTGAAAGAAAGAAGGAAAGAAAGAAAGAAAGAAGGAAGGAAGGAAGCTTCTGTCTGTGGTCTGGTTAAACAAACAAGGGAACACCTGCAGGCCAGCCATAGAAAAGAACGAGGAAGCTCTGCAGGGACTGATAGGGGCCACTCTCCAAGGTGAGAAGGAGAGAGAGAGAGCTCTTCCATTTATGAGTATGTGTTTAAGGAGAGGAAAGAATATAAACTTTTCTTTGCATGTGTCTGCCTAGGCCACCCCTGGGAGAAGACTGGAGAAATGGACTAGGGGATGGGGTCGGAGCTTTTCACTCCACACCCTTTGATGTATTTTTCCCCCCTTTGGTGTATTTTGATTGTTGGACCTGTGAGCAACAATCTTCAACAAGTGTATTGCTTTTGGTTTGTTTTCATTGCCCCCTCTTCTTCCCCTCGTGTCAGTCTCTGAGCCTGGGACATGAAGGGGGATTTGCAGGTGTCCTGGGGTCTGGGGCCAGCTCCCTGGGAGCTAGAGAGGGTCGGGGAGGGGAGCTACCCCCATGAGGCCTGCTATGTGCCAAGGTCCTGTGCACTCGAGCCATTCAGTCCTCACAACTCTGGGAGGTGAGGCAGTTATGACCCCATTTTACAGAAGAGGAAACTGAGCCGCATGACCAGATGTTATGGAAGCTGGCTCAGAGTTCAGGGCCCAGGTTCCCAGGGTGTCCCTGCTCCTCCCTAGGCCTTTCCCTTTCTCCGCTGGAGATCCACAGCCTGAGGTCTGTCATGGCCCAGCCCAGGCCCCAGGCTCCTTCTTCAGACTCCTTCCTGAGAGTTAGTAGGGCAGTTCCTGGCCCCCCAGCCACACCCTCACGCTCCTGCCCATCAAGCTGGGCTCAGAGCAGCTAGTTTCCTTCCGAAATGGCTCAACCCCAGGTCTGGAGACCATCTGGGTTCCAGCCAGAAGCATTTCCAGCCCTGAACCTCCGGTCCAGCTGGGGGCTACACAGCCCCCAATGGAGCCTGTGTCTGGGATCCCCCATTACATCCTGCCCAGGGTGGGATTTGCAGGCAGGATACCTCAAGAACTCATGGTGTCCCTTAGACAAGACACAGGATCGCCAGGAGATTAGCGCCCCATTGATTCCTCTGATAAAGAGACCAGAGAGGTTAGGCCATTTAGCCTAAAGTCACACAGCAAATGGGGACTTTGGGCCAGTCACATCCTAGCCAGGTCTCGGCTTCCTATCCTGTAGAGGAGGATAGAATGACACCTCGTAGGCTGTGACGGGGAAGAAGTGAGGGTCCACATGTGAACACAGAGATGGAAAAGATATGCTTCCCTGCCCTTAGAAGCTCAGGTTCCAGAGACAAATAAACAGGTTTGACTTCGAGAAAGGGAGCCTGAGCCCAGAGGACACCCCAGGCCAGCCTGAGAGTCAGCGAGGACTTCCTGAGGAAGGGGCATATGGAAGGCCCGGGGACAGTGCAGTTAAACTGGGAAGCGTCCTTCTGCGGGGTGGGTGTAAGCCCTCAGGAGGCCAAGTGGATGACCAGACCAGGGCAGGAAGCCCCCAAGTGGGGCTTTCTGGGCGGAAGTGGAGGTGGGGTTCCTCAAGGTGGAGAATGAGGTCAGGGCTTGGCGATGCCAGCAGGTGATTCCTTCTGGCCAGTTCCTGCCCTGTCCAGGGAGGCCAGCCCCCCCCCCAGGGCCTTCCCCACCACCAGCAAGTGGTCAGGCCTGGGCTGCCCAATGCCCCCTGTGCTGACTCATGTCCGCCCGGTTGGCCCCGGCTGGAGGGAGGGGGCGGACCCCACTCCATGCTTGACCTTATCGGGCCTTGCTTGTGTCCAGCGCCTGGATGTGGGCAGGGCCTCGGCACCTCCCCACCCCCTCCCTGGCCTGGCTGAGCAGAGCCTGCATGAGCTCATGGGAGACCGAGGCGGGGACGGGCAGGCAGGGCAGTGGCCCAAGAAGGGAGGAGGGCAGTAAGCTGGCTGGGGTGCCCTGTGGGGCTGCCCGTCAGCCCCCTGCCTGCTGGGACAGGGTTGGGCACGGGCTATTTTTAGTTCCCAAATGAGGAACGGTGAGACCTGGATGAAGCAGCTGCTACAGGGAGGATTTTCACTGCCACAACCTGCCCCGGGAGCACGCGCATGCACACACACACGGACACACCCATACGCTCGGCACTCATGCAGATCCATGAGCACATGCGTACAAACATGCTCATGCACAGAGGTGTGCGCACGGGACGCGCCCACACGCATGCACAGAGACACACCCACGTATAAGTACAGACATGCGCACACGTATCCTCACGAGCACAGGTCTGCCAGAATGCAGAGGGCTGCGCCCAAGACCCCCCCCAGTGCACACTCGGGGTGCCCAGGCTGGCTGAGCCTCACACAGCTGTGCAATCACCCCCAGGGCCCCCACCTGTGTGCACACATGCCTTGTCCTCGCTCGGGACACCTCAACCCCTTGCCGGCCCATCTAGGCCATGACCACACAGTGGGACCCACATAGTGGCAGGGGGAAAGTAGGGGGCTGTAGGTGCACAAAGGAGGTGGCATCTCAGCCGGGGGTGGCCAGGGAAGGCTTCCTGGAGGAGGAGGCTCCTAAAGGAATGATCAGTGAAGGATTTGCCTGTTTTAATGAAGTCTGGAGAGGGTGATTTTCTGGTACCTATGAAAATAATAGCAACAGTCAACAGCCACGGCAGGCGCCAGGTGCCGTGGCTCTCCATGCCAGCCCCTCCACCCTCATCTCATTCCACCCTCTCAGCGCCTCGCGGGACAAGCGCTGTTATAAACACTATTTGCAGAGGAAGAAAGAGGCCGAGAGAGGTCTCGGCATACGGCTGGTGGGACTCACCCCAAAGCCCATGTTCAGGCCCTGGTGGTGACTTTCTTGGCCATCAGGGTGTCCAGTTATCTATCACCGTGTAACAAGGGACCCCAAAAGTTGGTGGCTTAAAACAAGAGCAAGCATTTGTCTTGCTCACAGATCTGCAAGTTAAGCAGAGCTCAGCGGGGAAGGCACATCCCTGCTCCAGATGGCATCAGCTGGGGCAACTCGACTGGGGGCTAGAGGACCCACTGGCTCTGTTGGGGTAGAGGCTGGGGGCCTCTGTTCCCCTCAACGTGGCCTTTGCATTGAGCTCTCGGGCTTCCTCACAGCATGGTGCCTGAGTTCTAAGAGTGAGCATCCTGGGAGATGGACCGTGGAAGCTGCTGTTCCTTACAGCCTGGGTCTGACACAGCATCACTTCCAGCATTTTGCCCAAGCACCCACAGAGCCCAGATTCAAGGGAAGGGGACCCAGACCTCCACCCTCTGTAAGAAGACTGTCAACTAGCAGGGGGCAGGGAATATTCTAAAACCACCAAAGTAAAGATGGAGGTGGCCCCAAAGCAGGCAACCTCTGTCTAGCCCAGATGCCCCTGCCCTGCTCCAGACCTCAGCCCTCCAGCCAGGGCTAGCAGATCAGTCCTAGAGCAGATGGTGTCGTTCCCTCCATCCTCACCCTGCCCTCTCCGTTCATGCCTCCTTTCGTGCCATGAACAGAGGGACCATTGTGGGTGGCTGCAGAGGCCCAACTGGCCTGGCACCTTGGCTGGAATGGGGCGGCCTCAGTGGCGCAGAGGAGCTGGGTGCCCAGGTTGGGGAGGTGCCTCTCTCCTGCCAGAGCTCTCCCAGGGCCCCGCAGGGTTCCCCCAGTTCTAGCTCCTCTGCTTTCTCCTTGCCCACCCCAGGGGGACACAGGGTTTGGGAGTGGTTGCTCCTGGGTCACCCCAAGGGAGACTCCAGTAGAGATGTCCTTTCCAAGGACCCCTCTCCCTATGCCCTAAAATTTCATGATTCTGGGGTTGGAAGTATTCAACACTATAACCCCCAAAAGTCTATTTCCATGCTTCTCTCCTTCTCAGGAATCTAAGTTTCTAATACATTTCGACTCAGTTTGATAAAACCAATTGAATTGTAAAGGAGCTCACACTCTGACCCAGTAATTCTCCTTCTAAGGAATCTTCTGTGCTCCAGAAATCCTTACGCATATGCAAAAGAGACAGTGCAAAGATGTTCATAGTAGCGTTGCATATCATCGCGAAAAGCTGGAAACTTCCTGCACGTCCATCCACGAGAGCTTGTTAAATAAGGGATATAGAGTCACACGGCGGACTACCTGCAACCACTAGAAAGGGTGAAGTCGCTGTAGGAGTAAAAACCTGGAGCCCTCTCCCAGCTACAGTGGGCAGGCAGTGATAGCCATTTACAGAACATTACGTGCGGTGCGTGCCTATTTAAGTTTGAAGGACTTCCCCGGTGGCGCAGTGGTTAAGAATCTGCCTGCCAATGCAGGTGACACGGGTGTGAGCCCTGGTCCGGGAAGATCCCACATGCCGCGGAGCAACTAAGCCCGTGCGCCACAACTACTGAGCCTGCGCTCTAGAGTCTGTGCTCCGCAACAAGAGAAGCCCCCGCAATGAGAAGCCCGCGCGCCACAACAAAGAGTAGCCCCCGCTCGTCACAACTAGAGAAAGCACGCACGCAGCAACGAAGACCCAATGCAGCCAAAAATTAATTAGTTAATTAATTTTAAAAAGTTTGTAAAGCACAGTCTCTTGTATATAAGAGAGTTCTGTGTGGGGGAATGGAGAGAAGCCGTGGAGGGACAGACAGGGAACTGGGAAGGGCCCTGCAATTGGAGTGTGTGTTGGTTTCCTGGGGCTGCTCTAACAAACAACCACAAACTGGGTGGCTAAAAGCAACAGACATCTATTCTCATAGTTCTGGAGGCCAGAAGTTGGAAGCTAGGTGTCAGGCTAGCTTCCAGGCTCCCTCCGAAGGCTTAGGGGAGAACCCTTCTCAGCCTCTTACAGCTTCCGGGGCTCCTGCCACCCTGGGCTTGTGACAACATCCCTCCTGCCTCTGCTCCGTCTCACGCTGTCTCTCTGCTTCCTGCCTCCATGTTTCCATTTTCAAATCCTTCTCCTTTCTCTTATAAGGACATTGTCCTTGGATTTAGGACCCACCCAATTCCAGGATGATCTTATTTTGAAATCCTTATTTTAATTACATCTGCCAAAGAAAAAAACAAAAAAAACCTTATTCCAAATAAGGTCACAGTTTGAGATTCTGGGTAGACATGAATTTGGGGGACACTATTCAACCCACTCAGGGGGACAGGTGAATGTGCTTTCCTATGATGAAGGTGTGTTTATGGACTTAGATTTTATGTGTGTTATTTCATTTTAATTAAAAAAATTCTAAAATCCCAGAAGACCAGATGTCTTCCAACATCCCCTGTCTCCCAGGGCCAGCATCTCAGGTTTCCTGGGAGGCCCAGTCCCCCCAGCAATGAGGTAAAAATGGTCACCGTGGACAGAACTGTGCTCTCCCACATCGGCCCCGGCTGACCAGGCTGGCAGTGGCCGGGGGTCCTCAGACCTCCAGACCATGAGCCTCCCGTGTTCCTGGAGAGATGGCCGCTGGTGTTCACAGCCCAGCACCTCCCGAGGGGATGAGCTGAGCACCCAGGGTGTGGTGGTGGCGGGGAGGGGAGTGGTGGGCTGGGGGCTCCGCATGGCACAAACAACCCACTCACCCATTGAAAGTCTCCCCAGGGTCATGGGCATTCATTGATCCCAGCCCCTCATTTTATACATGGGGAAACTGAGGCTGGAAAAGAAGGAAGGATTTGGCCAAGGTCATCTCCTGAACTAGAAGCCATGTGTCCCATCCCACTGCTTCTCAGCAAGGACCTGCCCCCAACTCTCCACGCCCGGCAGCTGCAGCCCCCAGGGTTTCCACTGCAGATTCATTCTTCCCAGTTGATCCTGTGAGGCAAGCAGGACAGTGAGGTAGGTGAGGGAATCCGAAGCTCAGACCAGTGAGGGGCAGAGGGAGAACCAGCTGGGCCCATCCTGTCCGGTCAGCAGACACTGACCGGGCTCACAGGGCCCTCGGAGCCAGCGCGGAGCTGGGCGCCAATGACACCCATCTCCCAGGGTGCACTGGGGCTCAAACAGACCCACACAGCAGAGGCCGGAAGGAGGCCCCAGCAGCCCTCTTCACCCTGCCTGGCCTCGTGGTCTGTCCTCCTTCCTCTGACAGCCCCTGCCGTGCCCCTTGCCCTGTCCCCTGCCGACTGCAGGCTGTGTGATGGCCAGGGCCCAGGACAGAGCAGGGTTTGCCAACAGTAAAGACAGTTACACCCCTACCTGTGTCTGGGACTCTGGCGGGCCCTGCCTGTGTGTCCCCCTGCTCACACTGGGGGCTGGGGTGCAAGGGCCGAGGAGACAGCTCCCCAGTCACAGGCTCCTGGTGCACTCGACCGAGCCCCTCTGAGTCTCGGTAGTTAATTAACCATCAGGCTGTTTAAAAGTTAACGACAGCAGAACGGGGTAGGGGGGGAAAGGCTTAACCCGTGATGGGAGCACAGAGGAGGATGTCACCCCTTCCCAGGAGACCCCTGGACCCTGTGATGCAGGTAGGGATGTGAAGGAGGCTGGCTCTGTACCCCCACCCCTCCCAGCCTCCCCTGGTCTCTAAGGAAGGGGGGCTGCACTCACAGGGAGGGCTGGGGGTGTAAGATGGGGTGAGAGGTTTCCTCCAAGGACAAGAGTCCCAGGCCTAGGCACTTCCCTGGCGGTCCAGTGGTTAAGACTCCGCACTTCCACTGCAGGGGCGTGGGTTCAACCCCTAGTTGGGGAGCTAAGATCCCGCATGCCTCACAGTGTGGCCAAAAAAAAAAAGAAGCCCGGGCTTAGGTCAGACCTCCACCCACAAGCACTTACCTGGGCAGTGTGACCTTAGGTGAGTCACCCCCCTGACCAGCCTCAGTTTCCTCATCTGCAAAACGAGGGCATGAACAGCAGGTTGGTTTGCAGATTCTCTGGGATGATGTGTGTCAAGTGGATGCCACGAGCTGGGCACCTAGTAGGTGCTCACGACATCCTCCTGGAGACCCGACACCCTAAGGCCTGGCACTGAGTCTCTCCACCCCCCACGGCAGGGTCGCTCTCTTCATAACAGTCAAGTTCGATTCCAACCCCCAGGGAAGAGAAAGTGGCCCTTCCTCTAGGGCCAGGTGGGGAAGGTGAATCAGCTCCCTCACCTGGGCTGATTCACACCTGTGCGGGGTGGGGAGGAGACAGGCAGACAGACAGACAGACAGGGACATATTCCTTCCTTCCTTCGCGCTGGTGCGGCCACATCCACGGTCCTAAACTGGCTGGTTCCGGCCTGCGCAGGCAGGAAGGGGGAATTCTCGATGACCCCCGCAGAGGGGATGGTGCATTCCCGAGCCCGGCGGCACTCTACCCTCTTTCTTCTATCTCCCCCTGCACCGTTAGGTAACAGAGCCCCGCCCTGCCCGCCAGCCCAGCCAGCCGCCTCCTCTCCCTCCAAAGGTGCCCAGGAGGCCAGTGAGTGAGGTGTGGGTGACTCAGGGGTGGGAAAGGCCCATGAAGTCATCCAGCAGTCCCGGCCACCTGCAGAGTTCAGGAGCCTGTCTGGCCCCTGGACTCACCGGCCAGCCGGGGACTTGCCCTGGGAGGGGGCTGTCTGCACCCCAGCCCTGCCCCCCACCCCGGCTGCAGGATGGAGACGGCCCTTACTACAAGCCTCTTCGCCCACCCAGCCTCCTTTCTTCACAGCCCCGCCAGGGAGAGGAGAGAAAAGGACTCTTCTAATGGGCCCAGGGCCCGGGGCTGTGCCGGAGAGTCAGGGAACAGGACTCTGATTCCTTTTATTAATTGCTGGGCATTCCACCTGAGCATTCTAAGCTTTTAGTCCTGTGATCATCAGAAAAGCTAAATAGAGTGTTGCCTGGGGCCAAAGTCCCAGACACTGGAGTAAGAGAGATGTGGGTTTAAATCCTGGCATGCCCTGGCCACAAGGCTTGGAGTCATTCATAGACCCTCTCTGGGCCTCAGTTTTCTCATCTGTAAAATGGGAGTCATGAAGCTACCTGGCCTGGTGGCTGGGAGGATAAAACGAGTGGACGTGTCAGAGTCCTGGCAAGAAACAGACATCAGGGATTTTAGAAGAAATCTTGGGGAAGGGACCACTCTGAGCTGTGGGCTGATGAGGTGTGAAGCACATGGAGAGAGATATCCAAGGAGCTATGAGCATCCCCAGAGCCGAGGAGGGGCAAGGAGGCGTAAGGGTCTGCAAGCCAGTGAAAGGAGAGGCAGGGCAGAAGGCCACACACAGAGGGGCTCCGGTGTGGCGGGCCCAGCAGGGACCAAGGAGGGAGCAGGGGACAAATACACCCTCCTCCCTCCTCCCACCCTCCCATCTGCCCGTGCCTCCCACTGGATGAAACCCACTGGAAGCTGCTGAGAACCCACTGCCCCGAGAACCCACTGGAGGGGGCAGCCGACGGGCAAGCCGAGATGAGCAGAGAGAGGGCCTGGGGGCAACAAGTAGAGAATAATCCAAATAATGTGAACATGGCTTCATTCAGCAAATGTTTACTGAGCACAGCCATGGCCAGGCTTAGTTCTGGGCCTGGGGGACAGAGTGGTGACCAAGACAGACCAAGTCCCCACTCCACGGAGGGGAGTGAGGCAGAGTAAGGGAGGTGATTGGACCACAGGAGATGTTTTAACCCAAGGAAGTCCCTACAGGGCAGTCAGAGACCATCAGCACAGATGGGGAAATGAGGCCTGGAGGGAGGCAAGGGCTTGCCCAAGGTCACCCAGCAAGTCAGTGGCACAGGGAAGCTCCCCCTCCCCGCCCCCATTCTTCCAAGGCCCAGGAGGTTGCGCCAGGGATTCCCAGGCTGCCAGCGCCTTGCCTGGCCTTCTGCTCCCTCTGGTCATTCTGGGCTCTAAACTGAGTGTAGCAGGGTGGGCACGGCCAGTGAGGGAGCCCCCCATTGGGGAGTGGGCCGTGTAGGGAGTGACGTGCTTGCATTCCCAGACAGGCCGGCACATTCCTGCTGAGGGACCACTGTGCCACCCACCCTGCCCTGCCCGCTCCTCCGCACACAGAACCATTGTCTGTCTGCCACAGACACTTTGAGCAGCCGCTGCCCCCAGCCTCCAACACCGCCCCACGCCCGCCGGTTGCCAGGTGAGGCTCCGCAAGCCGGAGCACCCCTGTCCTGGTCCCGGGCCCCAAAGGGCAGCCACATAATCTATCTTGGAACCAAGCAAGGATCAGAGAGGGGAGAATACTTGCCCCAAGTCACAGAGGCCAAAATCCAAATCCCTGGACCCCCAGTTAATTACACTTCCTTAAGAATTCTTCCCCCCTGGGCTTCCCTAGTGGCGCAGTGGTTGGGAGTCTGCCTGCCAATGCAGGGGACATGGGTTCGAGCCCTGGTCCGGGAAGATCCCACACACCATGGAGCAACTGAGCCTGTGTGCCACAACTGCTGAGCCTGCGCTCTAGAGCCCACGAGCCACAGCTACTGAGCCTGCGAGCCACAACTACTGAGGCCCAGGCGCCTGGAGCCCGTGCTCTGCAACAAGAGAAGCCACCGCAATGAGAAGCCCACGCGCCACCACAAAGAGTAGCCCCCACTCGCCACAACTAGAGAAAACCCGTGTGCAGCAGCGAAGACCCAATGCAGCTAAAAAATTAAATAAATGAATAAATAAAATTAAAAGAAAAAAAGGATTCCTCCCCTGGGACTTCCCTGGTGGCACAGTGATTAAGAATCTGCCTGCCAATGCAGGGGACATGGGTTCGAGCCCTGGTCCAGGAAGATCCCACGTGCCGCAGAGCAGCTAAGCCCGTGGACCACAGCTACTGAGCCTGAGCTCTAGAGCCCACGAGCCACAACTACTGAGACCATATGCCACAACTACTGAAGCCCACGTACCTACAGCCCATGCTCCACAAGAGAAGCCACTGCAAATGAGAAGTCCCTGCACCGCAACGACACTTGCCACGACTAGAGAAAAGCCCGCGTGCAGCAACAAAGACCCAACGCAGCCAAATAAATTAATTAATTAAAAAAAGAAAAAAAAAAGAATTCCTCCCTTTCTTAACCCCTGCACTGCTGGGCCACTGGACACCGCAGCTCACAGCTCCTCCCGTGGGCCAGGCCCGTGCTAGCTCTTGACGACTCCGGCTCACCTCACCCTCCAGAGTGTGAATATCCCCATTTTATAGTCCAGGAAGCCGACGCAGGGAGGAAGGAGCTTGCCAAGGCCATCCAGTGAGGAGTACCCGAGATGAGATCTAGCCCAGGTCGTGAGGCCCAACCCACGCTCTCCTCCTGCAGAAATAGCTCCGAGCCCCACCCAGGGGGAAAATGTTCACACACATCCTCACTGCGAGGATGTGTGCCTGTTACACAAAGGCAGGGCAGCCTATCAGAGATTGTTCACTCATCTGTCACATGTGTTCCCAGTCTACGTCCCAGGCAAGGCGCAGCTGGGAGCTGGGATGCAGGGTGAGGACTCAGGGCAGTCCTGGCCCTGGGGGAGATGGGAGCCCCTTGGAGAGAAAACAATGGATGCAGGGCTTCCCTGGTGGCGCGGTGGTTAAGAATCCGCCTGCCAATACAGGGCGCATGGGTTCGAGTCCTCTTCCAGGAAGATTCCACATGCCGCAGAGCAACTAAGCCCGTGTGCCACAACTACTGAATCTGCTCTCTGGAGCCCACGAGCCACAACTACTGAAGCCCGCGCACCTAGAGCCTGTGCTGCGCAACAAGAGAAGCCACCGCAATAAGAAGTCAGCTCACTGCAACGAAGAGTAGCCCCCACTCGCCGCAACTCGAGAAAGCCTGCGTGCAGCAACGAAGACCCAACGCAGCCAAAAGTAAAAATAAATAAATTTATAAAAAGAAAACAATAGATGCAGATGGGGGGGTCAGATAATAAATGTTCTATGGGCAGTAGGACTACCCTGTCTAAAATATCAACCCCTAGGGACTTCCCTGGTGGTCCACTGGTTAACACTCCGAGCTTCCACTGCAGGGGGCACAGGTTCGATCCCTGGTTTGGGAACTAAGAACCTGCATGCCTCGCAGCGTGGCCAAAAAGAAAAATCAATCCCTAAAATGACAACCTCCAATCCCCCTCCCCTGGTTTCTATTCCTCCTCAGCACTCAGAACGACCTCTTCTAACCCCTGCAGTGTCGATCAGGACACGTGTCCTTATTTCCCTCCTAAGAGGCTTTGCACGCGCTATCCTCCCGGGACCCCTCACAGAAGCCTCCAGCCCCTTTCCTCACTTCCTTCAGGGCTCATCTCCCCGACCCTGCGTCCATGGCTTCCCAGCTCTTCCCTTTCTGATTTATCACACATTTACTTCTCTTTCTTGTTTAATGGCTGCCCGCCCCTGCTAGACTGGAAGGTGTATGAGAGTTGGGATTTCACCTCCCGCTGTAATGAAGCAAATCAAAACCGACAATTAGATTTTTTAGCTCAACATACCCTCAAAACCGGCTCCGAGGTCAGGACACAGGTCACTTCCGGCCCCCAGGAGCATCCTTCTTCTCCCTCTGGTCAGTATGCAGTCCCTGCCCGAGGGCGACCATCCGCCTGCTCTTGACCGTCGCACGCGTGGAGCCGCAGCGTGTGCTCCCTCCACGCCCTGGCTTTTTGCCCGCCGAGTGAGATGCGTCCGTGTAGCTGTCTGTGGGCAGTAAGGGGGACCAGTGGGTTTTGGCTTAAGCAACTGGGTGGGCAATGGTGCCATTTGCTGAGCTGGAGATGGCTGGGGAGGAGCAGGTCTGGGGGTCCCAAGCTCTGTTTCGGGCCATGGGAGTAGAGGAGGCAGCCCGGCATGGGACTGGGTCAGACAACATCGGCTCATCGATGCCGTTAAAGCCTGAGAGTAGGGAATGTGCGAGTTGGCCCTGCTACTGAGGGAATCATCTCTTTCTGCCACACATTCAGGACCACCTGCTCTGGGTCGGGCCTTCGCAACCGCTCCCCACTGGGAGGCCCCCGAAGGACCCAGTTTGGAAACTGACTCCTATTTCAGGAGAGGAGTTGGGGCCCAGCAAGGGAGAGTGGCTCGCCCAAGATCGCACGGCTGGTTAGGGTTCAGCCGGAACTCCTTGCTCTGCCCTGCAGACCCCTGCCCAGCCTTCTACGTGTGCCGGATCGACTGGGAGCAGCCCGACTGGCACCAGGTGAGGGTCTAGCCCACAATGAGGGTCTGGGTTAGCTGGGAGGTATTCAGAGTAGCAGAGTAACCCATGAAGACTCCCTGTAGGAAGCAGGCCTGGTGCAGGGCCAGAGGAGCCGGGGGCAGGGTAACCCTCACCTGAGGTCATTTCTCCCCAGCACTGACATCGCAGCTCTGGGCCACACAGCTGGAGGACTAGGCAAGCCGAGGCGGAGCCAGGTAGGCGGCTGGAAATAGGTCACCAGCCCCAAGGCCAACCGCCTCCAGCAGCCAAAGGCCCCTGGAAAATGATTGGCTCCCGTGTGCCTTGGACACCGGAGTGAGAAGCCATCAGGGTGGGGAAGGTGACCATTGCTGACGGTCCAAGTGCCTCATTTTACAGATAGGGAAACTGAGGCCTGGAGAGGGCAACACCTCCCCCCAAGCTTACATAGCAGGTGAGGGGCAGATCCTGGGAGGAGCCCAGCCCTCTGAGTGTGTTCCCTGGGACACTATGCCCAGCCGAGGGCCACGGTCCCCAGTCCCCTGTCAGGTTATGGTGGTAAGGGAGGCATGAGGGATGGAGGAGGGCTGGGTTCAAGAGAGGGACCTGGAGGCTGCAAGGCCAGGCAGTCCAGGCTCCCAGGAACTCACAGTCTGGTGGGGGGTGGGGGTTGAGGGAGTACAACTCAGATTGTATCTGCATTTCTCATCTGTCCTCACACAGGATGTAAGCCCCCCGTGGGCAGGGTTTCACTTACGGCTGGAGCCCAGCACCTAGTACAATGTCTGGCACATAGTAGGTGCTCAGTAAATACTTGAATCAGTGACTGAATCCATAGAAGGGCAGAGCAGGACTCTAAAACTGTCCTCCTCTGTACACATGATGGCATTGAAGACCAGGGATGAGGGACTTGGTCAGAATCCACTCCCCATTCTTCTCCTACCCCCATCAGCCTGCCCTGCTTTGGGTGTCCCCAGACCAAGGCCCCTCCCAACTCAGTGCTGACTTCCAGCCTGTTCTCTGCCTCTTCCCACAGCTCTTCCTTCCCCGGGGGCTTTTTGGGAGCAAGCGGGAGGAATTCCTGGCCACAAGTCAGGGGAGGTGCGCCAGCAGGCGGAAGGCAGCGAGCACACGCCAGGGACCGCTCCAAATTCCAGCTCCCACGAGCCTCTGGGAGTGAGCTGAGCGGGGCTACGGCGGGGAGGCGGGGAGGCCCTCCCTACAGGAGACAGGAGGGCATAGGGGAGTCTGGGGGCTGCAGAAGCAGACGGTCAGAGTGAACGTGGTCAGGGTCCCACAGGAGGATAGCTCACCGCCTCCAATACCCTGATGGGAAGACTGAGGCTCCCTTTTATCAAACTCTGAGGTCCTGACCCAGGATGCTGTGGGGCAGGGGGTGGGGGAGATAGTCTATGACCAGACACCAAGCATCTGGGGGAGAAGAGGGGTGTCTAAGGGGCTGGATAACATGAGACCCCGTGGAAAGATCCGTGGACCGGGAAGCTGTGGGTGAAGTGTTCTTGGACTGCCCCTGTCCTCAGTGGGTCCAGGAAAGCCCTCCCTCCCTGGCTGCGCCCAGAGGCCCCACTTGTTCATGGGGCGGGGGGGTTGCCCTTGGTGGGCCCAGCAATGTCAGCCGCTGTGAGTTCCGTGGGCAACGGGGCATCCCAGGGAGGGAAGGGGGTGGCAGATTTTGTGGAAGGCTCTTAGCCTGGACTCTTCCGGGTCCCCCTCGCAGTCCCGGGTCAGAACCAGGTGCCATGAACTCAGACAGCGGCCCCTGCCCATCTGTCAGCACCAGAGCTGCCACCAACACACACACCAGCACACCCGGCCTGCTACCTGCTACGGCACTGCCCCCCCCCCAAGTGGCTCATCCTGCCCCACTCCCGGCTCCTGTGGCATCCTCAACACAAGGTGTGGCATCAGACCTACAGGCAACTGGATCCAGACTTCCAGGAACACAGCATCTTGGAACTAGAAAATTCTAGAACCATGGGTTCTTACAATCAGAAAGTTCCAGGACCATCAAATATCGGAACATTTTCATTCCAGGCCCCCAGGGCTCTTAGAACCAAATAATTTCAGAGATGCAGTATCTTGTAACCAAAGATCAGAACCACAGAATCTTGGATTTCCATGGTTTGGAGTTCTGGGAGCACGGGCTCTTAGAAGCAGAAAATTCCCAAACAACAATCTCATTATCCCAGAGGACACGAGCCCTGGGTTCTTCCCACCACCCAGACTAACAGACATCCAGGAACCAGCCAGGCCTTGGTGGGGTCGTTCCACAGTCCCCTGCCTTGGGGAGGTCTCTCTGCTCCTGGAACAGCAAAGGCAGGAAGGGAGACGGGGAAGAGAGGGGGCGCTTCTGAGCAAACCGAAGGAGAGAGGGTCTCTCCTCCAGGCCCTGGGTGGCTTCCTTTGCCAAGAGAGAAGCAGAAGAGAAAGAAAGCCCTTGATGCCACGGGTCTGGGCGGCGGGTGTGTGGTCACAGGGGGTGGCAGGATCTACCCCCTCCCTGGCTGCAGGAGCTTGGAATTTTCTCCTGGCAGGAAGGGCCCACCCTCCTAGGAATGGAAAACAATCCTTGGCATCTGGCCCCCGAGGCATACAAGATTTTGACAATCAAGCATTATTATCCTCCCTGCCTCACCCCAGCCCGGTGCAGAGGGGAAACCGAGGCAGGCGGGGTCTCTGTCTAAACCAAGAACCTGAATCTGCCCCTGGCAGATTCCAGCTGTCCCCTTTCCTGACCGTGGAATGTCAGAGCTGAGACAGCCACTGTGGAGAGGCCTGGGTCAGGGCACATGGGATCTGAGACCAGAGAGGGCAGCCATTTACCCAAAGTCACCCAACATGGTGCAGCAGAGTCCCTTATTGCTTCCACTAAGGCTCACTTCTAGGGCCTCCTCCTCCAGGAAGTCTTCCCAGATCATGTTCCCCTGGGCCTCTTTGCCCCTTGAGACTTTACTGTTCCACCAAGCAGAGTGCTCTTAATTACTCAGGCTTTGTTTTCTAAGTATTTTGTGCAAAAATGTCTCGTCTTCCCAGCCTATGCTGTGATGGTGTCTCCCCACTGGCCTGGAACCAGAAGCCTTGAGCTGAGGCCTCCACGGCCCCACTCAAACACCTCCATGGCTCCCCACTGCCCAGGGACAAAGTCTAAGGCAGGCTGGCACTCAGTTAGAGCTTTGTGGCTACACTCCAGCCTCATCCCTTGATCCCACCAGGCATGGGTCTCACTGAGCTCCAGGCAGCCCCCGCCAGGCCATCTCTCTGCAGCCCACTCCCCTCCCCACTCCGTCCCCAGCCAGAGCATCCTCATCTCTAAGGCTTCAGCAAGGCCACCTGCCTGGGGCCAGTGCCTCCTCTGTGCCACCTTGGGTTTCCCCTCTGCAGCTTCACTGCACTGCCAGTGGCAGCCTCTTCCCAGACACCCACTCCCCGAGGCTGGGGAGACTGGGCTGGGTCTCACCCAGTCTGGGTCTCAGGCCGACACCAATAGTGAGTCGTTACTGAGGGCCCACCGCTGGTCTCGGCCCCTCACATGCCTTTCCTCATCAAATCCCAGCAAGAGCCTAGGAATAGATTCTGGTCTGATCATGCCCATTTTTCAGATGGTGAGACCAAGGCACAGTGTGCCTGAATTGCTTCCTCAGAGTCACACAGTCAGTGGCAGAGCTGGGATAGGTGCCC
The DNA here is from genome assembly GCF_949774975.1 of Lagenorhynchus albirostris. Classification (NCBI taxonomy): domain Eukaryota; kingdom Metazoa; phylum Chordata; class Mammalia; order Artiodactyla; family Delphinidae; genus Lagenorhynchus; species Lagenorhynchus albirostris. The sequence continues at coordinate 9,567,772 of NC_083105.1, read as the reverse complement.
TGAAAGCCCAGCTCCAGAGCCCACGCGCTGTCCCGTTAGGTTGCATTGTCCAGGGAGAGGGAAAGACAGAAGCGCTGGGTGCACAGCACTGGGGGGTCTCGGGGCACCCTGGAGCCAGAGACCACCTAGCTTGACCGCCTAAAGCTCCGAGAGGGCATGGCCCTCGATTCAGGATGCCCTCAGCCCACATAATTGTACACAGAGAGACACACAGAAAGTCACACATACGCACACAGACTTGGACGCAAGCCCCCGGCCCCTGGGACCGGCTGCAGGAAGTCCTCAGCTGCCCAAGCCTTTTTCACTTCAGCTTTTCCTAAATTTGCTTTGAGGAAGTTGCTGCTGCCTTGGAGTTCTCCCCTCTCTCTCACGCACTCCAGACCACATCCCTTCCCACCCTGACTTCTCTGGAAGCCAGGAGAACAGGGAGTGGAGAAAACAAACAGTAAATATGATGAATAATTCCATTCTACAGATGGCGGCAGGGAATAGGCAGTGGAGGAGAGAAAGTTGAGCCCAGAGGGGCATCAGGAGTGCTGGGGGAGCAGGTTGCAGGGGCAGTTAGGATGATCTCCTCACTGAGAAAGCGGCATCTCTGCAGATTTCTAGGCGAGGGGCATTCCAGGAAGAGGGGAGAGCCAGTGCAAAGGTCCTGAGGCAGGAGTGAGCCCGCCATGTTAGAGGAACAGAGAGGAAGCCAGTGTGGCTGTGGATGAGTATGAGTGAGGGAGCGGACGTTGGGGAGGTGAAGGGCCTGGCCCACTGTGGTGGCCTGGGCTTTCCCTCTGGTGACTGGGTATCTGATGGGAGCTATGCAGGGTTTGGAGCAGAGGAGGGATGCTGTGTGTGTGTGTGTGTGTGTGTGTGTGTGTGTGTGTGTGTGTGTGTATACATGTAACAGGGCTACCCTGGTGGTGCAGTGGTCAAGAATCCGCCTGCCAATGCAGGGGACATGGGTTCGATCCCTGGTCCGGGAAGATCCCACATGCCGCAGAGCAGCTAAGCCTGTGTGCCACAACTACCGAGCCTGCGCTCTAGAGCCCGCGAGCCACAACTACTGAGCCCACGTGCCGCAACTACTGAAGCCTGCGTGACTAGAGCCCATGCTCCACAACAAGAGAAGCCACCACAATGAGAAGCCCGCACACTGCAACCAAGAGTAGCCCTTGCTTGCCGCAACTAGAGAAAGCCTGCACACAGCAACGAAGACCCAACACAACCAAAAATAAATAAAATAAATAAATTAAAAATACATGTAAATACCAGCTTAACCTTTTGGGGTTTTTTTGGCTGCACCGCGCTGGATCTTAGTTCACCAACCGGGGATCGAGCCCTCCTCCCCTGCAGTAGAACTGTGGAGTCTTAACCACTGGGCCACCAGGGAAGTCCAACTTAACCTTTTTTTTTTTTTCAACTTAACCATTTTAAAGTACACAGTTCAGTGGTATGAAATACATTCACCTTGTCACGCAGCCATCACCACCATCCATCCCTGTCACTCATCTTGTAAAACTGAAACTCCATATGGAGGGATGCAGCCTGACTTGAGTTCTAACAGGGTCACTCTGGTTGCTGGGTGGAGACTAGACAAGGGCACCCAGACAGAAGCAGGGGAACCAGACAGAAGGCAAGAGGCAGGAGCCCTGGTTTCCACCAGGGCCACGCTTCACTGACCACCTGGATGACCTTGGGCAAATCACTTCACTCATTCTGAAGTTTGTTTTTTTTGTGTGTGTGTGGTACGCGGGCCTCTTATGGCCTCTCCCGTTGCGGAGCACAGGCTCCGGACGCGCAGGCTCAGCGGCCATGGCTCACGGGCCCAGCCGCTCCGCGGCATGTGGGATCTTCCCGGACCGGGGCACGAACCCGCGTCCCCTGCATCGGCAGGCGGACTCTCAACCACTGCACCACCAGGGAAGCCCCTGAAGTTTGTTTATTCATACCTTCGGTCAATTAGTCTTTCAACAAATATTTATTGAACATCTACTTCGTGTTCAGCACCGCGCTGGGTGCAGAGGGCACAAAATGAGCAGAGCAGACCCAGCCCCTGCCTCGAGGAGGGGCCGTGTGGCTGGGAAGATGGACAGCAGCAAAAATAATAATGCAGTGATAGTCCTGGTGGGGGTGGTGAGGGAGCAGCAGAGACAGCGAGCCTCAGAGGGAAAAGCATTCCCAGCAGGGGAAACGGCCTAGGCAGACGCTCTCAAGGGATCAGCCTACTGCTTCTAGGAAAGGCTTCCTCTCCTTTCCCTCCTCTAGACAAAAGAGGCCCAGAGGAGCCTGGGGGTCAAGCCCAGATCCCTCTTCTGTGAAATGGGGGTCCTCGTCGTACCTGCCGGCCCTAGATGTGAGGAGTAAATGAGCCAATGCACGGCAGGCTCCAGACACAGGGCACGGACAGGCCAAGAAGCCAACTGCCCCGCTCCCACCCACCCCACCCCGGTGTGGAGAAGCGGGTCCCCTGTGATGAGGTGTGATGGAGGGTCTCAGGGAAGACCTCCCACAACCCACCCCCAAATCTCTCCTCAATTTGCTTCCTGCTGTGCCTGAAATCCCTCTATTACAAACTCATTCCTTTGCACTGTGCTTTCCCACCCTTCCAGAGCCATCCATTCCTATTTGCCCCGGGCTGGGTGTTGCTCAGCCTTCACAGTTCAGGTCAAGCCTCCCTCTTTCAGAAAGTCTTCCCCGAGGGGCTTCCGTGGTGGCGCAGTGGTTGGGAGTCTGCCTGCCAATGCAGGGGACACGGGTTCAGGCCCTGGTCTGGGGGGATCCCACATGCCGCGGAGCGGCTGGGCCCATGAGCCGCAACTGCTGAGCCTGCACGTCGGGAGCTTGTGCTCCGCAACGGGAGAGGCCGTGACAGTGGGAGGCCTACGCACTGTGATGAAGAGTGGACCCCACTCGCCGCAACTAGAGAAAGCCCATGCACAGAAACGAAGACCTAACACAGCCAAAAATAAATAAATAAAATTTTAAAAAAAAAAAAAAAAAAAGAAAGTCTTCCCCGATTGCTGCTGCCCATGGAATTCTCTATCTTTCCCTCCTTTCCTTTCTCTCTCCCCTCACTCTGCACTGGCCTTTGGCTTTCACAGTCCCAGCCTCGGAGCTGAAAGGGCCCTGAGAAATTGCCCAACCCAGACCTCCCTGAGCCCCCATGCTTCAGATGAGGAAACTGAGGCCCATATACTGTGTTCTCAGGGCAGCTGGGATGAGGGCCAGGCCAACAGCACAGATCGGACTTACTTGTTTTTCAATGAAATGTAAAATATTTCACACGTACCAAAGGAACTGTGGAGGCCGCCGCAGCGTGCAGGGTCCCTCACGGAGGTTCACGTGCAGCTGGGGCTGCTTCGTCCGCCCGCCGAGAGGCACTCCCCAGGCTGTGGGAACCACTCTCCCTCAGCAGCTCTCAGATCATGGCTTCCGGGTCTGTGCTATTGATCAGGTTTTAAAGATAAAAGCCAAGCTATGAAGCTCGCTCTGAGGACCAGACTGAACATATCTGTGGGCTGATTTGGCCCTTGGGCTGCCAACTGCCACTTCTGTGGGCTCTGTGGACCTTGGTCAGCACCATGGGCTGGCTGTGCGAGCCTCGGCGAGGCAGCGGCCTTCTCTGAGCCCTGGTTTTGCCATCTGTGAAATGGAAGTAAAATACTGCCTCTTCAGGGGGCCGTCCACACATTCAGTATTTACTGATGGAGAGTGTGTGCTGGACATTGAGTGAAGACTACAGGGCAGGGGCACATCCCATGCAGGACCCCACTGAATCCTCCCTCCGGCCTCCAAGGGCTGTCGTGGTGCTGGGAAGAGACCGGGCCAGGATCCAGCCGTACTCAACACGCGGGTCATCGCAGCAGACCCAGGAGGCCTGGGCAGAATGACTCTGGTGGTCCCACGTGACCGAGGCACAGCAGCTTGTGACGAGCCGGTAGGTAGACTAGGGCTAAACTGCCACGCGTCTTGAACGTCACACCAAGGTGCCTGATGCGTAGGAGGTGCTCAGTACCTGTTTCCATTATATGAATGAATGAACGTGCAGCGGGGAGCCATGGGAAGCTCTTGAGCAGGGGAGGGCCCTGACTTTGATGGGATGTATCTGTGCAGTGCTTAGCTTAGTGGCTGGCCCTGACGAAGCAAGAGGGACTGGTGTCTCCATGGGCCTTCGTGTAGCCGTGCTGGGGAGTTCACAGGCCCCGGCCTGATGGAAACGGTGTGGCTGTGTCAGTGTGGAGGTGTGTTCATGGGCACTGCTGTGTGAATGGGAGCTGCTGCCCCCTTCTGCTTGGGCTCCCTGCCTATAAAACAGGGGTGAGGACGTCCTGGTGGCACACTGGTTAAGAATCCGCCTGCCAACGCAGGGGACACGGGTTCGAGCCCTGGTCCGGGAAGATCCCACATGCCGCAGAGTAGCTAAGCCCGTGCGCCACAACTACTGAAGCCCGCGTGCCTAGAGCTCGTGCTCCGCAACAAGAGAAGCCACCGCAATGAGAAGCCCAGGAAGAGCCCACATGCCGTGGAGCAACTAAGCCCGCGAGCCACAACTACTGAAGCCCGCGCGCGGAGCTCGTGCCCCACAAGAGAAGCCACCGCAATGAGAAGCCCGCGCACCCCAACGAAGAGTAGCCCCCGCTCGCCACAACTAGAGAAATCCGCGCACAGCAATAAAGACCCAATGCAGCCAAAAATAAATAAATAAATAAATAATGGGTGATAAAAATAAACAAATAAATAAATTTATTAAAAATAATAATAATAACAGGGGTGATAATAATGCTCCTTTCCTGTCGGGGGGTACTTCGAGAGTGGACGAGGCACATCCCTGCCCGGCCCGGTGCCCGGAGGGTGGGTAATCTTCACCTCAGGACCATTGCCTGGGTCCCTGTGTGGTGCCCCAGGCTGGGCAACCAGGCTCTGAGGAGTGGCTGCCATGGGGTGGGGACCCCCTGGAGGAGCCCACGGGGGACGAGGTGATGGCCAGTGAGGATGGGGAAGTCGGCGAGTCGGCTATCTTTAGCTCCTTCCCTCACCGCCCTTTTCCTCCGCCTGGCGGCGTGGGGCGGGGGCAGGCGCAGGCAGCGGCCGGGAGGGGCTACTTCTCCATAGTCACATGAGGCCCGGTGGCCCAGAGGCCAGCTGCGGGGCTGGGACAGGAGGAGGTGGGGCCGGCTGTGGTACCTGGCTCCCCCACCCCGACCTGTCCCCTGGTGCCCCCATCTCTCAAGCAAGCAGGGGCCCAGGGTGTGCGCCTACAAGAGGCGGCAGGCGAAGGAACATTGGTGCCGCGGTGGCTGCTGGGATGAGGTGTCCCTCCTGCTCCTCATTGGGAGCCTCCAGGCCCCAACTCGGTGGGGGAAGTGCGGTGCAGTGGTTAGCGCTGAGCTGCTGGTGCCTGGATTTGACTCTCTGCTTCAGCACTCCTGAGTGAGAGGCCGTTGCTTGGTCTCTCCATGCCTCCGTGTCCTCATTGTGCAAACAGGAGCGTCAGCAGGAACCTGGACTCACGACTCACAGGGCTGTCATGACCACTCAGTGAGACACAGCACCTAAGATGCCTGGCAGAGTATATTCTAGCTCTCTGACCTGGGAGGATTCTCTGTATCTCTCTGGGCCCCCATTTTCCCCATCTGTGAAATGGGAATAGTGATTGCAAGGATTAAATAAGATGGCTTTGAAAGGGTCCAACACAATGCTTGGCACACAGTAGGTACTCAACAAATAAGCACCCTTGGGGACTTTCCTGGCAGTCCTGTGATTAAGACCCCATACTTGCTCTGCAGGGGGCATGGGTTCAATCCCTGGTCGGCGAGCTAAGATCGCGCACGCTGCACACGCGGCCGAAGAAACCAAGACCAAATAAGCACCCGACTCTCTCCCTTGAGCCAAAATATCCTTTCCTGGCCCCTAGTACCATAGGTTCAGGGTGAAGTAACGCCCGGGCTCAACTCCCAGCCCTGCCAGTTATCACTGTGTGCCCTTGGGCAAGTGGCTCACTCTCTCTGAGCCTCAGTTTCTTGTTTATAAAATGGGGTAATAGTAGAAGCTGCCTCAAGGGGTGATCCTGAGTATTGAGTTTATATATATAAAGTACTTAGGACAGTACCCAATAGGTATAAGGTATTCACAATTACTACTACCTGTCAGCCTGGGCACCACCCTCCAGAGGCATTCAAAGTCAACATGAGCGCTTGTTATCAAGGGCCAGGGGCAGGTGAAGTTGGGCCCTGGGCAGCGTTGTGAGTCCAGGGGGCCGATGGATGCCAAGGACACAGGTCATTCAGACATTTAATAGTTCTGATGTATTAATAGGCCCTGGAAGTTTCCTGGATGCCACCTCTCTCATTCCTGGGCTCATGGATGTTGCTTTCTTGCCTCCAAGAGTTCGGGTCAGGCCCCTCTCCTCTCAGGGGTCCAGACCTGGCTTCAGAGCCTCTGCTGAAAGGACAGGGAGAGCTATTTGGGCTCCTGGGAGCAGCTCAGGAGTCCGGACCCCAGGAGGCACACGATACTTGGGAGGTCGGCAGGTCCCGAGCGCCAGCCTGAGTGCCAGAATGTCGCATGCAGGGCAGGGGCACCACAGAAGCTTCAGACAAGCAGCTTCCTGCCAAGAGCTGATGGGAGGAGGGTGAGGCCGCCGGAAGCCAGGGCTGGGCCCCCCCGCCGGGGTGGGGGGACAGGGCTGGAGGCTTTGGGGGATGAGGACTGAGGGGCGAACACGCAGCCCCCACTGGCAAGGCTGTCAGTGAGGATCGGGGGAGAGCACTTTGGGCTGAGCCCTCGAGGTGGCAGCAGCCTGTCCACCCCTCCATCCCCCAGGGCCATCCCAGGTAAGCTCCTCGAAGTCACTGGCTCTGCCTTTTACGGCAATGGTGGCTCCTGCCACCTCCCTGTTCCCACGTGCTCAGAAATTCCCAGCAGGTTTGTTTTTTTTTCCAGGAGGAATGTAATGAGGCTCCTTGTTCTGTCACCACAGGATCCCAGAGAGGTCTGTCTGGGGATTCTGGTGACAGGAAGCACACACCGCCATGCACTTGGAGATGCACTCTCTGTGACACACACAAACAAGGTCTACAGGAGGCCCAGACCGCTGCCCAGCCCACCACAGGCCCACGGAAATGCCTGGGGACCCCCTCATGGGACACCCAGACGTACACAAGAACGGGCGACTCCCAGAGACCCTGGGAACAACATTTACTGAGCACCTACTATATGCCAGGTCCTGGCTATGGAGGCGGGGCTGGGGGCAGAGCCGGCCCCACCTTCGTGGAACTCACTCAGCTGCCTCCCTCGGGAGTTCAGATCTGAGCCCCAAAGCCTCGTTCCCACCTCAGGGCCTTTGTGCCTACTGTTCCCTCCGCGTGGGGCGTTCTCCCCTTAGAGCTCCACCAGGCTGGATCCTTTACACCCTCAGGTCTCAGAAAGGACTCCTCTGCATCATCACTCGGCATCCCAATGTCCTGTCTTATTTCTTCACAGCATTCATCACTTTTTTTCTAAGTGCATTTAGGGAAATTCCCTGGCGGTCCAGTGGTTAGGACTCCGTGCTTTCACCGCCGTGGACCTGGGTTCAATCCCTGGTCAGGGAACCAATATCCCGCAAGCCATGCAGCGTGGGCAAAAAAAAATCTTTTTTTTTTTTTAAGTAAAAAATAAAGTGCATTTACTATGAAAGTAACTTTCTCAATGTCCATAATACAGATGCACTTTCACAATCCAATATACAACTCAAAAAGCTTTACAGCCCCAAACTTATATTTACTAAGTTTCCAATTTGAATGAAGTCTAAAATATACAAATCAGGGCCCTGACCATACAAAAGGATAATATTCAAAGAAAGCTCAGTTCAGAATCATTCTGTTTTTGGATCCACAGCAACTTTTGTAGTAACTAGACTTAACAGTAATGTAATTCTAATGAAGAAAGTTAAATCAGGGATCTCTAAATTCTGACCCACATCTATCACCAATGACTCAGATGTTTCTTTCTAATGAATTAACCATTTCATGCATAAAGTTCTGAAATGGCCAACAGACCACAGGAACTTTACGCTCCTGCTTAAAACCAAAAGCTTCAGCAAACTGCTGGCCTTAATTCAGGGCGAAAGCGTTATCATTTGTATTACCCAAATATTATCTTAGCAGACAAATGCTTTCTTTCTTACTTTAGGCCACAGGGCATGTGGGATCTTCAGGGATCGAACCCACACCCCCTGCAGTGGAAGAGCAGTCTTAACCACTGGACCGCCAGGGAAGTCCCTCATCACTTCTGAAACTGTCTTGTTTGCCTGTGTCTCCTGTCTGCCCTCCCCAACTAGAATAAAAGCTCCTTGAGAGATAGACCTTCGAGTTCAGCACTGCTTCCCCAGCACCTGGAGGAGTGCTCTGTCCACCGCGGGCGCTCAGGTTTCTTGAGAATGAAGCTGATCCCACACACGTGGCTGAGGTTCCCGCTGCCCCTGGAAGCCCAATTACTCGTCCTGACTAGTTCCAGGCATTCTGTGCACGCGCTGGGGCTGTCTTCCACACTGGGTCCCATAACCACCACCTCTGAGGTGGCCAGTCACCACCCAGATGAGGCTGAGGCTCAGATCTGTGACCTTGGGTGTGCCTCAAAGCACTCACTGGCCAGGGGCAGGGCGCGGGGATGGTCAACAGATAAGGGCTCAGCCCTTGTCAAGCAAGCCTGCCCCTGAAAAGGCTCTTTGCGCACATGTCACATGTGTGGGGACGTGAGCGTGTGCTCTACCTGTGCTGTTGGAGGCACATGTGCACACCCTCAACCTGTTCTCTGGACCCACGTCCCGAGTCATCCTGGCCGTACCTACAACTGGGCCGAGTCCTGAAAGGGAGTGAGGCCCAGCCAGGACGGCTCAAACCAGCAGCCTTTCGTACCTGGGCTGGGTGGGCAGCTGGGCTCCAGGGCTGGCCTAAGGGTCTGGGGAGGCCCACAGGCTAAGAGGCCAAGAGCAACCAGGATGAGCGAGGGGACGCTGTGGGGCCACTGCCCAGCTCAGCACCCTCCCCAGGATATGACTGAAGTTCCCCAGTGAATAGAACCCAAAGACCAGGAGCCCAGCTCCCACGCCTGGCTCTGCCGCAGGTGCCTGGTGGCCTTGAGGCAGGTCCTGACCCCCTCTGGCTGTGGGCTTGACTCCCAGGATTATGGGGCATCTGAAGAGACCCCGGTTGGGGAAGGGATTCTGCGCTCCCCACAAAGCCCAGAGGTCCTCCTGCAGGGCTGCCCCAACTGGGTGCTGCCCACTCTCGCCCCCTGGTGGCTCCAGCCTGAAATGCAGCTCTGGCCAGTCGAGGCCTGGATCCTGAGCAACGGGTGCTGCACAGGGTGGCAAATTGGCCCAGAAGTTGGCTTTGAGGCCCACTGCCCCACAGAGGTCAGAAGGGACTCCAGAGAAGTGGGCAGACAGACGTTGGGGAGGGGTCCCGCGCCAAGGGCTCTTGCTCAGCCCCTCCAGACCTCAGCCAGCCTCTGCCTCAGGGCCCACATGTAATTCCTGCAACCTCCTCTGTGCCTTGACTGGACATCTTAGGGCCTCACGCGAGTCATGGGGATACCATGCTCATTGGGAACCAGAGGTTCAACTCGGCCACCTCCAGTCATCTTGAGACAGCACCATAAGTATGGGACCTCCATCTAACCCCAGCTATCACTACCCCTCCCTTTTGAAGAGGAAACTAAGGCTCAGAAGATGCCAGAACCCAAGTGATTAACTGGTGGGCAACCAGCTGTCTGCCAGCAGACCGGGCAGGGCCGTCGGCGCTGCTGCAGCTGTGCTCTCTGCCCTCCACGTAGGTGGGGCTGAGGCACACACACCACACGGGCAGATGTGACGTGGGGAGCAGCTGCGGCCGGAAGGGGGATAAGCGGGGGCATTTTGTACACCTGGAACGCCAGGGGCTGGACTGGGGTTCAGTCACCCCACCAAAGGGTGGGCCAGACATCACAGGACTGGGTGCTGGGCTCTAGCAGCCAAGCTCTTACCAGCCTACATGATGCAGGTGCACAACATGGTCGGCACGGGACCGGGGGCTGAGCCAAGTTACCAAAGCAGACCTAGACCAGAATGGAAATTGGGGTTCAATGACCTCACCCAGCCAGGTGAGTCTGGTCAAGGCACTCGACCTCTGCCGGTCCACATTCTCACCTGTTTTAATGAAGTCCTGGTTAATCACCAGGGCTTTCCTCAAAGCAAGCATTCCAGTGTTTCCCGGAGTCCCAGGTGCCGTTCAGGGCTTCGACACGACACCCTCTCCCATGGCCAGAACTCTGCCGCTGGCTACAGAAGAACCTCCACAAGCCCTAACTGGAACCCCTGCTGCATGGACTAGTGACTAAATTAGGTACCTGCACTCAGCAGAGAGCCAGGTCCTGCCCTGCCCTGCCTGCCCTGCCCATGGGCAACAGCAACACCAGATCCTCACTGCCTCCTTCCAAGCTGCAGACACAACTTCTACAGCAGAGCCCCAGCTTCCTCGCCCTGTGACAAACATTTCACACAGAGCTCACTCCCCAGGCTGGCCATACAGTGCAGGGCAGACCAGGCTGGCTGGCTCTCGACCCCCGCTTCACCTAGTCTCCTCCAAGCATGGGGCGGCCCGGCAAGTGGCAGGGGAAAGGGGCAACCAAAGAGGTTGGGGGGACAGCACGCCCCTGGGAGCATGAGGGCCGAGGGAGGCAGCCAGGACCGGGAAGGTGAAGTACAGGCAGATGGATGTCACTGGAAAATAACTTTATTGAGATTCTACCAGCCGTATAATCTGTTCTGACGTTAGGCCCCTTCTTCCTTTGCAATTCGGTCCTTCTTAAGTGGTCCCTGTGGAGAGAAATGCAGCAGGCAAGGTTAGAGATAGAAGGCAGTTAAGAATAACCGCCAACCGCAGTGCCATCCGATTCCGGGCTGGTCTCCACAGCCCGGGGCACACACAGGCACAAGGTGGCCCCCTCTGCATCAGCACCAGATGGGCAGGCTGACAGGAGACAGCAGCTGAAAGCCACCCCCACCCCAGCCTGAGGGCAGAGAGGTAGGTGCTCACCATGAATGCTTTCTTCTCCTCCACAGTCTGGAAGCGGCCATGGCCAAATTTGGAGGTGGTGTCAATAAACTTGAGGTCGATCTTCTCCAGGGCCCGCCGTTTGGTCTGCACCAGCAAGGACTGTGGACCAAGAGAGCAAGGGTACAGAGCCACGCCTTTCTCTGTACCATCTTTGTTCACAGGTCCCTCATCTTAAGAGGGCAGAGGTCAACTCCATCTAAATCAGTCCTGGAATCAGGACACCCACCCAACCCAAACACCACCATCCAGCCACTACCAAGGGGCTTCCTCCTGCCACCAGGCGGATGAGAATACAATTAAGAACAAAAGCAAACAGCCGGGCCAGGCCAGACACGGAATTCCCTCCTCCCGGGCCTTCAAAGTCAGGAGTAGCATCCCTACCCCCCCTTCCCTCCCAACCCCGAAACAGAGCTCAACACCCCCTCCTCCAGCCTCACCTTGCGAAGGGTGAGCACGCGCTTCTTGGTTCCCACCACGCAGCCTTTGAGCATGACAAAGTCATTGGTCACTTCACCGTAGTGGACAAAGCCACCCTGGGACGGAGCAAGGCCATCAAAGGTCAGCACAGATCAAGTATGGGGCTGGAGACAGGTCTGACCGCGCACACAACACCCCCCGCCCCCGCAGGTCCTGGTGGTCCCACCACCTGACCAGAGCTGTTCTCAGAAGGAAGGCAGCGAGGAATACTTCCGCAGTCTGACTCGGGCGCCGCACCCAGCGCTCATTCCAGGGCATCATCACTGAACAGCTGGGCCTGCCACCCCACTCCTCACGAGCCAGTCTCCCCCCCCCCACCAATGACAAAGGGTGCACAGACAGCTGGATGCTGTACAGGGGTCCAGTTAACTGGCTGTAAAAATGGCCCCAGCCCCATAGGGGAGGCCTGGAACCGGAAATCCCCCCCAGACCAGATACCTGAGGCTTTGCATGGACAGCTCCCATTACTCACCAGAGGGTTGATGCTCTTGTCAGACAGATCGTAATCAGTAGAGGCATTGTTCTTGATCAGTTTGCCATCCTTGATGAGGTAGCCCTGGCCAATCTTGTAGATCTGAAGGAGGACATGAGCATAAATACTTGAGAACAAGAAAACTGGTCGGAGAGACAGCTCAGAGGCCTCTGGAGCTGGCTGGACGCAAGGACAGCCATTAGGGACAAATGATCCATCTTGGGGGTGGGCTAGCCTACAAAGGGCTCTGGGAAAGCAGCTATGACCTCGGCCCTAGTGAGGGGGCGTCCCAGGCTTTGAGCAAAGAAAAGGTGGCTGGGCCTGAACCGAAAACAATGCCATCCAGTGAGACAATGGATGAGGCTTCTCCAAACACTATGGAACAGGAGAGGGGAGACAAAGCTCACGTCCTCAGCCCCGCCAAGGGTCAGCTGCACCAGAAAGAACCACGTTCAAGGATGGCACTTTACTACCATGACACCCGAGAGTCAGAACTGTGCCACCAGACACGAGCAACTAAGTCCACGGGGTGCTCCGCCACAAATGGACCGATGGTGACGGGGACTGGAAACCCCAATTCCCGATATTGCCCTCCTAGGGTTAAAGTCTCCACAGGACCCCCTTGGGCACCTCACCTTCTTGTTGATCTCGGTGCGGTGATGGTAGCCTTTCTGCCCGGCCCGAGCCACAGAGAAGGCCACCCGTGCGGGATGCCACGCCCCAATACAGGCAACCTTTCGCAGCCCTCGGTGGGTCTTACGGGGCAGCTTCTTGGTGTGCCAACGGCTGGTGACCCCTGGAATAGACACATGCTATTACTGGGGTGCCTGGCACCCATGCCATTGGCCCTTTCTTGCTATGAATGCCCAACTTGAGTTTGTGGTACTCTGTCCACAGAACATGCAATGCAACATGATTGCCATGTCCTCTCCCTTCTTCTATCTCCATGCAAGCTTGAATACCAGCTGAGACACAACCCTTGAGTTATAATCAGCAAAGAACAGGCCTTGGAAAATCAGCCCTACTAGCACGTGATCATGCTCATTTGAGAGCATTCAGGAAGCCCCCAGCGCGTTTTGCAGTGTGCTCAAAGCGTATGTATGTCATGCCCGGTCCCACATGCTACCCCAGCCACCTGACCGCAGCACTGTCCTCAGAAGGCAGGCAGCGAGGAGTACTTCCGCAGCCTGACTCGGGCGCCGCACCCAGCACTCATTCCAGGGCCTCATCGCGGAACAGCTGGGCCCGCCACCCCTCTCCCAGGTTAGCCACAGCAACGTGGGCCACTGCGAAGCTCACCTTTGTAGCCTTTGCCCTTGGTCACTCCAATGACATCAATCATCTCATCCTGCCCAAACACCTGGTTCACAGGGACCTGCTGCTCCAGCCTCTCTCGGGCCCAGTCCAGTTTTTCGGCCACAGTGCCTCCGTTCACCTGGATCTCCATGAGGTGGGCCTTCTTCTGGCGTAGAGGAAGCAGGCGCATCTAAAAGGAACAGATGCTTCAAGGTGAGAGGAACTCAGGCTGGGCACGAGAGGCAACAGTTTTGCTTTCCAGTGTTACGACTCCCCACTGGGTACCATTCCCCTTTCAATTCTGGTGCCTGAATCAGGTCAGAATAAGCTGATCCTTGACAGACACACCAGGCCCACCTTAAGACAGGCTGATTTAACCAGACCCCGGGACCAACCAGCCCAATGTTCCTGCTGTCCTTTTGGCCAGTTCCCTTGGGGTACCTGCCCTGGTTTACCCTGGCCATCTACCTTGCTCTGTTAACTATCAGTAAGCCACTTATTTTGGGAGCAGGAGAACACTGTGAGAGTACAAGCTGTGATTAGGGAATGAATCTAAACAGATTTTAGAGCTGTCCAGTGTTATCCTACTGACCCGTCTTCAGTAATGGTCACACACCACAAATCTATGGTAATCTGGTCGCCACTAACCACACAGGACTACTGATCACTTAGAATCATGGGTATACACCCAGGATAATCGCCCAGACTGAACAAAGGCGGCACCCATTCCTACCCAGACAACCAAGAGCTAATTCAGCTCACATGTCAAGTCTGAAGTGCAAACAGCCAGCATCTCAACACTATTTTCAGTTAGGGGCTAGACAACGTTAGTTATGACTCACCGGTTCCTTCAACCAGTTCTCCTAAAATGGGATGTGGTTTTTCCTAATTAAGAACCATCGGGGACACAGTGCCCTCTGCTGGCAACAAAAAACCCAACCCTATGTGAGGAGACCTGGATGCCTTCTCAAGCAGACAACTGTCCTTGATATGGCCCCAGGAACCCAGGCCTCAAGGCAGGGCACTGGCTGGACTGTGTTGCTTTTAACAACCCCTTCCTCCTCCAGGAAATAAGTATAAGAACCTCGAAGTCTTACCATCCCTAAAATCCTGAGGCTTGACACAAAACCAGTGTGAGCTGAGGATCAACTCAGAAGGTAACTGAGTCCCCCAAAGGCCACAGGTGGTCATGTAGGTCATCACCTCCATTGACAATAAGCAGTGGGCGCTCACCTGGGTGTGGGCAATGACTCGGATGACCTGGCAGTACTTCTTCATGCTGCTGAAGTCCCTCTCCAGCTGCTTCTTGCCGTCTACATCCTGCCACTTCTTGCAGTATTTGGTGAAGGCCTTCTTCTTAGATTTATGCCTTCAGGAGCAGAGCAGAGTTGGGGAGGGGGCCAGGTGCCAGTCTTCATCACCCTCCAAGGGGTGAGCGGAAGACACGGGCACCGTGTGGGGACAGGGCTCATTGCCGGCTTCTAGGGAGCCCTTTCCACCGGCAAGCGGAGCCTGGATGGAGCTCATCGGGCAGAGCCGAGCGGAGCTGAGCAGAGGTCCACAAGATTAATGATGCAAGTCACATACATTCAGACACACAAGTTCTTGCTCCAGGTTATCCATTAACCAGACCACACACCGGGGCTAGTGGGGTCTGGGGGCATTATTGCTATCCCTCAGCTTCTAAGTAGACTCAACACTTGCCAGCAACTCAGGAAATACTGAACTGACTCCAGGTAGCACCCACTAAGGTGAGCACTGAAGGAAATGTCTCAAGATGCTGCTCCCAGCGCAGCAAAGAATTGTTCTGCTCTGTTCTGCAACTAAACCTGACACCAGAGCAGCTCCTCCCACCCCGGCTATGGAGCTGAGGCCCTGGCCCTCCTGGCCAGCCTAACCCAGGGCGAGGGCGGCATCGGGCTCCCTTACCAGTTCTTATAGAAGCGCCTTTTGCATTCATCACTGATATGCTCAGCAAAGATGGTCTTAAAGGTCCGGAGGCCTCGAGGTGTTTCCACGTAGCCCACAATGCCCACAATGACCATGGGCGGCGTCTCCACGATGGTCACAGCCTCCACAACTTCCTTCTTGTTCACCTCTGCAGACGAAGCAGGCAGTTAGACCTGAGTGGGCTGCCTCAAGTACCCGGCAGGAGGGCTGTCTTTTGGAAAAATGTCGCGTACCCTTCCAGGCCAGCAAAGCAAGTTGCTTCAGATGACAGGAAGGTTTGTGGGCAAGTCTGCACCGCAGCCCAAACTCCCTCACTGCTGAATGCTCAGTCTGTGTGCATTGACCTTTTCAGCACAAAACTATCTGGACCCTATGCAGCCAAGTAACAGCCTGATTTCGGTGGTTTATCATAACCATCTCCAGAGACAAACTCCTTATTACCTAGAAAATACAAGAGTACTAAGTATAGTGAGATAGTAATTCCTCAGCATAGACCATTTTAACTGTCTATTTACTGTGTTTCAATCACCAGCACCGTGTTCTACTTAGCCCCTTTTCTACTTCGAGCTTCACAACCCAGGAACATGGGTAGTATTCAGGCGTTCAGGTGAGGCTCACAGTTCAGGGCTGCCACTAAAATGTGAGTGGAGTCTCTATTTAACCCTCAGTGGTTGCCACCTCCCATGTTAGCAGACTTCTCTGTGCTGCAGCTCTTGACAGATTTCCCCATCACGCTCCCCTACACCATTGCATCCCTCTGCCTAATTCAAGCACTGCCAGCCACCTGAACCCGGGAAGCATTAATCGATCCTAAAATACATTTCCATTGTGATATCTAGAGGTTCTGTTGATCTCTCCAAAGCCTGCTCTCCTGAGAGCTTGGCCCCATCTAGTCAGTTCCCACCAACTCCTACCCTCCCATCAGCTAGGAAGATGCAGCATGTACTTACTGGAGCCTGGTCTATCGACCTCCCTCACAATGTGGGTCATGCCAGCCTTGTAGCCGAGGAAGGCTGTGAGGTGCACGGGCTTGCAAGAGTCATCCTTGGGGAAGCTCTTCACCTTCCCGCGGTGCCGGCTGCTGCGCTTCCGAGGCAGAAAGCCCAGGGACCCGTGCCTGGGAGCGGAGAACTTCCTGTGAGACTAGGAGAAGATGATCGATCAACGTTAGCACCTTCTAAGTAGCTCACACCTCTTCATCCCCAGAGGCCTAGGGTCTAAGATTCCCAGCAATGCTGGACCCACACCAGGAACCCAGGTCACAGGCTTCTGCGCTGGCTTTACTTTTTTCGGGATCACACATCTAAAAGGCATTATTCAGCCAAATAAGTTAAACATGCATCTCAAACCCTCACCCTATAATTTAAAGAACATGAACCCCCCACCTTTTCCTGTAGAGGACAAAGGCACACCAGGTAATGGCATTAAAAATCGCTTAACAAGCAGCCTTATGTGCGAGTCAGTTAAGATTCTGACCACGCATGTATATACAATGGAATGTTACTCAGCCATAAGGAACGAAACTGAGTTATTTGTAATGAGGTGGATGGACCTAGAGTCTGTCATACAGAATGAAGTCAGAAAAAGAAAAATACCGTATGCCAACACACGTCTATGGAATCTGAAAAGACAGTACTGATGAACCTAGTGGCAGGGCAGGAATAAAGACGCAGACGTAGAGAACAGACTTGACGACACGGGGGTGGGGAGAAGCTGGGACGAAGTGAGAGTAGCATGGACATACACACACTACCAAATGTAAAATGGACGGCTGGTGGGAAGCTGCTGCATAGCACGGGGAGATCAGCTCGGTGCTGTGTGACGACCTAGGATGGGATAGGGAGGGCGGGAGGGAGACGCAAGAGGGAGGGAATATGGGGATATACGTATACGTATAGCTGATTCACGTTGTGGTGCAGCAGAAACACAACATTGTAAAGCAACTGTACTCCAATAAACATTCTGTCCACGATAGGGACTCCTGGTCAAACGGCTGGGTGGCAGGTAATGGTAGTAAAGGTTCCTCATGCTCCCAACGGGAGCTAACTGGCAACTGGAGGCCACTAGAACTCGAAAGAACCAAATCAGAACATGACAATCAGCACGCAAGTCTCTGTCCGCCCGTCAATAAGTTCATCATCTCTGGTTTCTGATAACTCTAGAGGCCCAAGGAGTTGTACCAACCGTCCCAGACGTTTCAGAATGAGGATTCAACAACCCATACACAAAGCCTCCCCTGCCGCCTGCGGCCTGGATTTCTGCACCTCCCACTTTCACAACAGTGCCAAACGCTCCCACCCAAGGTCCTCCTGGCCAAAGTGCTCATGACTCGGATCTCGAATGCTGAGGCCGAGATCTAGGAATAATCCATGGCTTGAAGATTGTCGGGCCTGGGCCGCCCAACCCAGCTCCCGTGGCAAGGCCTCTCGCCAGCCGACCGGCAGGCCCAAAGCCAACCTCAGGCCTCGGACATTTTCAGAAAATACACCTGACTGCGGATTCTGCTGAGTGCCCCATGCTCCTAGAGCAGAACCCCGGCACCGGGTGAGGCGAGATGGCGGGGATGTGCCGCGGATTCACTCATGCCGCCGCGACAGACAAGTAGAAGTCCGCCATAACGTCCCTTACCATACTGCCGTCGGATGCTGCCAGTAGAGATCGTTCGACTCTCGGCGCGCGATATATAAATTCCAGTCTGGCTCCGCCCCTTCCGGCGTGCGAGCGCGCGCCCGCGGCAGACGTCGGGTCGGGGGGCGGGTACTGGGTGCCGTTTCCACCCACGCTCGTCCTCTCCTTGCTTACGTTCCGACCGGGACGTCAATTTCGTAGGCGGGACTTAGAGGCTCTACGGCGAGTGGCTGAGTTCAAACTTAGTGAAAAGCCTCGGACTCGCCGGCAGAGAGTTGTCCTGAGGCGTTGGGCAGCAGCTAAATTTGATGAAACGGCTGTTACGGTGAAGGAAAATGGCTACGTCGGTTCTTTTCATATGAAATGCAGGTTTCATATGAAACCTTTGGAATTGAGTAACCCTGTTGGGGCTTCAGTTCCAAGGCGCTTTCCCACGTGGTATCCCGCTTCCGTCCCACACAGCGTTGTTGCCATTTTGCAGGCACATAGAAGTGGGACGAGTCGCACCGCTTCCACCAGCTCGAAGTTGGACAGGAAAGACAGGAACCCTGGTTTCCTGGCTCCCAACCCAGAGCCGCTTCCCGGTACCAGCTTGTCTTTAATGCTTCCTGATTTCGGGTCCCCCTCCCTCAAGCTCCATCTCGGCTATTCCTCCGAGAATCTGGCTGGGGGGGCCCGTGCTTGGTTCTGAAGGTCTTAGGCGACGGAACCACCTCACCGTCTAGGGTCATGGGTCCAGCTGCCCGGCCTCACGGACCCTGGCCCTCCCTGCTTCCCAGACTCTGCATGAATCGCCCTTGCTGATGTCTGCTTGGGCTCGGGGTCACCTAGGTCCTAGGCGGCTCCTAGCGGCTCTCCCTGCCGCCAGGCTTGCCCCTCCAAATCTTTCTAAGAATCAAATCCCTTTTTGTTACTTCCCATGACCCTGCCCACGCCCACCCCCAACCCTTGTTGTTTCCCGTGGATTAAGCCTTAACTTCTGAGCCTGCCAGCCAAGAAGCTGCCCTAACTAGCTACTCCAGCCTCTTCGCTGCAGGCGAATACACACACTTTTTCATAGATCACCACCTTCCACATCCATCCTACCCCGTCCTGTTCTTGGATTCTGGGACTGACCATTGCTCACACCATTGTTAAAAAACATTCTCTCGGGCTTCCCTGGTGGCGCAGTGGTTGAGAGTCCTGCCAATGCAGGGGACGCGGGTTCGTGCCCCGGTCCGGGAAGATCCCACATGCCGCGGATCGGCTGGGCCCGTGAGCCATGGCCGCTGAGCCTGCGCGTCCGGAGCCTGTGCTTCGCAACGGGAGAGGCCACAACAGTGAGAGGCCCGCGTACCGCAAAAAAACAGAACAAACAAACATACAAAAAAACATTCTCTCATGTAACCCTCGCGCCATCCCCCAGGGGCAGTTCTGACAATCCTCAGCCCCTTACTGGAAATCTTTGGGGCCAGATATGTATCCAGATTCAGCATTCTTCATGCTTTAGATAATACCATGCAATATGGTGCACATACTATATATTATATAATCATCCCTAAGCTGTTGAATGAAACACGTTAATTCTTCTAAGAAACGTGAATATTCACATGGAGTGGGATAAGTATGAATAGCCTCACAGTTAAAGGCTAACTTAGTTACCTAAAAAATTCAGGTTAGGGCTTCCCTGGTGGTGCAGTGGTTGAGAGTCCGCCTCCCGATGCAGGGAACACAGGTTCGTGCCCCGGTCCGGGAAGATCCCACATGCCGTGGAGCGGCTGGGGCCGTGAGCCATGGCCGCTGAGCCTGCGCGTCCGGAGCCTGTGCTCCGCAACGGGAGAGGCCACAACAGTGAGAGGCCCGAGTACCGCAAAAAAAAAAAAAAAAATTCAGGTTAGTTTGGTTTTTGCCACCAAATGACTTAAGAAGATTTTTCTTAATGCCATTTACAGCAACATGGATTGACCTAGAGATTATCATACTGAGTGAAGTAAGTCAGAAAGAGAAAGACCAATACCGTGTGATATCACTTATATGTGGAATCTAAAATATGATACAGTTGAACTTATTTACAAAACAGAAACAGATTCACAGACATAGAAAACAAACTTACAGTTACCAAAGAGGAAAGGGGGAGGGATGGATTTGGCGTTTGGGATTAGCAGATACAAACTACTATACATAAAATAGACAAACAAGGTGCTACTGTATAGCACAGGGAACTATATTCAATATCCTGTAATAAACCGTAATGAAAAAGATATAACTGAGTCATTTTGCTATACACCAGAAGCTGACACAACACTGTAAATCAACTATACTTCAATTAAAAAAAAGTTTTTTCATTTCAGAATTGCAGACAAGGAATTATGGCCCACATGACACAGAAAACTAAGTTCAGGCCAAGAGGAAATAATTTGGCAAAAGTCATGCAATTAATAAAGGACAGAGCTCAAGTCTGACTGAGTCTAGGTTGGGTTTTCATGACATCAGACTCAGGGTTCAGTAGCCCTTTCACTGGAAAAGGAGCTCTGGGGTCCTGAGTCACTCATTCACTCAATAAGAAATTCTTCCTAAAGGCCTGCTCTGTGCCAGGTACTGCACCAGTCTGTGGAAATTTGTAAGAGAACAAGACAGCTACCATTGCAGACCAAATAAGACTGTTTAAAATTGTGATGAGGGTTGAAAAAGATTTAACAAACAATGTTACCAAAGGTCCTGGACAAACCATTCCCCCTAAAAGGAATTCCCTCTTTCCAGTCAGAGAAAAGAGTATCAACAGACCTGCACAGTCCTGCCAGTTGTGCACATAGCTCACTGGGTTATTGCCTTGGGCCTTATTTCCCCATCTGTCAAATGAGGGATTCATTCATTCACTCAGCAAATGTGTACTGAGCCTACTCTGCCTAAGAATGACATTAAAGGACCAACTACAGGTGAGAATAAGGTAGAAGGGCTTTCACTACTCTATGGAAGCTGTCAGGTGGGTGACCTGGAAAAGGACACTGAGGGTAGACATGAAGGAGCAGAATCAGGAGATATTTAGGATAGCAGGATCTGGAGACTATTTGTATGAGTCATTGTGGGTGGGGGCAGGGAGAGGAAGCAGAGATGGCAGGAGTCAGGATATCCGTTTTGGAATATTGGATAGATAACATTACTTTTAGAAAGGATAGATTAATTTATATATGTAGGTTTGGATTCAGTTATGGGGTTAACTGTATCTTTCCTTCTTCCAAGAACATGTCTAAGACTACAGAGTGAGGTGTATGCAAATCAACAAGAAAAAAATAAGGGACTTCCCTGGTGGTACAGTGGTTAGGAATCCGCCTGCCAATGCAGAGGACGCTGGTTCGATCCCTGGTCTGGGAAGATCCCACATACCTAGGAGCAACGAAGCCCGTGCACCACAACTTCTGAGCCTGTGCTCTAAAGCCCGCGAGCCACAACTACTGAAGCCGGCGCGCCTAGAGCCCATGCTCCGCAACAAGAGAATCCACCGCAATGAGAATCCCGCGCACCGCAACGAAGAGTAGCCCCCGCTCGCCGCAACTAGAGAAAGTCCACGCGCAGAAACGAAGACCCAACGCAGCCAAAAATTTTAAAAATATATTAAAAAATTATTTAAAAAGGAAAAGTCTAGGGCTTCCCTGGTGGCGCAGTGGTTGAGAGTCCACCTGCCGATGCAGGGGACGCGGGTTCGTGCCACGGTCCGGGAGGATCCCACATGCCGCGGAGCGGCTGGGCCCGTGAGCCATGGCCGCTGGGCCTGCGCGTCCGGAGCCTGTGCTCCGCAACGGGAGAGGCCACAGCAGTGAGAAGCCCGCGTACCGCAAAAAAAAAAAAAAAAAAAGGAAAAGTCTATTTAAAAGAAAAAAAAAAAGTAAGGACGTGAGTGAAGGGAAATAAGATGAAGCCAGAGAGGGATTGATGCCGAAAGCTCAGCCTCTCTGTACACCCATGCCGAGTCGAATCTTGGAGACAGTTATGGGTGAAGCAGAAAAGAATAGCTTTATTGCTTTGCCAGGCAAAAGGGGACACAGAGGGCTCCTGCCCTCGAAATCTATGTGTC
Source organism: Lagenorhynchus albirostris (assembly GCF_949774975.1). Classification (NCBI taxonomy): domain Eukaryota; kingdom Metazoa; phylum Chordata; class Mammalia; order Artiodactyla; family Delphinidae; genus Lagenorhynchus; species Lagenorhynchus albirostris. The sequence goes on along the minus strand of NC_083105.1, from coordinate 9,545,826 downwards.
CCAACCCAGGGTGGGGTTCTTAGTTGCTGCACGTGGGGTCTTCGTCGCGGCTGGCGTGTGGGATCTAGTTCCCTGACCAGAGATCAGAGCCGGGCCCCCTGCATTGAGAGGACGGAGTCTTAACCGCTGGACCACCAGGAAGTCCCTGGTCCCTTTAATCTTGCCTCAGGTGGTTTCTCGGCTGCTCCTCCCTTGATTAGCAACTGTTCGAATCTGCCCTTTGGAACTCAGGTCAGGAAGGCTGCAGTCTTGCCTACAAGAAATGGGGGGACAGGGCTTCCCTGGTGGCGCAGTGGTTGAGAGTCTGCCTGCCGATGCAGAGGACATGGGTTCGTGCCCCGGTCCGGGAAGATCCCACATGCCGCGGAGCGGCTGGGCCCGCGAGCCATGGCCACTGAGCCTGCGCAGCCAGAGCCTGTGCTCCGCAACGGGAGAGGCCACAACAGTGAGAGGCCCGCGTACCGAAAAAAAAAAAAAAAAAAAGAAATGGGGGGACAAAAAGGCCTCCGTGCCTGGGAGCCCCACAGGGCCCCGGTTTCACGATCACACCCAAAACAAACATTATAGAACTCTTGTTTGCACTAGAGTAGTCCTCCCATTAGGTTTCAAGCCTCTGTCCAGCTAAATAAGAAAGGTAAATATGATTAGTAACATGATTCACAATATCCACATGATAAAAACAAACCAGTGGCCAAAGGAACCACTGTGCCTAAAATAAGGCTTGAAAGAAATTTCTCTGGAGAGATGGGGTTCTCCTAAAGGAGCCAAAGTGGGATGCAGCTAATGACACCCTGAACTATCACCCCACAGCGAACACACAATGGTTGAGCATATTTGATGTGGACCAGTGAAATCAGGGTGACTCACCAAGCCCATGTGTGCGAGCTCTTTACAAAAGGCCAAAACAAGGGGGTTGGGTTACCCGATCCCGGATTGCTGGTTTAATCCAAAGGTAAAATCCGGAGTCTGGAAAGAAATGGATTAATTTGTTTACAAATGGTCCCCCATCGATACTGTTTTTCAAAATGGAACTTCTAGTAAGGAATGGAAAAGGGTCCAAGGTTTTGCTCACATCCCTGAAGGGCAGATGTTCTCTGCTGCCAGGGAAAACCAGAGACATGGACTAAACTCGGCAGAAGTTAGGGGGCTTGAGGAGCAGAATGGGGAAGCATGGGGGAATTCCCCGGTGGTCCAGCGGTTAGGAGTTGGCGGTTAGGAGTTGGCGCTTTCACTGCCACGGCATATGAAAGCACCAGGTTCATCCCAGGTTCAATCCCTTGTCAGGAACTAGGATCTTGCAAGCCACATGGTGTGGCCAAAAACAAAAGAATGGGGAAGCACGAGTGATGCAGTTTCGTCACGAGGGCGTTTCAATGTCCATCCCTCTTGCTGGACGGGAAGCTTTGTGGCGACAGAGATTGCAGGTCCTAGCCTAGAGAAGGCTCGGGCTCACATTTCGCGATGTGCGCATGAACTAGAACATCACAGTTTCCAAGGCTGCCTCCCTTGCCCATTGAAGCAATAACGCTCTCTCTTTTTTTTTTAAATTTATTTTATTTTTGGCTGCGTTGGGTCTTCGTTGCTGCGCGCGGGCTTTCTCTAGTTGTGGTGAGCAGGGGCTATTCTTCCTCGTGGTGTGTGGGCTTTGCATTGCGGTGGCTTCTCTTGCTGCAGAGCACGGGCTCTAGGTGCGCGGGCTTCAGTAGTTGTGGCACGCGAGCTCAGTAGTTGTGGCTCGCGGCTCTAGAGCACAGGCTCAGTAGTTGTGGCACACAGGCTTAATTGCTCCACAGCATGTGGGATCTTCCCGGACCAGGGCTCAAACCCATGTCCCCTGCATTGGCAGGCCGGTTCTTAACCACTGCACCACCAGGGAAGCCCAGCTCCCTCTTTGACAAGAGCTCACATCCTGATCTTTTGTGCTGTCATTGATTGTCGCAAAGCCACCTGGCTCAGATGACAGGGCATTTGGGCCAGGGGCTCAGTTAATGTGAGCTTGTGGCATGAGTGCAGCCCCTTGCCCCTGGAGCAGGAGGCTGGGCACAGAGCCTCTGGGTCATGAAGGCCCCCCTCCCTGCTCCTCCACCGCCAGCTGCCGAGGGGATGCCCCTCAGAAAGGCAGTCGGCTGGCCAGAGGCACCTGGCAGCTTCTGCTCCTGTGTGGGCCGGGCCTGGTGAAATTCTATGGAGCCCTGCTGGGGCTGCAGGCAACCATGGCAAACATGGCTTCTCACTGCCCTTCTGTTTCCATGCTGGGCCTCTGCATCCCATGCGGCAGGAGTCTGCAGCTGACTGGGGGGCTTGTCCTGGCCTGGAAGCTGTGTGTGGATGTGCTGCTGCCCATCCAGCAGGCCTGCGGCAGCTGCTGGCATGCAGGGCTAGGCCCTCAGCTGCTCGCCACACTGATGCGTCCTGTGGCCCCAGTGGCACTTGCGGTGGGAGCCCCCAGCCCTGCTCTCTGTGGCCCAGTGGGCCTACTATAGCCTGGTCGACTTCCACCATGAGAACTGCAAGGCCTTGGAGTTGCTGCTGAGGGCTGTGCTGCAGCAGGTGGCAGTGTCCCTGCTGCTCCGCTGCCAGGACAGGCTGTGGGTGATCATGGGACCGGTGGCTTAGGCCCTGCAGGGCAGTGGCCGGGCTGTGCGGGGCACCCTCCAAAGACCTGGATGCGGTCACCAGCGACCACCAGCGACCACCATCCCTTTTAGCCAGCACTTCCCTGGACCTGACCTGGCCACCCTGAGGTGGGTTCACGCCAGCCTCCATCAGCCTGTGCCTAGTGGCTGGGGACAAGGATGCCAGTGAGGGAGAGGGAGGCTGCAGACTGGGGGCCAGTAAGGTGCCTATTAGCACCCGTTTCCAGAGCAATAGTACAAGCAAGATAGCCTTCAGGTCTTCATCCAAGCAGGCCCTCGCACGACAAGTCAAGACGACCTGTATTCTCATCGTTCTTCTGTATATCTACGCCATGTGTCTCTTCGTGCAGATCTTAAAATAAATGACCAAGTGTGAGCCAGCCTCTGGTATGTCCATGACTTGCTTTGTCAAGAAGAGATTGAATGGCATCAGATCTGTCTACCCAAGCCTTTGCTGGGCTGGGGGCAAGGGTGGGTGGTAACCAGTATGCAAGCCACATTGCATAGCAGGGCCTGGGCTAGGAGACCTGGTCTCAGCTCTGTCACTTCTATGTGTCCCTGGGGAATTTCCTGGGCCTCAGTTTCCTTCTCTGTAAAATGTGGATAATAAGCCTCCAGGGAGAAGAGGTATATAAAATGGAACCACTTGTAAGTTACAGAGTGCTCTTCCCCCTCAGGTATCCTAACAGAGCGTACAAGGCCTCCTCGGAGAACACTTAGATTCTATTAAAGGACATAAAAAGGAGACCCGAATAAAGAGGGACATAATCAATTTACGGGTGAACTGGCCTAATGTCTTAAAAAAGTCAACTGTCTCCAAACTAATCTATAAAGTCATTAGGATTCCAACCAAAATCTCAAGGGAGGCTTCCCTGGTGGCGCAGTGGTTGGGAGTCCTCCTGCCGATGCAGGGGACACGGGTTCGTGCCCCGGTCCGGGAAGATCCCACATGCCGTGGAGCGGCTGGGCCCGTGAGCCATGGCCGCTGAGCCTGTGCATCCGGAGCCTGTGCTCCGCAACGGGAGAGGCCACAATAGTGAGAGGTCCGCGTACTACAAACAAACAAACAAACAAAAAAACTCAAGGTATTTGAGGGCGGAGAGGACTCATAAAGTGATTCTAAGATGTATATGGAAAGTCAAGGTCCTTAAAATTTTAAAGCATTTAAAAAAAAATGGAGCCAAGGTAGGAGACGTGCTCTACCAAATATTAAGACATAGTATGAAATCACAGTAGTAAAAACAATGTGGCAGAAAAAAACAGGCAGATGAGTGGAGCAGAATGCAGAGCCCAGACATAAGCTGGCTACAAATGGGAACTTGGTACATGGAAAAGGTGACATCACAAACCAGTGGGGAGAGCAGGAGCTATTTAGCAGATAGAGTTGGAGGAACTGGTTCACTCTATGAAAAAATAAATAAATATGCGTCTTCTAGTTGGTTGAATGGTGTTCCCCCAAAGATATGTCTATCTAGAACCTGTGAGTGTGGCCTTATTTGGGAAAAGGATCTTTGCAAAGGACACTTTGAACTAAGGATCTTGAGATTAGATCATCCTGGATTAGGATGGGGACCCAATGACACGTGTGTTTATAAGAGAAGCTAAAGGGAGGAGAAACACAGAAGAGAAGGCCATGTGAAGCGGGAAGCAGATTAGCCAAGGAATGCCAAGGGTTGCCAATAGCCACCGGAAGCTAGGAGAGAGGCATGAAACAGTTTTACCCTCAGCCCCAGGAGGAACGAACCCTGCCGACACCTGATTTCAGACTTCCTGTTTCCAGAACTGTGGCAGAGTGAGTTTCTGTTGTTTTAAGCCACCGAGTTTTTGGTGAGTTCTTACCGCAGCCACAGGAGACTAATACAGGTCCTTACCTTGTATCTCAACTCTATACCTAAGGTCCAAAAATATTTGCGGCAGTATACCAACGCAGAGGTTATTTTAATGTTCTTGAGGCATTTATTATTCTTGGGGAAATGATACTAGCTGCCATTTACTGAGGACAGAACAGTCTTTTATTTCATCGGATCATCCAATCAACCCTTTGAGGAAAGCACTCTTTCATGTCTCCATTTTATAGTTAAGGAAATTGTCTCAAAAGAATTAAGTAACTTCCTGAGATCATACAGCAGAGCTCACACCTTCAACCGCAAGCCTTCACCTCCTGCTCAGGTGTCATGTAGATGGGCTCTGCTGAGTTCCCTGCTAAAGGCCTAGAGCATTTATTCTATGAATGAAATCAGATGCAGGACTTCCCTGGTGGTCCAGTGGTTAAGAATCCACCTCCCAACGCAGAGGACGCGGGTTCAATCCCTGGTTGGGGAACTAAGATCCCACATCCCTCAGGGCAGCTAAGCCATGTGCCACAACTAGAGAGTCCACACAGCCAAAAATAAAAATAAATAAATATTAAAAAAAGAAAGAAAAGAAATCAGATGCAGTGTCCGCTTGTAGACTTTCGCCTGTGCCATCCCCATTTGTTTGTGGTTCAGCAGATACTCAACCCTCAATTCACCAAGTCCAGGTCACGGTCACCTCCCACCTGGATTGCTGAACCAATCTACGGGTGCATCCTCTTGGTCCCCCTCCTGCCCCTTCAAGCCGTTCTCCACTCAGTAGCTAGGTAGGTATTATACTGAGAATCAGACCATTTTTCCACTGATTAAGACCTCCAGTGGCTTTCCATATGAGGCCTCTGGGGACTGCCAGCTGGGTCCCAGCACATCCCTTGGTCCCAGGGTTTCCCCTCATGCTGACCTCCCCGCTTCCACATGCAGCCCTCCCCGCAGCAGAGTCTTTGGACCTGCTTCTCTTCCTGCCCGGAACATGGGCTGACTTCTATTCTTGTTAAAGCATAAATTGTAAAAGATGATAAAATCACGACACTTGTACAGATATAAAAGGAACATATGTGAAAGATTTTTATTTAGCTCATTAATTAACGAGGAAACCAGGCAGATGCTGCAAATGGTTCAAAGGAGAACACAGAGCCACGTAGTTATATGGAGCAAAGAAATGTTGAAATGAATTTACAAATAGACATAAAACTGGCTTTTTCCACTGGTGGGGGTGGGAGTGTCCTTCCACTGGACAGGATTTATTTGCATGTGTACAGATAAGGATTATGTGCATTGCTATCCTTTGTCTACAGTGTACAGAGATGCAAAATAGTTTAAGGGCAAAGAAGAACCTTTAAACTACAAAGAACTAGATAATCTCTGAGGCTCCAGCTTGTCCTTAAAAGGATAGCCAGTGACCTCTTTTGTTTATTCCAAAAATCTTTAAATATTCCTATACTCTTCACATCTTATCTTGTATGTTATCTCTTCGGGAGCCTTCCTCAGTCACCTGATCTTATAAACTGGCCTCTCTCCCTTCCTCAGATCTTTTTTGTTTTAATTTTATTTTTATTTTTGGCTGCGTTAGGTCTTCGTCGCTGCACGCGGCGGGGGGGCTTTCTCTAGTTGCGGCGAGTGGGGGCTACTCTTCTTTGCGGTGCGCAGGCTTCTCATTGCGGTGTCTTCTCTTGTTTCGGAGCACAGGTTCTAGGCACGCAGGTTCAGTAGTTGTGGCTCACGGGCTCTAGAGTGCAGGCTCAGTAGTTGTGGCGCACGGGCTTAGTTGCTCCGGGCATGTGGGTCTTCCCGGACCAGGGCTCAAACCCTTGTCCCCTGCATTGGCAGGCGGATTCTTAACCAGTGCGCCACCAGGGAAGTTCCCCCTTCTGAGATCTTATCCTGCATTGTGGATTCTATCTTATCAGCTTCTTCAGAGATGGGGCTATTTTCTGTTTTGTCCAGCAGCAAGCACAGAGCAGGGCTGCATAAATATTTGTGGGTAAATGCAATGGTGAGCCTGTTTGTTTTGGGGATATGTAAGTATTGTCAGTGGAGCCTCAAGCTTGGACATCCTGGGTCTCTCTAACAAAAAGTGTAGTGGTGTGTCCTGGCCTTCAAGTCTCTGGAAACTTCCCTTTTTGCCATCCCCCAAACACCATGCTCATCGCCCCCAGCATTTTACTAATTCGACCAGCTAACCTAATAGCCAACTAAACCATTGTTTCCTCAGCTGTAAAATGAGAACAATCACATCTAAATCAAGGGGTCATTTATTCATTCAACGAACACATAAGGAATGCCTGTTACCAGATTCTGTTATACTCGTTACATATAATTCATTATATAATTATAATATTCACTATCTCAGTGATTCTTCAAAATCTCCTGAAACAGTGCTTTTCAAACTTTAATATGCAAACAAATCAGGCAGCTTGTTAGAATGTGGGTTCCGATTCAGGAGGATTGGGATTCCGAGGCTGCTGGTCCATGGTACACACTTTAAATAGCAAGGCCCTAAGTACATCTTATTAATTATACCCATTTTACAGCCCATTCCTGAGGCTCAGAGTGGTTGAGGGTCCCACAGCTGGCAAAGGTGGAGAGGGGTTTCAGGGACAGAGTAAAGCAGAGATTCTTCAGCATTGGCTAAACATTAGAATCACCCAGGGAGGTTTTAGAAATTCTGAGTCCCAGGCTGAATGTCAGCACAACAAATTGTAGTTTCTTTTTTTTTTTTTTTTAAATATTTATTTATTTGGATGGTTGCACCAGGTCTTAGTTGTGGCATGTGAACTCTTAGCTGAGGCATGTGGGATCTAGTTCCCTGACCAGGGGTCGAACTTGGGCCCCCTGCATTGGGAGCATGGAGTCTTAACCATTGCGCCACCGGGAAAGTCCCCAAATTGTAGTTTCTGAGGGTGAGACTCAGGCATTAGACATTTTGAAAAGCTCTCCAGGTGATTCCAAGTATAGCCAAAACTGAGAACTACTGGGCTAGAGAATTCAGGAGGAGGATGAAGTTGTAGGTTTCAACGTTATCCATTCAACCAATCTTTTCTATTTTCTGAATGTGTGCTATGTTCTGCCCTGGGGGGTTGGGGATTTGGAGATGAATCCCTTTGGTGTTCATTCAATTTACCTGGATAGAGGTGGGGAAGGGCTGTAGGAGGGGAAGGATAGAGGGGGAGGAGGGGGGAAGGGGAGGGGGAGAGGGGGCCGCCTTTCAGAAGGAGGCAGATCTCCCCTGAGGCGAGAGCGTTTCTGTGTCCTGCCCTACAGGCTCCTGGGCTGAGTAACTTGTGCTGGGGTAAGTCTCCCAGGGACCTGAGGTGACCCTAGTGTGGTTCACGGGCACAGAATCCCCTGAAAGATAAAAAAATACATATCAGTCAGGGGTGGTGAAATAAATCACAGCTCACCTTACACGACATTAAGACATTTCACAAAGTCACTCATTCAGCACATAGTTTTTGTGCACCTGTTGTGTGCCAGGCACTGATTTAGGCATTTGGGAAAAATCAGTGATTAAAACAACGCTTCCTGGGCTTTCCTGGTGGCGCAGTGGTTGAGAGTCCGCCTGCTGATGCAGGGGAGACGGGTTCGTGCCCCGGTCCGGGAAGATCTCACATGCTGGGGAGCGGCTGGGCCCGTGAGCCATGGCCGCTGAGCCTGCGCGTCCGGAGCCTGTGCTCTGCAACGGGAGAGGCCACAACAATGAGAGGCCCCCGTACTGCAAAAAAACCCAAAAAAACACAACGCTTCCTGCCCTCTGGGTGCTCACATTCCAGCCTTAATGATAAAAAGAGCATGGAACCGGGACAGGTACAGACAAAGGAGTAAAGACAGAGCATGGCAGCAGATCTCCATGCACATTGGGACCGGACCCATGATTGATGAGCCACAGGCCATGGGGCACAGATGGACTGACAAGTGCTATGTATGGTGTGGGGAGAACCGATTCACTGGGGGGAGAAAAACTATGGCATCTTCTACATATGCCGTATATGAAGGCAAATTTTAGGTAGATTAAAGAAATGCACGACTATAAAGGTAGCTCTTTTTAAAATGGAAGAAAAATCTTTGTGACTTACGGATGCTGAAAGACTTCTTATATAAGGCCCCAGAGGGCTTCCCTGGTGGCACAGTGGTTAAGAACCCGCCTGCCAAAGCAGGGGACACGGGTGCACGGGCTTATTTGCTCTGTGGCATGAGGGATCTTCCCAGACCAGGGCTCGAACCCTTCTCCCCTGCACTGGCAGGCGGATTCTTAACCACTGTGCCACCAGGGAAGTCCCTAAGTGGATATATAAACCCTTATCTTCCTTTCTTTTTCTTTCTTTTTTTTTTGAAGTATAGTTGATTTACAATGTTGTGTTAGTTTCAGGTAGTACAGCAAAGCGATTCAACTATACACATATATTCTTTTCCAGATTCCTTTCCATTATAGGTTATTACAGATATTGAAGAGAGTTCCCTGTGCTATACAGTACGTCTTTCCTTTACTTTAATTCAGTAGTTCTTGAAGCAAATGTGAATAATGGAATTGAAGCAGGAGGTGGCTGCAGCCCCAGTGGCCACCACTGGGGGGATGGATGAATAAGATGTGGGGATGTACACAATAGGATGCTGGACCACATTTGGAATTGCCAAGTTCGATGCTCCTACTATAACGTGGAGAAGTCTTAAAACATAATGTGGAGTTGAAAAAGGGAAGAAACGGTAAGGTGTATAGCCCAATGCCATTAATACTATTTAAAAACACAAACACAAATGCATCCATACTTAATTTACAAGGGGGAACAAGGTAGAAACACAAAAGCCCAGGCCATACCTGTCAGCAAAGCTCGGGCTCCGTGTTCTTTCTTAGCTCTCCCGGGGAGGCTGATGCACTCCAGCGTTTGAGAACCTCTCTTTAGAAACTGTTGTGAGGAAGGGCCTGGGAGCGGAAAAGGCAAGAAATTAGAGGAGACAGGAGAGGGCTTTTGACCCAGTCTGGAGACCGAAATGTGTTGTGAGCTGAGGAGACCAATGAACCCGGCAGTTTGCACTTGAAGTGAACAAAGAACAATAATTATTATTATTACCATGATGCTTGTAGGGGAGGAAAAAATTATTTTTCCTTTTACGCTTCTAAGTTCTTGGCTGGGGCTCTATAACATATGACTGATTAACAAAAGAAAAACAAACAGAAGTTTATTAACATTTATATAGTATATACACATGGGAGAAACCCATGAGTAACTCAAAGCAGTGGCTAAACCTTGGGCTTATCTTGCAGCTGCAATAAGGAACCACACGATTATAGAAGAATGACGGGACAAAGGAAATGGGTTTAAGCTTCCAAGGGTGGCAAACTGTGGGGAAGTAAATACATGGGGGGGAAACGAATGGAATACAGTTTGTTTTCAGATTCCTCTGGTGCTGTCTCTGGGCTAATAAGAGTCTAGAGTTGTCTCCAGGAAAGGAAAATTTATACCCTAGAAAAGGGGAGGGGAAAGAGAGCTTTTCCTGTATTTGCTATTTATTAAAAAATTTTTTAATAGATTTATTTAATTAATTTATTTATTTATTTATTTTTGGCTGCGTTGAGTCTTCCGTTGCTGCGCGCGGGCTTCCTCTAGTTGCCACGAGCGGGGGCTACTCTTCGTTGCGGTGCGAGGGCTTCTCATTGCGGTGGCTTCTCTTGTTGCCGAGCACGGGCTCTAGGCGTGCGGGCTTCAGTAGTTGCGGCACGTGGGTTTCAGTAATTGTGACATGCGGGCTCAGTAGGTGTGGCTCACGGGCTCAGTAGTTGTGGCTCATGGGCTCTAGAGCGCAGGCTCAGTAGTTGTGGCGCACGGGCTTAGTTGCTCCGCAGCATGTGGGATCTTCCCGGACCAGGGCTCGAGCCCGTGTCCCCTGCATTGGCAGGAGGATTCTCAACCACTGCGCCACCAGGGAAGCCCCTGTATTTGCTACTTCTTAATTGCCTTCAGCTCAAAAGAATTCTTATGTCAAAGAGGCATATTTGGGGGTGACACATTCTGGTTTCCTTCAATGATATTTCTGTACAATGAAATAGTTTACAGCCTGTTAATCAGAATTAGGTAGATCTACATATAGTGACGTGAGAAGACTTTCGAAACACATCAAGTTAAAGAAAAAAAGCAATTCATGGAATAGTTCAAATGCTATAATCCTATTTATTTAAAAATTAGGGACTTCCCTGGTGGCACAGTCCACTCAGCTAGGGAAAGTTTGGGCAAATCATTTAAGCTTAAAATCCGAGGAATTGTATAAGTCTTTGCTGTGCACCAGAAAGCTCCTGTAGGACATTACAAAGCTCTTGTTGGGAGCCTTTGAGCAAATCCCTTCCCATCTCTGGAAAATGAGGGGGTTGGACCAGAATCTCTTTAATGGATGGTCCCAGGCCCCTTCCACTTAGCTTTAGGATTCTAGATGAGCTGTGTTTCTAATCCAACCAACCAAAATCTACTACTATGTTGTTAAAAAACAAAACACCAGATAACAGCTGTGCTAATAAATACAGAAAAATAATAGAAAAATCACCCCTTTGTAATCCCTAATTGAATCAAGCAAGGATCGTCAAGAGACGTTAAAACCGTTGGGTGAAACACGGCTGGGAAACGGGCTAGTTAGGCGAAGCATCAGCTACAGATTACTTATTAATAACCAAAGAAAAGTGCGCTTCAACATCAGGGAGACTGATGGTCACACTTTAAGCCAGCAGCACATAGTAGGACAACCTGGCATAATGTCCCTCCCAGTGGGGAGCACGGTGAAGTGCATGACATCATATGTGAACTACTAACGTCCAAATGTTTCACATAGGTGTTATCTTGAGGAAACAGACAAATCGTGCTGCTCTGGCCTCCACTTTCCCCCAGCCCCTTCTCAAGCTCTCCCCTTCAGCTCCTCTAAATTTATTGCAACTCCCACAGATGGGGTTTGCAGTGTATGTAGAGGTGACACATATGACAAGTACAACATAGAGCAGGGTGGGTAAAGGGACTTCTATGATGGCGAGATTTTTACAACCTACCTGTATGAGTTGAAGTTCTCCAGAGAAACAGAACCAACAGAACCAATAAAAATATATGTATGATTTATTTTAAGGAATTAGTTCATGTGATCATGGGAGCTGGCAAGTCTGAAATTTGTAGAGCTGGCCAGCAGCCTGGAAACTCAGAAAGGGGTTGATGTTGTAATCTGGAGTCTGAATTCCTTCCCCTCTGGGAAGCCTTCAGGCCTTTACCTGATGAGATGAAGCCCACCCATATTATTGAGGATAATCTTCTTTACTTAGTAAAATGATTATATGTTAATTACATCTACAAAATACTTGCACAGCAACAACTAGACTAGTGTGTGACCAAACAGCAGGGCGCTCTAGCCATCAGTAAACTGTACCAAGGCATTTAATCATCTCACTAATTCATTCTTCAGCTGTATCCATGCTGTGTCCTTTATTTCAACATTTATATTTTTCATTCAGTACTTCAAGGGACTTCCCCGGTGACTTAGTGGTTAGGATTCTGCGCTTTCACTGCCATAGCCCAGGTTCAATCTTGGTCAGGGAACTGAGATCCCACAAGCCATGCAGTGCGGCCAAAAAATAAAATAAAATGAAATACTTCTGCTGGATTCACTTTGATTATTTCTTGTTCCTCATTTATATCATTAATATCATCCCTTAGCTCTGTCAGGTCTATTTTATATTCTTGGTTTGTGTTTTCCAGTAGCCCGGCTTCAAATGGTATATGTCCTGCAGTTTACTGTGTTTATTTTCAGGGACTTGTCCTACTCAGACATTTAGTTATTTTAGCCTCTGAGCCCCACCCTCCCCCACAAGGATTTCAACTATTCAATCTGGTAATGTGTATTGGGAAAAGAAAAAGGGCAGTTTCAGGCTTCCCCAGTGTCGCAGTGGTTGAGAATCTGCCTGCCAATGCAGGGGACACAGGTTCGATCCCTGGCCAGGGAAGATCCCACATGCTGTGGAGTAACTAAGCCCGCGAGCCACAACTACCGAGCCCGCGTGCTACAACTACTGAAGCCCGCGCGCCTAGAGCCTGTGTTCCACAATGAGAGAAGACACTGCAATGAGAAGCCCGCGCACCACAACAAAGAGTAGCCCCCCGCTCGCCGCAACTAGAGAAAGCCCGCATGCAGCAATGAAGACCCAACACAGCCAAAAATAAATAAGTAAAATTTAAAAAAAAAAAAAAGAAAGAGGGCAGTTTCTAGTGTGTGTTTGTCCCAGGAAATTGAAGTAGAGGGGAGGGTGAGCCCTGGGGCAGTAGAGCTCCAGGCTCCACAAGACAGCCAAGCACCCCCTCTTGCTGACACTACCTCCCACTTTACCATGGTTTTACCTGAAAACACTTAGGGTGAAGGGGCTTTGGGAGGAGGCCGTCTCCCAGCTGTCATCCCTGAGCTGCTGATTTGGAGGGGAGGGGTGAGTAAGTGACTCCTGCGGCCAGTCCACACCTGTTTTCACAACTGCCACACCCGCTGGGGCTTTTGATTTGCGCTGATGGTACTTGAAACCAGCATGTGGAATTAACTTGTGTGAATGATGTGAGGTAGGAACCCAACCTCATTTTCCCCCCCATATGGATAGCCATTCTTCCCAGTTACTACTTACTTACTGAATGGCCCATCCTTCTGTTTGCAGTGTCACTTCTGCTGTATAACACACTTCCATATGTTCACTGTTCTGTTTCTGGGCTCTGTATTCTGTTCCATTGTTCTTTCTGTCTACCACCTTACGTTAGCTTTATAATCAACCTTCACAGCTGCCCTACCTGTCCAATAGGGCTTGCCCTGCTTCCTCAGACTGTTGTACCAATTCTTGGCCCTTTGTTTTTCCATAAAAATGTTAGAATCAGCGTATCAAGTTCCACTAAAAAGCTTATTGATATTTGAATCGGAATTACGCTGACTCTGTAGATCAATTTGGGAAGAATTGAGATCTTTATAATATTGAGTATTCATACCTGATTATCTTGGAATACATCTCCATTTTCTTAGGTCTTCTTTACAGTAAGACCCCTACATACGAATGAGGTCTGATCCGAGAGCGTGTTTGTAAGTCCAATTTGTTCGTAAGTCCAGCAAAGCTAGCCTAGGCATCCAACTAACACAATTGGCTATATAGTATTGTACTATAATAGGTTTATAATACTTTTCACACAAATAATACATAAAAAACAAACACAAAACATAAAGAAAACAATCTTAGTCTTACAGTCCAGTACCTTGAAAAGTACAGTGGTACCGCACAACAGCTAGCACACAGGGGCACGTTCGCATCTTTGAACGTTCACAACTTGAAGGTTTGTATGCAGGGATTACTCTGTTAGGGCTTAGGTTTTATTTTTACTTAAAAAATATTTATTTATTTATTTACTTATTTTGGCTGCGCTGGATCTTAGTTGCGGCACGTGGGATCATCGTTGTAGCACGCGGGATCTTCTAGTTGTGGCATGTGGACTTCTTAGTTGCGGCATGCGTACACGATCTAGTCCCCCAACCAGGGATCGAGCCTGGGCCCCCTGCATTGGGAGCACGGAGTCTTACCCACTGGACCACCAGGGAAGTCCCCACACACCCCCTTTTAAAATTACCCCTAGATTTTTAAAAAATGCATTATAAATGACTCCCTTTTAAATTTTACATTTTCTAACTATTGGCTGTGGGAATATAAAAATACGATTGCTTTTGGTATTTTGATTTTCTAGTCAGCATACTTATTAAACTCTAATCAATTCTAATAATTTGACTGTACATTCTTTAGAGTTTTCTATGTACAGTAATGATATCACCTGGAACTAATGAATATTTCTTTCTAATCTTTGTACCTTACATATGGTTTTTCCTTGTCTTACTGTGCTGGCTATGATCTCCAGAGCAATGTTGAATATAGTGATGGCTGGTATTCTTGTTTTTTCTCTAATTTTTAAAAGGAATGCTTTTAATGCTTCATCTATTAAGTATACTCATCCTGGGGCTTCCCTGGTGGCTCAGTGGTTAAGAATCCACCTGCCAATGCAGGGGACACGGGGTCGATCCTTGGTTCGGGAAGATCCCACATGCCGCGGAGCAACTAAGCCCGTGTACCACAACTGCTAAGCCTGTGCTCTAGAGCCTGCAAGCCACAACTACTGAGCCCGAGTGCCACAACTAATGAAGCCCACGTGCCTAGAGCCCATGCTCTGCAACAAGAGAAGCCACAACAATGAGAAGCCCGCGCACCACAATGAAAAGTAGCCCCCACTCGCCGCAACTAGAAAAAGCCTGCGCGCAGCCATGAAGACCCAACGCAGCCAAAAAAAATAAATAAATTTTTAAAAAAATTTAAAAAAAGTATACTCATCCTATAGGACTTTTTCAGATAATCTTAAGTTAAGGATGTTGTATTTTTAGTTCGGTAAGAGATTTTATATTGAATGGGCATTGGTTTTATCGAATAGTCTTAATGCATCTATTGAGATGATCATGTAGTTTTTACCTTTTAATCTGTTTATATGAAAAATGACATTTACTGATTCCCTAAAAATGAACCAAGTTTGCATTCCTAGGATAAAGTCAAGTTGCTCATGATGTATTATCATTTTATGCGTTGCAGGACTAGGTTTGCTAATATTTTCTCAGGACTCTTTGCAATGATATTCATGAATGAGATTGCCCTGAGCTTTTCCTTTCTAGTACTATCTTTCTCCGATTTTGATGTCAAAGTATTCTAACTTCATAGAATAAAATAAGTATACCCACTTTTTTTTTTTTTTTTTTTTTTTTTTTTGCGGTACGCGGGCCTCTCACTGTTGTGGCCTCTCCTGTTGCAGAGCACAGGCTCCGGACGCACAGGCTCAGCGGCCATGGCCCACGGGCCCAGCCGCTCCGCGTTATGTGGGATCCTCCCGGGCCGGGACACGAACCCCTGTCCCCTACATCGGCAGGTGGACCCTCAACCACTGTGCCACGAGGGAAGCCCAAGTATATCCACTTTTTCACTCTAAAAGAATTTGTGTGAAAATGAAATCATCTTTTTTGGGTGATTGTTAAAATACACTCATAAAATTATCTGGGCCTTGTATTTTATTTGTAACTAGATTTTTAGCCACTGTTTCAGCTTCTTTAATGGTTATAGGACTACATAGATTTTTCTATGTCTCGCTGCATCCGTTTTGGTAAGCTATATTTTTCTATAAAAACATAGGCAATTGTCCATTTTTCTTTATTTTCAAATTTTATTGGCATAAAGTTCACAATATTCTCTTGCTATATTGGTATTATTATTTTAAATCTCTGCAGCTCTCACAATGATGTGTTAGGGCTCTTTCCTATGGACATATCGGGGATGCCTTGTCTGGGGATGCAGTGGGAGCCTTGCTTCAGCATTCGGTGGCAAGCTAAATCTTTGTCCTCCCTTCCCGGACCCATCACTTTCTTAAGTCAGAGTCCCAGGCAAGAACCCCCTGCAGTTCTATTCTTTGCTTCCTTGCCCGGTGATGGAGTGCCACCCCTGTTGCTGCCTTCAGGCAAGAGCCTGGCTCAGGTTCCGTCTCTTCTGGAAAGTTTTAATCTCTGTTATCCTACAAAAGCCAAAGCTTCGGTGGCTGCTTGGATCCAGAGCTCGAGTATCCATGACTTCCGCCCTCTCCCCAGCTCGTATTTCTGCGCTGTGGTATTCAGCTGGTACGTGATCAGTCTGGAGGGTTCAGGACCGTGGTGGTGATGGCTGGAAGGATGGGCTCAGCTGGGAAAGTGCTGAGTCGTCACCACTGGACTGCCAGGGAATTCCCTCCGCTGGGATTCTTAACCTGAGTATGGACATGATGTCTCAGTGGTGTCAACATAGTCAGACTTCTTACATGACAGCTCAGGGCTGAGTGTTTCAAGAGGTGGAATGTGAAAGCTGATATGTTCTTAAGGCCTGGGCCAGGAAAAGGGCACAATGCCATCCTATTGATCAACGAATCACAAGCCTGCCCATATTCAAGGGGAGGAGACACAGACTCCACCTCTCTGTGGGAGGAGCATCAAAGAGACCACGTACTATGTCACTGTTGGAGGGTCTTCAACGACTTGGGGCACAGTGGTGTTAAAGATATATTGAACAAATGACTAGGCGAATGTGCAACCCAGTCTTAGAGCTAACTAGGTCTGTGTGTACTTCCTACATCCCTTCCTTGGGATTTCTGTATCAAATGGCACACTGCCAAGCAGCTCTCCAGAAACGTACCTTTGGCAAATTTTTAACGTTATCATTATGCTGTGGCTCATGCACTCAAATACAACGAATGCATTGCCCATTGGCCCAGGTAACTCCACACTCGCACAAAACAGACCAAACACCTTCCATACCAAAGCGGCCTCCAGGGGGCAGGAGAGAAGGAACAAAGGCGAGTTACAGCTCAGCCTGGGCTGGGAACTTGAAGGACCAGGCAGTACAAGGCATGATCCAGGCAGCTCTGGGTTTGCAAAAGCTTGACCTACGAAGGACAGCCTGGCCTTGCTGCTAATGCAGAACACATAAATACAGACAGTAGAAGAGGAGGATGTATCTATGACCTGCAATGATAGTTAAAAAGTAGAGGTTCCTGGGTGAGTCGGGAAGCTACCCACCATTTATAGCTTTGTGTTTCTAAGAAAGTGCCTGTATACCCTGCTGTACACAGCTACCCTGAAGACCAACGGGGATGGGTAGCTCACTAACGTTTACTGAGCTCATTCTTTGTATCAAGCGCTATTCTAGGCACATTTTGTGAGTTCTCTCCTTTAATCCTGTCAATAATCCTCAGAGGTAGGTACTATGCTTATTCCATTTTTCAGATGAGGAAACAGGCACAGAGAGGTGAAGCCATTTGCCCAAGGTCACACAGTGAGTGAAGGGTGGCAGGAGCCAGGACCACCCAAGAATATCTCAGTCTGAAGCTCAGGTTTCTGAACACTACCCTTTCTGAGATTTAATATATTAGTGTGATCAAACCTTAGTGCTGGAAGGTCTAGGGACAGTCTCTAAATTCTTCACTCTTATGGCCCTATGCGTAGCACAAAGCCTTATACATGGTGGGCTTCAAATAAATATTTATTGAATGAATAAATGAATGAACATGACTCACTGATCTGAATATCACTCACTGATTCAGCCCATCAGCCTTGCACACTTTTTTCTCCATTAAAAAAAAAAAATTAGGGGGGCTTCCCTGGTGGCACAGTGGTTGAGAGTCTGCCTGCCGATGCAGGGGACACGGATTCGTGCCCCGGTCTGGGAAGATCCCACATGCCGCAGAGCGGCTGGGCCCGTGAGCCATGGCCGCTGAGCCTGCGCGTCCGGAGCCTGTGCTCCGCAACGGGAGAAGCCACAACAGTGAGAGGCCCGCGTACCGCAAAAAAAAAAAAATTAGGTATAACTTCAATACAGTGAAAGTCACCCTTTAATGGACATTTTTGCAAGTTTTGACAAACATATATAGTCAATTGTATAACTATCACCACAAACAAGATATAGAATGATTCCATCATCCCCCCCAAATTTCCCTGTGCTTCTTAGTAGTAAATCCTACACACACACACACACACACACACACACCAACCTCACTCCTAGCCCCTGGCAACCACTGGTCTGTTTTTTGTTCCTATAGTTTTGCTTTTGTAAGAATGTCACGTAAAGGAAGTCATGCAGTCTGTAGTCTCTTGTGGTTGAGTGTATCAGTTGTTCATTCCTTTTGATTCCTGAGTAGTATTCCATTGTATGAATGTTCCACAATTTTTTTTATACAATCTACAGCTGAGGGACATTTGGGTGGTTTCCAGATTTCAGCTATTCCCAATGAAACTGCCGTAAAAATTCCTGTACAGGGTTTTGTGTGAATGTAACTTCTCGTTACTCTAGCGTCAATACCTAGGAGAGGGTTGCAAGGTCACATGGCAAATGTATAGTTACCGCCATAAGAAGCTGCTAGATTGTTTTCCTAAATGGCTGCACTATTTTGTATTTTCATCAGCAATGTACAAGAGTTCTAGTTGTTATAAATACTCATTAACACTCAAAACTGTCAAATTTTTAGTCAATTTAATTAATTAAGTTACTTATCATTTTTGGCTGCATTGAGTCTTCATTGCTGCGCGAGGGCTTTTCTCTAGTTGCGGCGAGTGGGGGCTACTCTTCGTTGCGGTGCGCGGGCTTCTCATTCTGGTGGCTTCTCTTGTTGCGGAGCATGGGCTCTATGCGCGTGGGCTTCGGTGGTTGTGGCACGCGGGCTCAGTAGTTGTGGCTCATGGGCCTGGTTGCTCTGTGGCATGTGGGATCTTTCCAGATCAGGGCTCGAACCCGTGTCCCCTGCATTGGCAGGCAGATTCTTAACCACTGCGCCACCAGGGGAGCCCTAAATTGTCAAAATTTTAAAACATTAACCATTTTCATAGGTGTGTGGAAATATCTCATTGATTTTAATTTGCATTTCCCTAATTACTAATGATGTTGAGCATCTTTTCATGTGCTTAGTTGCCATCTGTATATCTTCTCTGGTGAAGTGTGTCTGCTCCAATCTTTTGCCCATTTTTTAAAAAATGGCTTGTTTATCTTATTATTGACTTTTTAGAGTCCTTTATATATATTTGGGACGCAAATCCGTTGTCTGAAATGTGCTTTGCAAATATTTTCTCCCAGACTGTGGTTTGCCTTTTCATTCAGTCTTTTAACAAGGTCTTTGGATGAGTGTTTTTTTAAAAAATATTTATTTATTTATTTGGCTGTGCCAGGTCTTAGCTGTGGCACGTGGGATGTTTGTTGCCATGTACTGGATCTTTGTTGTGACATGTGGGATCTTTTAGTTGCAGCATGCAGGATCTTTTAGTTGCGGCATGAGGGATCTAGTTCCCTGACCAGGGATCGAACCCCAGCCCCCTGCATTGGGAGCGTGGAGCCTTAACCACTGGACCACCAGGGAAGTCCCCGGATGAGTGTTCCTAATTTTGACGAAGTCCCATTTATCGATTTTCTTTTATGGATCATGGTCTTGGTATCGTATCTAAGAACTCTTTGCCTAACCCAAAGTCACAAAAAATTTCTGTTTGCTTCTAGAAGTTTCATATAATCATAGAATATGATTGCTGTATTAAATGGGATAACGTATGTAAAGCCCTTAGCTCAGGCCCTGGTGCTGAGTTAACAGTCACTAAACAGAGCCTAAGATGGACATTTGTCTATGGAATGTTTATAAGGGGTGGCCTCACACCCACCACATTTCCTCTGCACGGATCTGGTGTCCTGTCATCACAGGATGCGGCATGTTCTGTTATCACCAGGACAGCAAAGGCCCCTGCAGATAGACATCCTTATCCAACAGCCTCCTGGAACCAGTGGAGACATGAGGCCCTGGGGACTACAGGTCATGCTAAGAGCCAGACCTGGAAGGCAGTCATTCTCACTGCAGCGAGCACTCCTCCATCCAGCCTCGGTTTCCATGAAAGCTGGAGCTCTAGGCCAAGCAGTGATGGGGTGATGGGGATCAGGGTCTGTTTACTGAGCACCTACTGTGTGCCAGGCCCTTGGCTACAGCAGTGAACAAGTCAGACAAAATTCGCAGACTAGCAGAGGAGCACAATGAACAAATAACTACATAATTAATTAGTGGATTAAGGAAAAGGGTAGCGTGCTGGTGGGGTGGGGGTGAGGGTGTCTCATAAAGAATTGATTGCCGTTCCTAGGTCTCTGCCTCTGAGCCAGGTACCTCGGACCCCTCCAGGCTGGGGGTGGGGTTGCGCAGACTCGGGGACTCACGTGACGTCAGCGTAAAAACAGGGTGGAAAGGTCCTCCGGGGAGGTGGGGCTGTGCTTAGGAAGGCTCTGAGAGAAGGGTAATTCATTCGTGAATCGAATTCATTCGTGGTTCATTCATTCGAGAAGTCCTGCGGCACCTACTGTGTCCCAAGCACCCCATGAGGAATACAAACGCGGCCCCTGTCCGCTCACTATATTGGGGGCAGACAGAGCGACAGGAAACCAGCAAAAAAGTCACGAAGGTGGTTTCATCCAGGGCCGTAGGCTCGGAGCGGGTAGGGCGGCCCGGCAGACCCGCCACCCGGGGGCGGGGACAAGTCCTGCATTTACTGCACCCCCCCACTCCTCGTCCCCACTACTCAGCAAAGAGGTCACCAAGCCAGCGACGAGCGCGCCCTCCGCCGTCTCCGCAGCACCCGCGTCCCCGCGATCGAGGGCGCGCGCGGCCCGCCCGCCGGCGCCGCGCCCGCCTGCCCGGCGCCCTCGGCTTACGGCGCCCCCTCGCGGGAGCCCTCGGCCTCGCCGGTCGCGCGAGCAGGGGAGCGGGCGGGGGCGCCACGCACGCGCACGGGCTGGCGGAGCGCGCCGAGCGGGGTGCACCGCGCGGGTGCAGCCACGATGGAAGGAGGTGCGTACGGAGCGGGCAAAGCCGGGGGCGCCTTCGACCCCTACACCCTGGTCCGGCAGCCGCACACCATCCTGCGCGTCGTGTCCTGGGTAAGGACGTCTGGGTGGCCCGGCCAAGCAGGGGGTGGGGCGGGGTGGGGGCGCGGGCGAGGGCGGCGCGCCCGGACGGACCCCAACCCCACCGGGCCTGCTGCCCGGGTGCGGCCGCGGGTGGGGAGCCGGCCGGCCGGCGTCCTGGCGCCCGCCCCTCCCTCCTTCCCGGGCTCCGGGCGGGGGTCCTGGCCCTCGCGGGGGCGCCTGCTCCCCGACCCCTGGCTTCCCGGTGTCCCCACTTCTTACTCTCCCCCCCGCCCCCCCGTCGCGGTGACCTCCAGACCGCGACCTGGCGCCTCGTGGGTCGGGTTGCGCGCGGCCGCCTGGGCGGACCGGCGACCGTGGGGACGGAACCCTGGTTTCAGGTGGCCTTTATTCGGGGGTGGATCGGGGCGTGGATCGTTTCGCGGGGTGCACGCGCTCTTGCCATGGACGTTCAAGGAGGAGAGGGCAGGAAACCGGGTTTTTGTGGCTTAGCTGGGCTCGTGTGGAGCGACGCGCCGGGAGCCGGATACCTGGGCTCTCTCCCCGGGAACCGTCTTTCTGCAGCGTGACCTTGGGCTGGAAGCCACCCTAGAAATGTTCACGGAAAGTGAGGAGTTAAATTCCGAGGTGGGCAGCGTCACCTCCTCTAGCTTGCCTCAGTTTCCCGATTTGTAGCGAGGTGGGAGGAGCCTCCTTGAGACCTCCTTGGGCTTGGATATTTCCTGAATTCGTGCAGACACCTGGATGCCTGAGGAGGGCCGTGGGCCGGCAGGGCGGGAGAGAGGTCCCCTGCCCACAGGGAAGAGCAGAGAAGCCCGTTCTGGACCTCCAGCCTGGCGAGGGCAGAATCCCTCAGGGCAGAGAGCTGAGTGGGGGTCCCTGTTCAAACCTGGGGTCGGGGAGAGGAGGATGGGACAGAGTCAGCACACGGGGAGGGGTTCACATGACCTGGCAGCACCCCAGGGAAAGGAGGCCTGCTGCTGTCTGGGGAGGGGTGTCTGGGGCTCCCTAGGGTTGCTGGCCATTGCCCAGACCCCCTCACTAGAGGGTCTTGCCTCTGCAGGCCCGGGGCCCCTTCCTGTGGGCCTAGATCAGAAAGGCCTGGATTGGGGACACTGGGCAGGGCCCCTGTCAGCCACCCCACCGGGCTAAGCCTAAAGCCAGCTGTGGGGTGCTCAAGCTCCCTCACTTCCTGGATTTTCAGGGCCATATAAGGGTGTGATGGGTGGGACAGCTGGGGTGTTTATCTCTGGCCTCCCAGAGGGAAAGGGATCTACCTTTCCTTTGTCTAAAAACGTTAAAACCGCCCTCTGGTGCCGCAGGAAGGGTGGCCACGTTTAAACCCCTTCTTCTCAAGTGCCCACCAGGTGGGGAGCTCTTGGAGGGCAGGGAAGCCCTGTTCTTTAGTCTTTGGGTCCCTGGTGCTGGCACATGGCCCGGCACCCTGGGTACATCCAGGAGGGTTTGTGGTGCTGAGTTCATTCATCCGTGTGTTGTCTCCAGCTCCCCAGAGACCCTGGCAGGTCCTTGGCAAAGGTAGAGCTCTGGGGGACACCTGCTTGATGAGGTGGGGTGGCTCTGTGCACCGCTCCCCTCCGCCGGCCCGAAGCGTGAAGTCACTGGCTTTGTGACGGGGTGTGGGCGTTTTGTCTGCTTGGGTCACTTCTGCTGGTGAAGGCTTCATTTAGCAAAGCTTTATTGAGTTGGCTAGGCTCCGAGGGAAGGCGGCGTGACTCAGACGCAGCCCTTAGTGCTCAGGGAGCCTACAGTCCCGCTGGGGAGTGAGCCAGGCACTCTCAGGCAGAGGCCAGCAAAACCAGGAGAGCAATCAGAGAAGCTTCCTGGAGGAGGCGATGTCAAATTGGGCCTGGAAGGATGAGGAGGGTTTACATGTGTGCACATCAAGGTGCCGGGAGGACATTCCAAGCAGAAGGGAGAAAAAGTCACTGAGCACCCACTATGCAGGGCTGTTCTCACGGTTACCTGGCTAGTTCCCCCCACAGTCTGTATCACACTTGAGGGAACTGAGGCTCAGAGAGGCCCAAGGTTACTGAGCGTGTAAGTAGCAGATGGAGGATTTGAACCCAGATCTTCCTGTCTCCAAAGCACAGTGCTTCCCCTGGATCAGGAAGAGTTTGAAGTCCTGGGATTTCAGGTTTGGAAAGGATAAGGGTCATCTGGGTCAACCTCCATCCAATGTCCAAATCCCCCCAGAGGCCCCCAA
The DNA here is from genome assembly GCF_949774975.1 of Lagenorhynchus albirostris. Lineage (NCBI taxonomy): Eukaryota > Metazoa > Chordata > Mammalia > Artiodactyla > Delphinidae > Lagenorhynchus > Lagenorhynchus albirostris. The sequence goes on along the minus strand of NC_083105.1, from coordinate 9,522,636 downwards.
CAGTCTCCCAGCCCTGCTCACTACCTTTGCGTGAGCAGAGGTATCTGATACAGGCTGATGAACTTTAAAAAAATATGTAGGTTTTTATCTGATCATAGAAGTAATACCTGCCGATTGTTGGAAAACATAAATCACTTGTGATGGTTGCACAACAATATATATGTGCTGAATACCACCGAACTGTACACTTAAAGATGGTTAAGATGGTAAATTTTATGTTGTGTGTATTTCACCAAAAAAAAAAAATTGGAAAAAGAAGCACATGTGATCCCACCACTTAGGGAGGGGCTGCTATCTCCTACCAGTCTTTTTCAAAAACACGTGATGCGCTGAGACATTTTAACACGTGGGGGCACGTGGTGGACGCACATGGCCACCTGCCCTCCTCCCTCGAGCTCCCCCTGCTTGCTCACCACAGGGTCTGGCAGGCAGGGTCTGGCTGGCGTTAAGCTTCACCTTCCAGCTAATGGAGCCTGAGCATTCAGCACCCGCTTGCCCTGGTTTGCCAGAACTTTCCTGGCTTCAGCACTGATAGTCCCATGACCTGGGAGCCCCCCTGTTCCAGACAGACGAGACGGTTGGTCACTCTATCCAGGACTCCTGTGCTCCCCAAGACCCCTTCTGCCGCCCTGTAGGGCCCTAACAGCGTGAGCACTTGGGCTTGCGATTTTGTAAAACTTGTAAGAGAAAGATCTTTTTTCTGTTATTTTTTTATTTGAAAGTGGGTCCCCAAACCATGTAAGCTTCAGGGAGTCACCAAACCTGGACCTACCCTGGAACCTGAGCCCCCAGGCCTGCAGGACCCCTTATCTCTTGACTGAGGCTTTCTCAACTCCTCTCTGCCCCTGTGTGCCCTACATCACCTCCCCCCACCCCACCCCCCACACACACACACACGTGGCCCGGGGGGGGGGGTGATTACTTACTTCGGGAATTGAGGAATGGACCCTGAGGGTTAAGGTGGGGAGGGAGCTGGTGAGCCCTCTGGCAGATCCCAACTTGGACCCTTCCTGCCCTGGGCGAGGAGGTGATGGCTAAGTTGGGACAGTGTCGGGGTGAGCTCAGAGCTGCCTCCTCTGACCTGGGTTGGCGGGGAGGTGGGCTGTGCTGGCCGGGGGCCAGGAGATCTGGCACCAGCTGTGACCACCCCCTCTGCCTCTGTCTCCCCATCGGAAAGCGGAGGCTGGGCTGGATCAGAGGTGCCCAATCCTGCCCCGATCCTGCAGCCTGTCAGTGACCCCTTTCTTTACCTGGAGCCAGGTGGGGGGAAGTGGAGTTTCAGCAGGGAGCTAGCTGATTTCATATAAAGGACTACCTTCTATTTGGAATTTACATCCTTTTAGAGTTTTGAAATGACCTATGGGAAAAGAATATTAGCACTGGTAGATGAGAGGTTTTCTTTTTCTTTCTTTCTTTTTTTTTTTTAAATTAATGCTCTGTTTTGGCAAAAATAAAACAATAAAATGTTGGAAATTTTGCCATTTTCAGGGTTGATCTCTTAAGGGCTTTGGCTGTAACACTCAGGATGTTGTAAGGAGGGTGGGTGTCATCCCTCGCATGACAGAAGTCAGGGGCAGGCTGGAGGTGACTTCTCTACTGACTAGAGACAGAGCTCCTGGGCCCAGGATTGTCAGAGCCGCAGTTTCAATCCAGTCCACTGGGTCCACATTCAGTGTACTCCCCGTGGCTTCCCTGTCTGAGTCGCAGTGGCACCAAGGAGTGGCTTGAGCGAGCGGTTTTATACCCTCATTTTTATCAGACCCCCTCAATCACTCCAAGCAGACACTGAGTACAAGAGCCGAGCTTGCGGGACTTCCCCGGCGGTCCAATGGTTAAGAGTCCGCGCTTGCACTGCGGGGAGCGCGGATTCAATCCCTGGTCGGGAATTCCCGACGCCGCGAGGCTCAGCCAAAAAATAAAAATAAAAAAGCTGAGTTTGCTTTGCAGACGCAGCAGCTTCGAAATGAGACCCCTTGTCTCCGTTCCCAGCCAGATTGCCACACTCTAGCTGTCCCACATAGAAATTCTAGAGCCTGCAGGGGCTGGGGTGAAATGGGTCCAGGGTGGAGACAGAGCCTCTGGCCAGCTCTGGCATTCATTCATTCATTCCACAAATACCAAGTCCCTGCTCGGTGCCAGCCTGTGTGTCCCACCGGAGATGCTCTAGGTCAGTGAGAACAGAATTGAGTCGACAGGCACCATCCAGAAGGCTTGGGATGCGATGAGAAGGAAATCCAGTGGGGAGTAGGTACCTCTGCCAGGGGGCGTGGAGGGCTTCCAGGGGGAGGTGACCCCTGTGTTGGTCCTAATAAAGAAGGTGGGGGTGGAGGTGCATTCCAGGTGGGAGGAACAACATGTATAAATAAATACTTGGGGGCACAAGGTCTGAGTGGGTTTTAGAAACGTTGCTGAGCTCCTGGGGACCCCGGGTGTGTGAGTGAGAGCAAGTCAAAGAGGTGTGGGGGGCAGGCAGGGTGGGCAACCCAGGGTCGGCCTTGGGCGCCAGTTTCACAAGCTGGGCTGCATCGGAGGGCCATGGACAGCCTCAGAGAGGGGTTTTAAGCAGAGAAGAGGTGTGTTTTCGGAAGTTCCCTGCAGAGCCATGTGGAGGTGTGGCTTGGGGAGGGCTCTGGGGACAGGAGGCCCAGCAGGAAATGTGTGGTGTGGTCTAGCCTGTCCTATCCCAGCACCAGGCAAGGCCCTGCCACTTACTCAGGGGGCTGGGTCCACGCAGGCATGTCCTGTGCTCCTTTGGTGTGTATCGCTGACAGCCTCAGAATCTTCTTGTCCTCTTCGCCTGCCTGTGACCGACCTTTGTCTGGTCCATCTCTCTCAGGCCTGGGAGAGAGTCAGGGCACGGAGGTCAACAGGAGACGTGGATGGTAGGTTTCTGCATGCGTCTTGGGCATTTCTTCGTGTCCTGGGGCAGTGTGGGAACTTGAGGAGTCTTGGGTTTGGCATCGAGACCAGGGCCGCCAGAGAGGGACCTTGGAAAATCCTCACCTGGAACGTGGGATTGGAGCGCCTGGGTTCAGGGCCGACTCGGTTTGTGAACATGGATGTATAAAGGGCCTGCCATCCAGTTCATTCCTCTAGGCACGTGACATCCCTGTCCAATGGGTTTCATGACCCCCGCTTTAGGTGAGATGCTGAGGCCCAGAGAGGTTAACTGGAGCTACTGGGATGGCAGCCCATGCCTGACTTCCAGGACGTGGCCCTTTCTTCCTGCTTTGGGGAGTCCCCAGCCACATGGGGAGTCCCACACGGCCACTTGTGCAGAGCTGTTAGGCAGGCTTGAGCCTGGGGAGAAAGAACAAAGGCTGGGGGAGGGAGGGCGGAGAGGAGGAAGAACCAAGGGGAGGAGGGAGGAAAGGGAGAGGGCAGATGGCAGAGCTGGCACGGAGCCACAGTTGGCACCGACACCGGAAGAACCAGCTGTCCGGTGGGAGGAGAGGCAGGGCAGAGCGTCAGGAAGTGCCTGGGGCCCGAGGCCTGAGTCCGTGTTCTGCGCCCACTCCGCCCCTGACAGGTGGTGTGACGTGAGCGTCTGCCAGTGCTCTCTGGGCCCATTTCCCCATCTATCAGATGCGGGGAGGACAGCCAGGTTGGGCTGGTGGTTCCCGGCCTTTCTACCCTCAGCAAATGCTACTCCTGCTCCTAGTGGGTTGTAGGTTGGGAACTTGGGGACTGGTCAGTATTTAAAGAAGTGATGTCAGGGACCAGCCTCCTGCACCCCTGATGCTTTGTGGGGGCCTGCAGGGGGAGCCTGGGCCCCAGATCCATACTGCAGGAGCAGAACAGTGTCAGCTGGAGCCGGCAGGGTGGCCCGTGCCCCTGTGATTCTGGGGAAGCCCTCCCTTCCTGGAGGGAGATGTGCTCACCCCACCTCTGCCTGGGAAGATGGTGTGGGGGGAGGGGGACCGCAGGGAAGGGGTGGCTGGGAGAGTCCCAGGCTGTCAGGCCCAGACTGTTCAGAAAGCCATCACCTGGGAACCCCAACCATCCCGGCTCCTCAAATGACTCAGGGTCCAGGGGTCAAGAGGACATGGTCTTCCCCAAATCTTGGGCCCCCCTCTGAGCATCCCTGATACCTTTTTTAAGTTGCACTGTAACCTGGACTCCCCCCCGCACCCAGACCCGGCTTCCCCAGCAGCCTTCTCAGTGGGGGCTGTTCTTTGCCTCATGCCCTCCCTCTGCCGGGCCTGGAGATGGGACACAGTCATCCCGGCTCCTGAGGCTGCTTCCAGACCATTCTCCCCCAGCTTTGAATCTCATCACAGCACTGGGCCAGCCACTCCCCTCATTGCAAGCCAGCCCCAGGTCACTTGCCCTGTCCCTCAGCACCGCCCCGCCTTCCATCCTGCTGACTGTAGCTCCCGCTTCCGTGATCCTTCTCACAGCCTGGCCTCTCACTTCCTTGGCCTCCAGCCTCCCACAGTCTTGTCCTCCCTGCCTCAGCCACTCTCACTGGGTGTACCCTGGGCCTGGCCCTTGTTCCTGGCGAGAACTCAGGTGTCCGCCTCTCCCCACCCCTCCTGTCGTTCCAGCGCTCTGCCTCGCGCGCGGTCCTTGGCCTGGGGCTCCCTCTGTACACCGGCCCTCACCCCCTCCTCCCCGCCCCCCTCGCCAGCTTGGGCTCCCTGGTGGTCTCACCCACCTGCTCCCGGCTCTGGCCCCACTGCGTCGCTGCGCTCACCTGGCAAAGCCCTGCTTGCATCCACCCTCGGCCTCCTCGCACCCGCCCCTCCCCCAGGCTCTCTCCTGTTCTGGTGGCCAGGCCAGCCTCGCAGGGTCCACCAGGTGCACCCTCTCACCTGCTGGAGGACTCAGATTCCCTCCTTCCCTCCCTCCCTCCGCCCTTGCCTCCATCCTCCACTCTGGCTCTTTCCCATCGGCTTACAAATGGGAGTTCTTCCCACGCCCTTGCCCATGCCTCTGGTCCTGCGGAAGATTCGTCTATGGTCTCCGTCTCTGGTGTTTCTCCCCTGGTTTTCTCTCACTTGCGCCCTGCTCAGGCTCTCGCCCTCACCTCTCCATCTCGTCAAGATCATCCGTGACCTTCACGTTGCCAAATCCTGTGGCCAGTTGTTATTAATGGCTTTCACGGCCGCATCTGGCGCAGTGAGGGGTTCGTACGTCCTCCCGTTGGTTCCGTTGGTTCCGACAGCCGCGGGACTGCCGCCTTCTCTTTAATGTGCCTGGTCTTTGCGAGACTCACAGTCTAGTGGTGGGAAATGTGGCTGAGGAACCACTTAAAGTATGGAGGTGAGCATAAGCCCTAGAGTGAGGGACGCTCCCTCAGGCTCCCTCGGCTCGGGACAGGTGGGAGGAATGAGGCCAGCCAGGCGGAGAGGGGGGACATTCCAAGCAGAAGGAGCAGCACGGGTGAAGGCGCGGCAGGGCGGTGATGAGAGGCTGCTGCCCCCCACCTCCACGCCCCATGGGCTGTAAGCTCTGGGGGGCAGGGACCGCGTCTGTCAGGTCACTGTCGTATCCCCAGTGCGAGACGGCACCTGGCATCTTGTCATGGCTCACACGTGGGTGAATGAGGCTGGGAATTGCCGTGCTCTGTCCTCCTCCGTCCACCCACCGTCCCCATTCAAGTCTGCAGTCTTCAGGGCTGGGTCTCAGTTTCCCCGTTTCTAAGGAGGCTCCCTGCTCTCCTGGTGTTTGTGCAGCCACAGGAGGGAGAAGACAGGGGAGCCTTCAGATCACCAGGTCCAGCGAGTCTCAGTGCCGCAGGGATAGGGGCCCTGCCCAGCAAGCCCACTCCCCACCCCCACTGCGGAGAGCACACGGAGACAGCTTACGGGAAGATTACTGCCTAATCCGCAGCAGGTCTCTGCTTCCAAGGCTGCAGAGGTGGTGGCCGGTCCGGGCCTGGGAGGAGAGAAGGGAGCCCGCCTGCCCCGCCCCCACCCTGCGGCTCTGCACGAGGCTCTTGAGGAAGCCGAGTGCCCCCCCACCCAGTGCCCATCACGCGCCCCTGCGTTGGCTTCGGCCCTTTCCCTCACGTGACCCGGGGGGAGGCAGGGCCTGTTCCCGTGAAGGGGGGCCCTTGCAGCCTGACTCATCCCTCAAACGCTCGGCTGCCCGTTTCTTTGTCCGCTCTTCCCGTGGGGCCCAGGAGGCAGGTTGAGGACTTCACGGGGATGCGGGCAGGAAGGCGGGCTCAGCTCGAGCTGAGGGAGAGGACGTGGCAGCCCTTTGTTACGGAGTGAGCTCCCTGTGGTCAGAGGTGTGCAAGCCAAGGATGCTGAGGAGAGAAGAGTCTTTCTCCCAACTCTCGTGCTGCCTGTGTCTCTGCCCATCTATCAGGCTTGCTGTTCACTCACCTTGAAGCCTTTCCTGACCCTCCCTCTGGGTCTGGAGTGGAGACATACACCCAACAACTGAACCAAAAAATAAGAAAAAAATATGTAATGAGGTTATCAAGAAAATAAATGGGGGTATTGGAGAATATTGGGAGTCAGGTCTGGAGAGCTTCTCTGAGGAGGTGGCTTGCATTGAGATTTGGACGTTGAGAAGGAACCAGCAGGAGCCAGCCTGGAAGATCTGGGGAACTCTAGGCATCCCAGGTAGAGGGAACAGCCAGTGCCAAGGTCCTGAGGCAGGAATGAGCTTAGGAGGGAGCAGAGGCAAGTGGCAGGAGAGGAGGCTGAGAGGAAGCTGGAACCCTGGGGGTTGGGGTGGGGAGGGGATTTCACCATGCGGCTGTTGGTGAGTGAGATGCAGCAGGGGTGACACGATCTGACTTAGGTTTAGAGAGATCTGGATGGTGCAGGGGCGCAGGAGTGGCGCACAGAGGCTGGGAAGCTGCCGTCATCGCTTAGCAAGAGGTGATGGTGGCCTGGACCGGCACAGGGGCGGGGGCCGGAGGCTGCATGGAGGAAATTGAGAGTTTGGGGAAGAATGAAGAAATAGACCCAAGTGCCAGGTTGGATGGGGTTCAAGGACACGCCCACTCTGGGGTCTGAGCAGCTGAGTGGGGACCAGTGTGCAGATGGATGAGGGGGCGGGGAGAGACCAGAGGTGAGACCAGCAGCCCGTCGGTGTCTTCTTCTTCGGGGCTGGACTTTATCCTCAGCCCCGGGAGGGACTGGTGAGAGTTGGGGGAGTGGTGAGCGCCCCCTGGCGCCCGTCTGGAGATGGGTTGGAGGAGGCGGGAGAGGAGGCTGTCCTGAGTCAGGCAAGCAACACTGTGGCCTGGAAGTGGACAGTAGCCGATGCCGCGAACTGGAGAGCCGGCGAGCGGGTCCGCTGGCTGCCTGCAGCGTGAGGCAGGGACCAGGGACTCCTCCCAGCCACCGGTCTGAGGAACAGATGTCTCTGTACAGGGTGAGGTAGATAGAAGGTACCATCCGGAGCTGGCAGGACCGGAGAGTCGTGGACTCCTGACCTCATCTCTTGACAGCTTGTCTGGGGGAAGACTCAGCAGGTGCCCAAGGATGTTTAAAGCCTGGCCTCTGGGAAGTTCCCTGAGAACAGCAGGGACCTCTGTCTCCACCTGCCCCTGATGCTGGCTGGGCCCAGCTGTCCCTGGAGCCCAAGTTAGCCTGATGCCCGGCACTGGCCCAGGCACAGCCTGCCAGCTCTCTGGGCGGATGTGGAGAAAAGTGGGCCGGGCCCCTCCTGCACTGTGGGGAGGTGACAGGCTCGGCACAGCAGCTGTCTCTCCTGGGTCTCGTGCTGGTCCTAGAGTCTGGGATCTGGAAGTCATTTCTTCATGGGGAGGCAGCTGAAGGTCGAGGTTTGGCACACGTTCTGGAATGGGGCTGGACCTGGGGCAGGCCTGGGCAGGAGGCCCGGCACCATGCTTACCTGCTCCGGGTCATCCGGCCGTGGGCTGGCCAGAGTCCAGGCCTCATGGAGCCTCAGCTGCCCTCTGCTGGAGTGCGCTAAGTAAGCCTGCTTTGTTGGGGTGGGTGCTTTGTTGTTGTTTATCTGTTGAAGTGTAGTTGATTTTTACAATGTTAGTTTCTGGTGTACAGCAAAGTGATTCAGTTATACATATAGGTGTATATATATATATATTTTTTTCAGATTCTTTTCCATTAGGTTATTACAAGATACTGAATATAGTTCCCTGTGCTCTACAGTAGGACCTTGTTTATCTGTTTTGTACATAGTAGTGTGTATCTCCTAATCTGTGGGGTGTTTTTAGGTTTATTTTTTTCCTTAGAGGTTTTGATGAGGATTAAATGAGATGATTTTTGGCAAGCCCTCCCAGTGGATGCAGGGCCCCTGCAGAGGCTGTGGGCTGGCTCAGGGTCGGGGGTGAGGGTGGGCCGGGGGAGACAGACCGCTAGATGAATCCCAAGCAGGAGTATGTGCAGGGTTAGGGTGGGTGAGAGTGACTGGGAAGGAGGGTGTCCCAGGAGGCAGCTGCAAGTCACCACCTCCCAGCAGCGTTTTGAAGGGTGCGAAGGAGTTCGTTCCTGTTTGAAAGATGAAGAAGGTGGGGAAGGGTGTTCTGGGAGGTGGGAACAGCCAGGGCGAAATTATCAAACAGCCTGTGGCTTTGCTAGTGCTGGCCCTCTAGGATGGTTGAGTCGTGGGGTGGGAGAGAGAGTGATGTGAGGCCAGGGCAGGGTCTGGCAGTTCTGGGGCGTCTGTTTCTGTGTGTCTCTGAGTCCGATTCCTTCGGTTTGCTTTTCTGAGTTGGAGATAGCTCTGCTCTAAGTGCCATCTGGAATCCGTTTTTTTAAGGCTCAGGATTGGATTATAAAGATGGTGAAAAAAACAGAGTCTTGCCCCAGTTTACCTTGGTGCTTTTTTTTTTTTTTTAAACATTTTTCTCTAGTGCAAGGGAGGGAGGTGGTTTTTCCTGTGCCTGCCTGTGCCCAGTGGCCCCCTGAGTACCTCCCGGGGCCCTCACCCTCCATCTTCTCCTGTTTCCTGGCTGCTGGTTCTGCCTCCGCAGCCCTGTCCTGGCCCCTGCAGCAGATCTGCTTGTTGGGGTGAGCTTCTCCCTCCCATGCCTCTGCCACCGTGGCCAGCGTAGAATTTCATTGTGGTTTAATTTCCGGTTCTCTGGTGGCTGCTCTGCGTGCTCCTTGCCACCCGGCCTTAGCGAGTCACCCCAGAGGCCGCCCGACACAGGGCACCGGCCTTGGATTTTTGTCAATACTCCATCCACCCTTAAACAGCCGTGGGACCTGGGCAGTTCCCTGGACGTGGGTAAAATGAGAATAAGGCCATGGACCTTGTGGAGTGAAGAGCATGTGTTTCAGTCACATCGTGGGTCTCGAGGGAGTCCCCGTTCCTCCTGCCTTGGACTGTGGAACAGAAACCTGGGGCCTGGGCCTGCTTTTGGGAGGCTCCCTCCCACTCGGGGTGGGGAGACTGCAGCTAAATGGAGGAGTTAAGCTGGGGCCCAGAGGGTCCTGCAGGGGGTGTGGTGAGACTGCAAGGGCCTTGTTGTGTGTCCTTGGCAATGCTGCTTCCCCTCCCCTCGGCTCAGTTTCTCCATCTGTAGACTCTCAGCCTGGTCCAGGGGTGGCTCCCTGCCCTGGCCCAGCCCTGCAGCCTGCGGGGGACCTGGCACGACACCTCTGTTCCCAATTCTCATCCAACCCAGCCCCTCCCCGACTGCCCTGCTCCCCGCAGCAGGCCAGTGTCTGCAGATTCTGGTGGCATTACCTCCAAAGGACATTCAGCCCCCACTACTTCACCCCATCCCACTGCCCATGCCAGCCCCGCCCGCTTGTCCCTCACCTGGGCGCTGATTAGCCCCTCTGGTCTCCCTGCTTTCACCCTCGCCCCACAGTCTTTTCTCCACCATGACCAGGGTGAGTCTTCTTTTCTTTTTGCGGTACGCGGGCCTCTCACTGTTGCGGCCTCTCCCGTTGCGGAGCACAGGCTCCGGACGCGCAGGCCCAGCGGCCATGGCTCACGGGCCCAGCCGCTCCGCGGCATGTGGGATCCTCCCGGACCGGGGCACGAACCCGCGTCCCCTGCATCGGCAGGCGGACTCTCAGCCACTGAGCCGCCAGGGAAGCCCCGGCAGGTGGATTCTTAACCACTGCGCCACCAGGGAAGCCCAGGGTGAGTCTTCTTAAACCTAAGTCAGATCAGTCACTCACCTGCTCTTAACCCCAAAGTGCCTCCTGAGCTCAGCCTTCCCCTGCAGGCCCTGGGGGCTGGCCCCTGCCGACCTCGGGACCTCCCCTCGCTCACTGTGCTCCAGCCACACCCTGTGCACCTCCTCGAGGCACCAAGCTTATGCGCGCCCCAGGGCCTTTGCACTTGCGGTTACTTCTCCCTGGAACGTCTCTCCCCAATATCTGCGTGGCTCTGCCTTTCTGCATATGGGCGTCCGCGCAAAGGTCACTACGTCAGTGACCCCCATCTGCCCAGTCTGTCTCCTCCTGCCTTGCTTGGCGCTTCTTCGGGACACTCGTCTGGACTCTTGTACATGTTTCTCAGCTGTTTGTCTCCCTGATGAGAACAGGGACCTTGCCCCCTCAGCCTCTCGCACAGGGCCTGGCACGTACTAGGTGCTTAGAAATACTTGAAAATGAATGAACAACCGATAGCAAGCCCCAGTTCTCTGGCCTCCGAGCTGCGCCTCCCAGGCCCCGGAGGCAGGGGGCCCTGGGGCTGCAGAGCGGTCATCTCCCTGGGGAGTGCAGGCCCAGCAGAGGGGCAGCTCGCCCCACCGCCACCCAGCATAATCGGAACAGTTAGTTACAGCCCAGCACCTACCACGTGGTAGAAAGAATATTACGGAAAGAAAACAGTGCAAGGGGCCGGGGGTTGTGAGGTGGGCAAGGAGGTGGCTGGTGGGAAGTGGAGGGAAGGGAGGCACCGGGGGAGGTGGGCAGAGCGGGTACTTAGAGGACCTTGACCACCAGCCCTAGAAGCTTGGATTGTGTCCAGAAGGCCCAGGGCCGGGGATTGGGGGCACTTAGGTGACCTTCGTTCTGCAGGGTGGGGACCATGATCCATAGACCCAGATCTCGTTGCTCCTGTGGCTTCTCACTGCATTTAATCCAATGTGCCCGTGGCCCACCAGGTCCTGCCCTCCCTGCCGCTTCCTGTCCCATTGCCTCCTCCAGCCCCAGCTCCCTGGTCCCTGCTCCAGCCGTGCTCCTTCCCTCACCTTCAGCCTTTGCCCCTTCTGTTCCTGTGCCTGAAACACGCTTCCCCTGATCTGTGCAGGGCTGGCTCCTTGGCCCAGCTCAGAGATCACTGCTCAGGGCTCCCTCCCCTGACCACTGCCACCTCTTCCCAGCACTTGCCACCGTGGGTCATTGCCTCAATTATCTTTTCCACTTGTTTAGTGTCAGTCTGGCATTTTTTGGTTGTTTACTCTGCATCACATGCTCTTCCTTACACGTAGGACCTCATTTATTCCTCACAAAATGTCAGTGGTTTAGGGGCTATTGTTGTTGGGAACTGAGACTCAGAGAGGTTAAGCCCAAGGTCACCCCGCTAGAGAAGGGGCCAGGCTCTCGCCCCCTCACTCCTGTAGCTCCAGATGGTCAGCTCCCCGACAGCAGGGGCTCCACGGACGTGGTCCCCCTTGACGCCCCCTCCCAGCACAGTGCAAGGCACTGAGAAGCCTGTGACCTGTGATGAATGCCTGACGGAGGCCCAAGTCTGCAGGAGGGAGCCGTGGGCGGAGAGGAGGGCGGGGAGCCCAGGGGCTGAAGGACCGGCTGCAGGGAGCTGGCAGGCCAGCTCTGCCAGTTCCGCCGGTCAGGTCCAGGAGACTGTTTAATCTTGCTCCTTCCCCTCTTGGGGACACGCCCTCACCAGCACTTTCCTCCTGGCGTCTCTGAGGACTCCCTGCTCCTCTCCCCCAAGAGGGCCCGTCTTAATGCTTCCTCCTCTGCTGTCCCCAAAGCCCGGACTTCCGCCCACCTGCTGCCCCCACCCCTCCACTCAGCCTGCTTTAGGGAAGGGGTCCACCCTTGTTCCAGCCCCCAGGGAGCGTGTCTTCTCTCCCAGGGCCTCTGGAGAAGGGAGTTAACCCTTAACGAAGTCCTGACTGCTGTGCTCTGTGTACTTGTGTATAATGCTTCCATCAGCCCTGGAGGGAAGGTTAATTTTTACAGAGGACCAATCTGAGGCTCAGAGAGGTTAAGTCGTTTGCCTGAGGCCACACAGCATGAGCAGCAGGCCTGGGATTTGAATCCAGCAGGTCTGTGTGACTCCTCAGCGTCTGAAGTCTCTGTCTAATCAAGAGACTTTTCCATTTTGCTGGATTGGTGATGTCTGATGACATTGGGACTGGGCCTCAGATTCCCAGCCTGGCAGTTTTCTGGTAGGAGCCTTGGACTTGTCTTGGTGCACAGGCCCAAGGGGCTGTGTGAGTGGTGGTCCCTGGAGTCATGCAGTGCACGGCCCAGGCAGCTGGCTGTCAGAGCCCGCCTTTGTCTCCCAGTGGCGTCTTCGTTGCTTGTCTGGGCTGTCAGTAGCCCAGGGGTCCCTTTCACAGTTGCTCTGAAGTCTGGACTTCGTGCCTCTCCCCTCCTGTGCCCCTGAACGCCAGACTTGCCATTCCAGTCCCACGGCCTGTTCCCATCACACTGATGCTTTCCTACTGATCCCCTGGGTCTCTGGAAATAAAGGGTCACGCCTGCTTCAGGGCCCACCTCCTGAGGCTGAGGGTCAGCTTGGTCAGGTGAAAGAGAGCGTAGGGCTGAGGTTCAAGAGACCTGGGTTCAAGTTCAGCCTGTACCCTGACAACAGTGTCACCTTCTCTTTCTGAGCCTCAGTTTTCCTTCTCTGTCAATTGGGGGCAGTACGCATTGCCCTTGCTGCTCCATGTGGAGATTGTGAAGATGCAGAACCTGTGGCCGGGCGGAGCTGTGTACCAGGAGGCCTGTACTGGTCTGCAGGTTGAGGTGACATGTGCGCTCCCAAATCAGGACTGGTACATGTGTGGCTCACAGGCCACCACTGCCCATTTCAGTGCCCGTGGCTGAACCAGGACACAGTACCCCCCGCATCCTTTCTTTTTTTTTTTGAATTGCAGAAAAATTCATATTACCCACAATAACCCATTTTAAAGTATACAGTTCAGTAGCATTTAGTGGATTCTCAATGTTGTGCAACTACCACCTGTCTAGTTTCAAAACTTTTTCATCACCCCATGAATACCCCCCATACCCATGAAGTAATCACTCCTCATTCTTCCCTCCCCCAGCCCCCGGTAACCTCTAGTCTGCTTTTTGTCTCTGTTTTGCCTATCCTGGGTATGATACGTAAAAGAAATCATAATACTGACCTTTGGTGTCTGGGCTTCTTTCACTTCTTTCTTCACCTGTTTTAAGGTTCATCCAGTTGCAGCATATATCAGAACTCTGTCCCTTTTTATGGCTGAATAATATTCCATTGTATGGATGTGCCATTCATCCATTCATGGACATTTGGGTCAGAATCCTTGTTAACACAAGTGTCATGAACCAGCGGTCTCCAAACCTTAGTTCGTGCCGTCCTTCAGGAAAAATTTTTGAATCAGTGCTCCCATTAAACGTAAATTTGAAACCCACGCACCTATGGTCAGTTAATCTATGACACAGGAGGCAAGAATATACAGTGGAGAAAAGACAGTCTCTTCAATAAGTAGTGCTGGAAAAACTGGAGAGCTACATGGAAAAGAATAAAATCAGAGTGTTCTCTAACACCATATACAAAAATAAACTTCAAAATGGATTAAAGACCTAAATGTAAGACTGGAAACCATAAAACTCCTAGAGGAAAACATAGGCAGAATACTCTTTGACATAAATCATAGCAGTATTTTTTTGGAATTATCTCCTAAAGCAAAGGAAATAAAGGCAAAAATAAACAAATGGGACCTAATTAAACCTAAAACCTTTTGCACAGCAAAGGAAACATGAACAAAACAAAAACACAACCCTACTGAACGGGAGAAAATATTTGCAAATGATATGACTGATAAGAGGTTAATATCCAACATATATAAACAGCTCATACAACTCAACATCAAAAAAACAACCTGATTAAAAAATGGACAGGAGACCTGAAGAGACATTTTTCCAGAGAGGAAATGCAGATGGCCAGCAGGCACATAAAAAATGCTCACCATCGCTAATCGTCAGGGAAATGCAAATCAAAACAAAAGTGAGATATCATATCACACCTGTCAGAATAGTTATCATCAAAAAGAACATAGGGACTTCCCTGGTGGTCCAGTGGGTAAGACTTCACACTTCCAATGCGGGGGGCCCGGGTTTTATCCCTGGTCAGGGAACTAGATCCTGCATGCTGCAACTAAGAGTCCAAATGCTGCAACTAAAGATCCCGCATGCTGCAATGAAGACCTGGTGCAGCCAAAATAAATAAATAAATAATAGATAGATAGATAAATAAATAAATATTTTTTTTAAAAGAACACAAATAACAAATGTTGACGAGGATGTGGAGAAAAGGGAACCCTCATACACTGTTGGTGGGAATGTAAATTGGTGCAGCCACTGTGGAAAACAGTATGGAGGTTTCTCAAAAAACTAAAAATAGAACTACCATATGAACCAGCAATTCCACTCCTGGACATATATCTGAAAAAAACAAAAACACCGACTTGAAAAGATACGTGCACCCCAATGTTCATGCGTTATTCACAGTTGCCAAGAAATGGAAGCAACCTAAGTGTCCATCAACAGATGAATGGATGAAGAAGATGTGGTACATGTTGTATATATATATAATGGAATACTACTCAGCCATAAAAAAGAATGAAATTTTGCCATTGCAGCAACATGGGTGGACTTGGAGGGTATTATGCTAAGTGAAATAAGTCAGAGAGAGACAAGTACTGTGTATCACTTATATGTGGAATCTAAAAAACACAACAAACTAGTGAATATAACAAAAAAGAAGCAGACTCACAGATATAGAGAACAAGCTAGTGGTTACTAGTGGGGATTAAGAGGTACAAACTATTACGTATAAAATAAGCTACAAGGATTTATTGTACAACAAGGGACTATAGCCAATATTTTATAATAACTATAAATGGAATATAACCTTTAAAAATTGTGAATCACTATATTGTATACTTGTAACTTATATAATATTGTACATCAACTATACTTCAATAAGAAATGTGGATTTGTTTTATATATATTACTGCTACACTAATATGTCCAGTACATTATAAAACCCATGTAAAGTGTAGACATCTTAAAAAGATACAATTTAAAAAATGATGCTTCTTATATTTTTTCTCACACCTGCGCTGGAGTCACTTCCCATCATAGGTGTTAGCTAAGGATGAAAATGTGTCTGGGTCATATTGAAATTCTAGTTCCTTATTATAGAAAAGTTGGAAAGCGAAGTGAAGTGGACAATGGACGAT
The DNA here is from genome assembly GCF_949774975.1 of Lagenorhynchus albirostris. Lineage (NCBI taxonomy): Eukaryota > Metazoa > Chordata > Mammalia > Artiodactyla > Delphinidae > Lagenorhynchus > Lagenorhynchus albirostris. The sequence continues at coordinate 9,507,302 of NC_083105.1, read as the reverse complement.
AAACGCTCTGCAGCCTGCACCTCAAGTTCACTGTAGGCCACATCTGATGTTCTGTTTTCCTGTTTGTGTGTTTGTCCGTTGGGTCTGGGCCTCCTCATAATCATAGTTTCTGGGGAGGCGAAAGGTAGGAGGAAAAAGCATGAACTTCAGAGTCAGGTCCCTGGGTTTGAACCAGCTCTGCCACGTACCAGCTGTGTGACTCTGGGCACATTAACCAATACCTATACCTTCCCTGCTTCATCTGCAAAATGCCGATATGCTGATTGTCCTCGTTAGCTGCTGCTGTGTAACAAGACACCCCAAAATGTAGTGGCTTAAAACAACAAACATTTGTTATCTCACAGTTTCTGTGGCCAGGAATCTGCTTAGCGAGGTGCCACTGCCTCTCACATCATGGTGTCAGCCAGGGCTGCGGTCTCATCTGAAGGCTGAGGGAGGATCCATTGTCAAGCTCACTTACATGGTGCTGGCCGGACTCGTTCCCTGTGGGCCACGGGGCTCAGTTCCCTGCTGGCTGTTGACTGGAGGCCTCTCAGTTCCATGCTGCGTGTGTTTCTCCATAAGGCAGCTCAAAACCTGGCAGCTGCTTCAATCAGAGCAAGCAAGTGAGAGGAGTCAGGAGGGGGTGAGCATGATGGAGGCCAGGTCTTTGTAACCTCCTCGCACAAGCGACATCCTGTCACTTTTTGACGTATTCTGTTTGTTTAGAAGCAAATCGCTAGGCTCAGCCCACAGTCTAGGGGAAGGAGATTGCACAAACGCGGAATACCAGGAGGTGGGGTCTTAGGGGACCACCTCTGCTGGCTGCCAGCCCAGCTGAAATAGACCTGTCTTGGAAGTTGTTGGGGAGCACTTAAGGAGGTAACACATGTTACACTTGGGGTCCTGCAAGTAATTGACCTGTTGCTCTGTAATTGACAGGATTGTGACTGTTGTATTTTTTTCATTTATCATTCTTTCCACTTGTCAGGGCCTGGGCAACAGGGAAGGGTGGGACCAAGGACAGGGCCTGAGACCCCAGAACAGCCCGTGGCTCTGCAGAGCAGAGGGGAGCACAGAATGGGGCTGGGCACGTGCCCACATCCGGGGGAATAAGCTGGGGGCTTGCTGGCTTGGCAGTTTACCACCCAGAGGGCTGAGACCTCTTCTCCTGGGAGGCCAGGTCCAGTCCTAGAGGAACTGTGGTATCAGGGCCCAGGAAGACCTCTCAGCACCTGGCTGGAAGGGGAGTGGGGCCACATCTGTGGTCAGAGGGTCCTCAGTGCCTGCAGCTGAAGAAGAAGGCGATTGACCCCGCCTGTGCTGTGTGACCCCAAGCAAGTTCCCCTCCCTCTCTGGGCCTGCCCTCTGAAATGCATGCTTAACACCGGCCCTGTGGCTGTTTGGGGTGAAGAGGGCTCACAGAGAGGCAGGCAGCGGGCCGAGGGGGTTGGCAGCCCTCCCCTCCCCTGGGGCTGGTACTGGGAGGGGTCTCACGCCTGCCCCTGCCCCTCCCCCGCCACCGCAGGTGTTCTCCATCGTGGTGTTCGGCTCCATCGTGAATGAGGGCTACCTCAATAGCCCCTCAGAGAGCAAGGAGTTTTGCATCTACAACCGCAACCCCAATGCCTGCGGCTACGGCGTGACCGTGGGCGTGCTTGCCTTCCTCACCTGCCTGCTCTACCTGGCCCTGGACGTGTACTTCCCGCAGATCAGCAGTGTCAAGGACCGTAAGAAGGCCGTCCTGTCTGACATCGGCGTCTCGGGTGAGCCCCCATCCCAGTGGGCACCCCCCAACCCCAGCGCAACAGAGTCCGCAGGGGGCTGTCCTGGCCGTGGTCCTCCTCAGCCTCACGCACACCTGGGAGGCGGCTGCCACCCTTCTCCCTATTTTCCAGATGGGGAAACTGAGGTACAGGCAGGTGAAGAGACAGACTTGGGGTCACAGGGCTGGCAGCAGGGAAGGGTGGGACCAGGGCTGGGCCTGAGACCCCAGAACAGCCCACAGCTCACGCGGGGAGGGGAGCACAACGACCAGAGGAGTTACCCCTTCTTTCAGTGGCCTCCTCTGGCCCCTTCCCTGGTGGAGCCCCGTGAGAAGTAAGCAAGGCGATGGCTGAAGGCCCTAGCACACAGTAGGTACCCCGGGAGGGTCAGGACCTGGAGCTGGGGAGCCACCGTGACCTGCCACCCTTGCCCTTCAGAAATGGCCTTTGGCAGAAGTACCCTGGTCTCTGTCCCCATGAGTTCCGAGAGACTGATTGGAGGGTGCTTGGATTTGGTGTCACTGGCCTGGGGTTGTGGTCTCAGGTGTCTGGCTGGGACCTCCCCCCACTTCCTGGCCCCAGGACTCTCAGGATGTGCCTGGCTTGCAGGCAGTGAGGCCCGGGGTCCCTTAGACTCGAAGGAACTAGAATGACATGAGTGGTTCTCAAACTTCGTTCCATGGAGCCCCTGGGTTCCCCAGCAGTGTCTCTGGGAGGGGCTGGGCTCTAGGCACCACCCCCGGCACACACGCTTTTTATCCTGAGCAGCTCTGGACTTCTATGGATAGACTGTGGGCATCTAGAGATCTTGTTGCCACAGGGCTCGCACCACTAAACTCCCCAGACCTCGGCTCTCCAAGGGCCCCTCACTAACCTCGGGGCCTTGTGAGGCTGCAGTCACACTAGTGGTTGAGACTCTGACCTGCTGGCCCCGGCGTCCCCTCATCCTCCCCTGCCCAGTTCTCTGGGAGGCTGCAGGGTTGGGTGGACGCTTCCCCCAGAGAGCTGCAGGTCTCAGGGTGGACCATGGGTCAGTCAGGGATTCAGCCAGGAAATGTGTGTTGGCTGAGGTTAGAGACACGCCGGCCGAGGCTGACTGACTTTTCTCTGTCTCTCCTCCCCTCTGTGTCTCCCTCCCTCTCACTGCCCGGCCCTCCCTGGATCTGCTCCCGGCCTGGCTGGTTCCTTTCTGTGGTCTCTCTCCCGCTCTGCATCTGACCGACCTCTCTGTTTCCGCCTGCACCTTGCCTGTGCTCTCCCCACTCTGACCCCCACCCCCTCTCCCTTTGGGGGTGGGGGAGCGTGGGAGACGTGCTCTTGAACGTCCCCCGTTCCTCGGTTTCCAATCGCCTCCCTCTTCGCCCCCTCTCCCCGCGCGGGCGTCTGCCTGGCCCCGCGCACACCCCAGCCTTCTGGGCCTTCCTGTGGTTCGTGGGCTTCTGCTACCTGGCCAACCAGTGGCAGGTCTCCAAGCACAGCCCGCTGAACGAAGGGACAGACGCGGCCCGAGCTGCCATCGCCTTCTCCTTCTTCTCCATCTTCACGTGGGTGAGTATACCGCCCACCCAGCCCACACTCGCCGGCCCCAGCCAGGCTCCTGGGCTGGTGGCCTTTGAGCATAGCCATGGACTCTGTTCTGCTTCCCTCCTAAACGCTCATGGCGGGGCTGCTCCCTGAGGAAGGAGACTGTCCAGCAAAGACAGTCAGGTGGTGGTGGCAGACCCTGGCTTTGGTGCAGAGCACCATTCCTGTGGTAATGGACTCCCCTCCCAGCCACTCCAATAGTTGGGTGGTAGGTAGTTACTGTCCCCTTTTACAGATGACAAAGCTGAGGCCTAGATGGGAAGATAAGGCCTTGAGGTTCAAGGCAGGGAAGGAGCCCAAGCAGAGAGTCAGGAGACCTGGGTCAAATCGTGGGGCTGCCTTTAATTTTCTGGGCCTCTGTCTTCCCATCTGTAAAGTGGGGAGATTGGATTTGCTGTGGGGGGTGTCACAAACGCAGATGGCCATGGGGCAGGCAGGATGTGAGAAGGTGTGAGTGGACCGGGTGGCATGTGCACACCGTCCTAAAAGGGTACCCTCTGCCCGGCCCCTGTTCTGAGCAGTAATGGGGACCCACAGAGGCCAGGTCTTCCTGTTTTCCCAGGGAGCCCAGAAGTCTGAATTTCTATGAGAAATCTGATCTTTATGTGTTAGCAATTTGTTCAAGTTTAAAAAAATATATTGTGTGGGTCCAAAAAAGCATGTCTCTGGGCCCCACTGGCCAGAGGTCACCCCTTTGCAGGCTCTAGACCACGTGGTGTTGAGCACCCATCAGCGTGACAGCAAGGCTGGTCCTTCTTTCCCACTGGTTCCAGGTCCTCTCGATTTACTTTTTCTTCTCTCGTCTCCCTCCTGCAGATATCTGGGGTTATGTAGGCTCCGTTGCCACATCCCAAGGGTTCTCACCTCCCCTCTGACAGTGCCCCCTTCCCTCCAGACCTTCCAGCTGTCCTGACCCCTCCTGTGAAGCCTTGCTGCAGCCAGCCTTCCCTGTCCCCCCTGCCCTCCTGGGCCTGTCCTAGACTTCTTCCTTTTTTGTGGGCTCCTGGCTATCCCTTTTCTCTTGGGGGCGGGGCTCGCAGAGGAGGAGTGGGTGATTGGACACCAGGACTTCCAGGGGTGGGTCTGAAAGCCTGACTGACAGGTGCCCACCAGCCCACTGCAGTCAGCCTCCCTGCCGGCACCTCTGCCTCTCCCTGTTCTTCCCCGCTGGCCTCACCCCTGCTGTCTCCTGGCAGAGCCTGACCGCAGCCTTGGCCGTGCGGAGATTCAAGGACCTTACCTTCCAGGAGGAATACAGCACGCTGTTTCCCAGCTCAGCACAGCCGTAGGCCCGCCCGGCTTCCAGAGGCAGGGAGCCCTAATCATGCCCAGTGGCAAGGTTGGGGGGCAGCCCACTTCCTGGACCGGCCAAGATGCCAGGGCGTGCAGGGCGGTGGAAAGCTGGCTAGAGGGGCCAGTTAAGACTCACCATTCGCTCATTGCCTCCTTTGTTTATTCTTCATGTGTCCGTTCATTCAGTAAACATTTATTGAGCAACTGTTATGTGCCTAGTGATGAATCAGATGTGGTCCCTGGCCCCAGGAGCCCACATCCTGGGGAGGCGAAGACAGACAAACCGAAACCTCCCCCAAATGTACTGCACAGGTTGTAGAAGGGCTGGAGGTGGCTCCACACATGGGCTGTCAGGGTGCCGAGCTGTGGGCTGAGAGCCCGTCCCGTGGCTGCAACATGAAGGCCGATTTTCCAGTCGCCATGGAGGCTGGCTGCCAAGGGGGGTCTGGCCCAGGACATCAGAAGACTCATGGTCTGCTCTGCTCTCGTGTGCTTTGTGACCCTGGGCAGGCCTTTGCACCTCTCTGAGCCTCAGTCTACTTCCCTGGACTGAGGAGTGATAATGGACCAGCCTCTCAGGGCTGTTGCACAGATGAAACAAAGCTTGGCACAGGGCTTGGCACAGAGATGCTCAATAAATGTAGGTTCTTTTGTTCATTCATTCATTCATTCATTCTCTCCAAGGAGTCAAGGACACCTTCATAATCTCTACTTTGGGAGTGATTCCCGTGTGGTGAATCCTTGTTCTTCCAAAGGACCTTGGCCCCCATTTCTACACAGGTTCCCTCTGCTGCCCTGCACTGCACGGTGGAAATGCCACAGAGAGTGCACCTGCTCTGAAGAAGCAGGGCCAGGTGGACCACCAGGTCCCTGGGCTCTGAACAGAACGCCCAGCCTCACCTCTGCACCCCAGTCCAGCAGGGGCCCACACCCCTCCTTGGCTCCTGTCTGTGGCTCTTTGAACTGGCTGGCTAAGGGAGGCCTTGACTCAGTGGGGATGGAGGAGTGACCACAGATATAGCACTAGGTGCCTGTAGCTAGAGGCCCCTTCCTGGAAGGGTCTGCAGAGGTCATCTGCTCCAGCCCTCTGCCTCCGTGCAGACCCCAGTGGAGCCAGGGAGCTGTGGGAGGACCAGGTCTGCAGAAGTTCCTCTCGGGGACTCATTCATTCATTCATTCATTCCCCTTGTGCTCTTGTGGGCTCACTGATGGCTCAAGGGAGCTGACAACGTTGCTGGTACCCTAGGGGGGACTTTCCACCTCCCTGCTTCTCCAGGCTCCTGCATCCGAGTGCCCCCACAGCCAGGACCTCTTACCAACATAGTGGAAAATACAGGAGGGCCACTCCTAACTTCCTCAGCCCACCTCCTTGAGGCCTGGTCTGCCTTTCCCAGGCCCCTGGCCCTTTGCCCCCTGCCTCTCACCCATTGACCCTTTTGGGTTCCTGGTTGACTCAGTGCCTTGTCAGCAGGCTGATCAAAAGGAAGGAGGTGGGGAGGGCCGTGGCCTGGGAAGGGGCAGGACCCCTGTGTTTAGGTCTGGGTTCTGGCACTGACTGCCATGAGGCCACCCTTTTCTAGGCCTCAGTCTTCCCAGACCCCAAACAAGGGTATGTAGAACATTAGCATTTTCCCATCACAGGCAGATTACCTGGATTGGGAAGGTCTCTGGAGAAGACTTTCAGTGCAAACCTATAAACACTGTCGTTTAATGACAGATTTAAGTTATTCCCTAGCTTGGTGTGATCAGTGTCATTGTCCTTCGTAACAATGTAACTGCTTTTACTGGAAAAGAACTTCCCGCCTATGCATCTATGCGGTAGACAAGTCTTTCCCAACTGCGTCCTGTGAAAAAAGGGCTTCAGTGGTCGGATAAGGTTGGCAAATGTTGCTTGCCATAGTTTTCCCCTTGGGGATCCCAGCATGTATTAGTCATTAGTCAAAGCTCTGACAAGTCCTATAGTCTTCTATTTAACTCAGTTTCCCAAACTTGTTTGGTGAAGCATTTCAGTTAGAATTAGGTTCAGTGACAAATGACAGAAATCACAAATGACAGTGGTTTAAACAAAGTCTAAGTCTGGGAAGACAGTCCAGGGCTGGCATAGTGGCTCCAGAAGTCTATAGTGACCCAGGCTTCGTCCATCCCTACAATTTGGCTCATGGACCTCATGGTCCATTATGACAACTAGAGCGCCCGCTATCACACCTGCATTCCAGGCATCAGGTCAAAGGGTGGGACAGAGAACCTGGGGGTGACCCATTGGCTAGAACTTAGTCATATGGCTGTGCCTAACTGCAAGGGAGACAGAATAGCTTTTAGGAGATGCCGACATTTCTCTGTCCCACCAAAACCTTTTTTCTCCATTCCATCTAACTCCCTAAGAACACATCTTGAGAAGGATGCTGTGGGCCTTGGGGGCATTTTAACACTCCAAAATGAAGAGTCTAGAATTTTTGTTGACCCAGAGTGACCTCTGGGATTAGGGGCCATAGGGCAGGTGATTTCTGAAGTTCTTTGTGGCTAGAGAGTGTGGTTCTGGGCTGGCTTCGAGGACGGCCTTCCCTCCTCCCCAGTCAAGCTTGTTTCATCTTCTGTGTTTTGAGGATATTTAACCCTCTATTGCCCGTGTCCTGTGGACTAACCTCTACTAACCCAGTGCTCTTGTCTGTCTTTCCCCTAACCCGCCTGTCCTTGTCCCCGCCGACCCCCGTCCCCAGGCGGGCCAGGCTGTGCTGGCCTTCCAGAGGTACCAGATTGGCGCAGACTCGGCCCTCTTCTCCCAGGACTACATGGACCCCAGCCAGGACTCCAGCATGCCTTACGCCCCCTACGTGGAGCCCAGCACCGGGCCAGACCCCGCCGGCATGGGTGGCACCTACCAGCAGCCGGCCAGCGCCTTTGAGCCCGAGCCCCAGGGCTACCAGTCACAGGGCTACTGAGCCACAGTGACCGCCTGCCCCCCGCCTGCCTGTGACCTGCCCCAGCTGCCCCCTGCTCCCCTTCACACCTGGCCCCCTTCTCCCTCCCAGGCTGCCCTACCCGGTCCCTCCAGGTGGTTCCACTGAGGTCCAGGGCAGCTCGGGTGGGATGGGGCAGTGAGGTGTTGGGGGGGTATCCACATGTGTGTGCAGGTGTGTCCAGCAGGGCCCTGGGGTGTTTGCATTCGTTCCTTGTGTCTTCGAGCGTTCGTTGAGCACCTACTGTATATCAGGCCTGTGCTTGGCATGAGTGCTGAAAGACAAATGGTCCCTGGAAATGGGGAAGAGGAGATGTGGAGGAGGCCCTACTGGTACCAGAAGTAGGAATGGAGAGAAAACTAGACCGGGAGGATGCTGGGAAGGTTTGGCTGCAGGGTGTGAGCACCCACAGGACACTGGGGGCTGTCACCCGCTAGGAGTGATACAACTGCCCTGCTAGGAGTGTTGGCCTGTCTCCATTTTATGGCTGAGGAAACTGAGGCCTGGAGAGGTCAAGGTCACTCACCCAGGGTCATTCAGGCAGCCAGTGATAGAGATGGGGCCAAGCCCAGGCCCCTGACTGCAGAGCACCTGCTGTCCCCTGGCCTTCCCACCATCCCCCCTCCCCGAGCTGGGGGCTCCACCGCTCAGTGCTACCGTCACTCTGGGAGGGCTTGGGGACCTCAGCCCATGAGACACCCTGATTCTGCTGCAAGCCAGGGGCCTGCTCTTCCCCGACTGTTCCCTCAAGTGGGACAGCCCTGCCTCCAGGCCCCTCTCCCCACATCCCGCCAGCCCCTCCCCTGGCCGCCTCCCAGGGCGGGAGAGCCAAGAGGGCGGGCCTGGCTCCCGTGTGCTGCTCCGTGCTGCGCGTATCCCGCCAGGAGCTCCAGCACGCCTTTGTGGCCTCCTGGCGACTGACCACTGTCCCTGACTCTCGGAGGGGCTCGCTATGTCCCTGCCCGGGGCCGAGTGGACAAGGAGGCCTGGATGGGGAGCACGTCGCCCAAGGTTACAGTGAGTGAGTGGCAGGGCTGGGCTTGCTACCTGGTCTCCTTGGTCCCAGCTACCCAGCAGGTGCCCCATTCCCTGCCCTTGTGACCTCCCAGGAAACAGAACTGATCTGGGACACTGTGTCATCTTCCCTCATTTGGGGTCAGCCAGGGTCCCAGGGGCTGGGACAGCCAAGCTAAAGCCTTCCAGAAGGCCTGCCAATGGCCGGTCTCCCTATGGGAAGACAGGGGCTCTACACCCAGCAAGGCCAGCCTGCAGTTGCTGTCGTGGGACAAACTGTCCTCAAGATGAACGGTGAGAGCCCCTGGGGCGTGGAAGGCTCCGGGAGGCCACAGGCTGTAGGGGAGAGGGTGGCAGGTGTCCTCAAAGGCACAGGGAGGGTTGTGGGGGACAGGGAGGGACTCTTACACAACGTGGGCTCTCCACTGAGCCTTAAGTGTTGGGGAGGCCTTGAAGAGGGGAGAGGTGTGGAGAGACCTGGGGCCCAGCATCCACCAGCCAGTGCCTCGGGAAGCAGGGCACTGGGATTGCAGGTCAGCACGGTGCTGGGTGTTCCCACCACCAGCCCCCACGAGAACCCTAAGGGGCAGGTAATATTTGTTCACTTGCCTGTTGATTCAGCAGTTATGGGGCATCTGTGCTGGGAATATAGAGGGTGGGGCCCCTGCCCTCAAGGAGCCGACAGTCGTCAGAGGTGAGCATTAAACCGACAGCTGTATCCAGGGTCCATTACAGGGGTGAGGCGCTATGCGAGTGCATGACGGGCTGCGGCTCCCCAAGGAGGGGCCCTGAGGATGGGCAGCAGTTAGCTTGGCAATGAGGGAAGGAGAGGAAATTTCCTAGGCAGAGAAGTAGCATCGTTGTCCCCACTTAAGGGGAAACTGAGGCTCAGCACGTGAATTAGCAGTGGAGCATGGATCAGGTCTGGTCAAGTCCTCCCAAGGGGCAGCGGTGACGGGAGAGGACCCCAGGCAGCCAAGTGACAGCTGCTTGTTGCTGACTTCAGTTTTCCACGTCTGGGGAAGGGGCTCTATCTATGGTTCTCTCCCCCTGGGTGGCCCAAGTGGGGACAGGATGGGGCTCTGGTATCTGCCAGGTTGAGCAGTGGAACCGGTACCAGAGCAGCGGTTTGCGAAAAAGGTAAGGGTGGGAGTGGGTGTGTTTCTGGCAGAGAGAAGCTCTGTGCCCACATAGGATTCTATGAGAAGTCCTCTCCCTCACCCACTCCCCACCAAAAACATCCCTTGCTGATGGGCACCAGGAGACCCCAGGGTGCTGCCCATCTCTTCCCCTGGGCACCGACCAGCTGCTGGTGATGCTGGGCTAGAGGGCAGGATACCATTTAAACTTTACCCGGTCGCTGGGTGTTTATTACAGACTCTACCTGCCACCCCAGAATGGGAAAATTTACAAGGCCCTGCCAGGATTGGGGGCTGCTGAATCCCCACTAGTCCTGGGGTGCTGCCCAGACAGGGTCCCGTGGTCAGGCTGTGCTGCGGCGGGGGTGAGAAACAGGAGCAGGGATTTGCAGGGCGGGAATTGATTGAGACCCAGGGCTCCTGACTCCCCTGCTGAGTGGTTGGTGGGGAAGCCCTGCTCCTTCTGTTGGCTGAGGACAGCCCCCGGGGACCCCAAGCTTAGAGCCTGTGCTCACAGGCCAGCGGTATCCCCTCTTCCCTCCCTGCTGCCCCCCCGCCTCCCCCTTGCTTCCAAGCCCTTCCTTGGAGAAGGGCATCCCTGCAGTCCGACCTTGCTGAGTTTGGGCTCCCTCCTCCTGTCAAGCGCAAGAGAGGGCCAAGGAAAACTGGGTTCCACACAAGTTTAGAGCTGCACGGACGCTTAGGGGTGGTAGAGTCTGGGCCAGGAAGACAGTGACTTGTCCAAAGTCAAGCACAGAGCCAGAGGTTCGGGATCCAGGTCTCCTGCCTCCGAGTTGACACTCATCCTGCTCCATCACAGGCATCTGGTCCACCCGGGTGTGTAACAATTGAGGGACTAACTCCCAGGGTGCTGGCATCTGCTCCCCACTCCACCCTTCCCTGGTGGTTCTTGATCTTCGAAGACTGTTGGGGGTCCCAGGCTTCCCCCCACGTTACCCCTCGGGAGCCCCCAACCTTGGCCCAAGACCCCTTTGATTCTCTAAGGAGCACAAAGGGGGAGCACCCCTCCCAAGAGTTTGTGGGAGGATGGACTTGTCCATCCGTCTCCCAGCGCTGCCCCTTGATGTGACGCTCGCCATCCCCTGGTGCCCACAACCCTTGTCTGGGTGCCCTGGCCCTTCCCGCAGCGTTACTGCCTGTGTATAGTATAAATATATATATTTTCTATATATAAGATGTATAATATAAGGCTCCACAAATATATCTCTGTGCGCGTGTGTGTGCAGTGAATGGCAGTCCCCATCCTGGGCCCCCACTCTGGACTCCCCCACCACCTGGTTAAGTCTCAAGAGTGAATCCGGTGGCCCCATGGCACCCTCCTCTATGACATCCGTCCATTTGTGGTGAACCAAGTGAAGGTGGTGACTTCTGGTGACATAGTAATAAAGTGAAGACTCCAAACCCACCAGTGGACTGCAGAGTGTCACGGTGTTTTTTTGGTTCTTGGTGAGTGTGGCTTGGCATTTGCCCATCCCCTCTGTCTCCCCTGACCTGGAACATGCTTTATTTGTTCATTAATGTTTAGTAAAAAGTAAAGTCATTACAGATGAAGCCAGTGCCCCTCACCTTCACATGTGTGCATGCACGCACACCCCATCGCCACTCCCTTTCCTGGTCCCTTCCCCAACCACCACAGGCAGCCAAGATTAGCTTGGCCTCATTCCTTCCGGACCATTCCCATGCTCTTACGTACACATGTTTGCAGGGCGCTGTTTTTAAAGTTAGTGGCCCTCAGCTGCCACAGGATTTATTCAGACTCTGTAAAGTGCCAGACACTGTGCTGGGCCCTAGGAGTTCAACACTGAACCAGGTAGACACCCCTGCCCTTGCAGAGGTGGTCTTCCAGCAGGGGAGATGGACGTTAAACCAACGTGCAAGCAAAAATCTCAACTGTGTGAAGTGCTGAGAGTGTCAGAAGATGCGGTTTAGACCTGGGCCCCTCTGAGCAGATGACCCTTAACCTGAGCTGTCTAGGATGAGCAGGGGTTCGCTGGCAAGAAGGTGGGCTGGTGAGCATTGTGGAGAGGAACTAAAGCGCTGTCCTGTCTGGGGAAGAGCTTGAGAGGGGGGGACACAGGAGAGAATGTGGAGGGTACTCGAGTTGCACGGCGCAGGGTCTTGAGGCCTGCATAGGCGTTTGGTTCAGAGCCAGTGTGTGGAACCCACTGAAGAGCGAGTGACCGTCCCAGTGTGTTCTTTAAAAAGACCACTCCGGTGGTGAGATGGCAGTCGAGGTTGCTGCCCAGTGTTCAGACAGGAAGGTCACCTTGGCGATGAGAAGAGTGGAAGAAGTTTGACGGAGGAGCAGATCAGTAAATAATGGACTGAGTAAAGAGGGGTGAGGTAGGTGTGAGAACACCTCCCAAGTACTGGAAGTGCTGGAGGTCAGGCTGGCGGGGAGGAGCAGGTGAGCTTGGCTCTCAGTATGCACCTGTCAGTTATGGTGCTGGCCACGCCCACTCCTCTGCTCTCTGCAAATTCCGCAGTAGTCCCGGCCTGGGAAATAGCCTCTAGGCCTCTGATTGGACAGAGGTGAACACCTGATCCACGGGCCGCCCCTTCACAGGCTGATGGGTCCCAGGGCCTTGGCGCCATGGCTGTTATAAAGCACCGCCCCCCCGTCCCACCCCACCCTATGACCAAGCCAATCAGGTTGCTTCCCTCGGCGATGGAGCAGAGGGACTGGTCAATCGGGTGGGCGGAGACTCAGGAAGAGGCGCGAGTCCCAGGAGAAAGTGGAGAACCGCAGGTTTCAGCCTATCCAGGTTCTGTCCTGCTTTGCTTTAAGGAGGCCTGAAGGCCGCAACTGCTCGCAATCAGAAGAGCCCCACCACCCGTGGAAGGCCCGCCCTTGAGGCTGCTGTCCCCCCACCCCCAGCCCGGCGTAAGGAAGCGTACCCCTGGGACACAGTGGGGCCGGGCTCCAGCCCGCTAGCTTCTGCTTGACCCCGGGGCTCACCTGTAACAGCCTTTCCCCTCAGTCTTCAAGAAGATTAATGGAATTGTGATCACTTCGTAGTCACACCGTCCTCTATTTGCACTTTCTGTCCTCGTCATCATTATTCCGGTATTCCCTCCACCCTTTACAGTTACCACTTGTCACATATTGCCAAAGGACTTCAAAAATTGACATCGAAGGACTCAGATCTGCCATCTGGGATGGGGGTGGGGGAGCGATTCAGAGGAAAGTGTCTCAGGTGGAGAAGACTGTGCCCCAAAGGGGATGAATAGGACATCACCGTGAAGAGCGTCAGCCTTCCAAGATGACCAGCGCTCCACACTGTGATGTGGGTTTTAGAAAGTTATCACGTGGTGGCCATTCATTGGACTGGAGGGAAGTCTGTAAAAGCCTGAGGCAGGACAATTCGCAGAAGTGTGAAAACCCTTGAAAAAAATACTAGTTTTCAGAATCAGGGCCGCTACATAATTTGCAGAGCCCAGTTCAAACTTAAACGCAGGGCCTCTTGTTCAAAAAGCAGTAAAAAAAAAAAAAAAAAAAAAAAAAAGTGCAGTTAAAGGTACTAAAATATAAAGATTTTTCCTTTCAAAATATTTTATTACTTTTTTTTTTTTTTTTTTTTGCGGTACGCGGGCCTCTCACTGTTGTGGCCTCTCCCGTTGCGGAGCACAGGCTCCGGACGCGCAGGCTCAGCGGCCATGGCTCACGGGCCCAGCCGCTCCGCGGCATGTGGGATCTTCCCAGACCAGGGCACGAACCCGTGTCCCCTGCATCGGCAGGCAGACTCTCAACCACTGCGATACCAGGGAAGCCCATTTTATTACTTATAATGATAAGTAAGAGGTAATAGTGATACATGAGTAACACCATAAACCTAAAATTGAAAAATAAATTTTTTATTGTCATAATTTTATATAATACAATAAATAATAATACCTTGTTAATATAATATCTGATCATTAAACTATTCTGGCTTACTTTTTTGTAAATTCATTTATTAAGTCATCAAAACATACTTTTGTCAACTTCATTTCCGTTGACATAATTAAAAGCTATGACAGTCATTCTTGGCAAATGCAAGATCACAAATAATTTTTTATAATTTTTAATTTTGAGGATCTTTCTGCTGATGCAGTTGTTACTGGAGTTGTTAAGAATATTTTATAGGCTGTCACATTAGGAGAAATTTCTGATAAACTACTTCAAAATATATCAACTATTAGTACATCTAGAACTGATGATTCTTGTGGAACGATTTTTCTAAAAAGACTTAACTCTTCATACAAACCAATTTCATATGTCTGAATTTAATTTTATATGTAAAGTTATACAGTGACATTTTAATGTTTCCCCTAACATTTTCTGTAACTTGTGGAAGTTGTATAAGAAACTGAGTGACTTCATGATTTGTATATAATTTTTTTTTTTTAATTTGGTTGCGCCAGGTCTCAGTTGAGGCAAGCGGGCTCCTTAGTTGCAGCTCACGGACTCCTTAGCTGTGGCATTAGAACTCTTAGTTGCAGCGTGCATGGGGGATCTAGTTCCCTGACCAGGGTTTGAACTCGGGCCCCCTGCATTGGGAGCATGGAGTCTTAACCACTGCGCCACCAGGGAAGTCCCTGTATATAATTTTAATAACCTGTTTATACATTTGCTTGCTCTATCTTCGATTACAAGGAAAAATTAATTTTAAATTGCCTTCTTCATTAATAATGAAACTTCAGTGAAAATAGAATTCTTTTCTGAAGAATATGATCTTTAAATTTGATTTGTATTTCTAAGCCTGTGAATACTTGTTTTGCAATGCTGCAGCGGTTTTTAAAACCAGAGGTTCTAGCTCTAATGAATTCTGATGACTCCCTGATATGCTTTATTGCAACATCCATGTGTATCCTTTAGTTTTGTGATAATTTGCTGACATCTTACTGTGTGAGTGCTGGCAGCTCCTGTCCCAGACTTAGGCCGCAGAGCTTATATTTGTGTAGATGCTACAGAACGGGCTCTTCCATATGGGGTTCCTTCTCTCACCACGGCCTTGGTGGACTGCTACCATCTTCTACTGCTGCCGATCTGGGCTCAGATCCTGGCCCCTTGCAGCCCCACGGTGTCCCACATTGCCCAGCCAAATGGGTGCACTGGGGTGGCCAGGCCAACTGCTCAGCACCCATACCGCCCACTGCCTGCTGTTCTTTTTTTTTTTTTTTTTCCTGCTGTTCTTGATGGCCAGAGCCTGCTTGCTGCCACCTGGTGTATCTTCTCCGCTCACACACATGCATCAGCGTCCCATTCGACTTCTCTTACAAAACGAGTTCAAGTAGGGCTTCCCTGGTGGCGCAGTGGTTGGGAGTCCGCCTGCCGATGCAGCTGACACGGGTTCGTTCCCCGGTCCAGGAAGATCCCACAGGCTGCGGAGCAGCTGGGCCCGTGAGCCATGGCTGCTGAGCCTGCGCGTCCGGAGACTGTGCTCCGCAATGGGAGAAGCCACAACAGTGAGAGGCCCGCATACCGCAAAAAAAAAAAGTTCAATTATTAAGAATTTCAAGATGGCGTATGCTGGCATTAAACCAAAAGCTGGGTCCATTCTGGGAGCAGGGCTCTGTGTGACTGCTCAGGTCACATGCCCATGAGTTCAGCCCTGCCCAGAATACTGATTCTGCCCCCCTCTCCATTTCCCCTTTATTCTATTCTGAATCTTTTTTTTCCTTCTCCTTTTACTCTCTTTGTCAAGTACATAGCTACACTTGACTGTGGGCCTGTAATATTGTGCTAAAAGAAGAAATACATATTTGGTCTTCATCCAGTCCCAGTTCCTGGCACAGAGCTCCTAAAATCCTTGGAATTTCTGAATGATATGGGTAAAAGAAATGTCTTTTATTATTCATAATAAGCCCCTTTCAACCACACCTGAGCAGATGTTAATGAGGTGACTTTTGGAAAGCCCCTAAGGATGGGGGATTAGTTCCAGGGGTACCAACCATGTGCTTAGAGGGTTGGAACTTTCAGCCCTACCCCCTGACTTCTGGAGAGATGGGAGGGGCTGCAGATTGAGTTCAATCACCAACAGTCAATGATTTAACCAATCATGCCTACATCATGAAGCCGCCATAAAACTCCTAACCAAAGGGGTTCCAAGAGCTTGTCGGTTGGTGCTGGGAGGATGGCAGGCCTGAAGAGGGTATGGAAGCCCGGTACCCACTTCCACATGCCTTGCCCTATTCATCTCTTCCAGCTGACTGTTCCTGAGATGTATCCTTTTATAATAAATAGGTAAAAATAAGTAAAGTACTTTCTGGAGTTCTGTGAGCCATTCTACCAAATTATTGAACACAAGGAGGGGGTCATGGGAACCTCTGATTTATATCTGGTAGGTCAGAAATAGTTTCTGAAGTGAGGGCAGTCTGTGGAACTGATCCCCTAACTTATGGGATGGGACCCTAACTCCAGGTGGATAGTGTCAGAACTGAATAAGGTTCGGTTAGGACACCCAGCTGGTGTCAGAGAATTGGTCAGTGTGGGAGAAACCCCACACTTTTAGTGTCACGAGTGGGAGTAGGTATAGAAGAAAACAGCGTTCACCTGCTGTATAGCCCAGGGAACTCTACGTCACTATGCTGTACAGTAGAAATGAACACATTGTAAAACAACTATACCCCGATTAAAAAAAAAAAAGGAAGAAAACTGTTTTTTTCTTTTAGGGCCAGCGCTATGCTAGGCACTTTGTACTATCTATTTCACTTCTTCAACGCCTATGGATAGAGGCACTAAGCTGATCCCATTCTACTGAGGAGGAGCTGGGTAGAGCCAGGGTCACACTGGGGCAGAGCCTGAAGCACCATAGTGCACCCAACTTCAAAACCCATGGCTCTGCTGCGCTCTAGAGCCCGCGAGCCACGACTACTGAGCCCACGTGCCTAGAGCCCGTTCTCCACAACAAGAGAAGCCGCTGCAATGAGAAGCCCACGCACCGCAACGCAGAGTAGCTCCCACTCGCTGCAACTAGAGAAAGCCCGCGCGCAGCAACGAAGACCCAGCGCAGCCGAAAATAAATAAATAAATTTATAAAAAACAAAAAATCCATGCTCTGGGACTTCCCTGGTGGTCCAGTGGTTAAGACTCCACACTTCTCCTGCAGGGGGCGCGAGTTTGATCCCTGGTTGGGGAACTAAGATCCCGCATGTTGGGCGGTGCGGCCAAAAAAAAAAAAATGCTCTTAGCCACTTTGCTGCTTTTTGTTGAAATATTTTTATACACTTTCAGTAGTTCACATGTCCTTAAAGGCTGTTTTATGCAACAATTCCCCGACTCTGAATATTTCTGGATCAGCAAAGGCTTCAGCTTTGGTACCCATCCATCCTCTGGGCTTACCCATCTCTGCTGTCTTCCCAAGCCTGTCCCAATACATGTCCTAGAAATGCTACTTCAAAGGTTTGAGAGAGCTCCGACAAAACCAAAAACCTTTTACTCAAGCTTTTTCCAAAGTCTGCAGGCTTTTCAAGTCACATCAATTGGGTGGTGGCATCGGCTGAGCCCTAGCGTCAACATGGCAGACTCCCAGACCCATCCTTGGCCCTTTTCTCAATCCATACTCGCTTCCTGGGTGAGCCCATCTGGTCTGTTGGCTTTAAACATCCACCGTATACTGACCACTCCCAAGGTGACACCCCCAGCTCAGGTCACTTGTAGATCCAAGTGCCTTTACACGGAGATACCTCGTCGACATCTCCCATTTAACATACTCAAAGCCCAAGTCCTGATGACGTTCCGCCCTGAAACCCAGACTCCCCAGCTCAGTGAACTCCGTCTTCCGCATGTTCAGGGTGGAATCCTTGGCGCGGTCCTTGGTTCCCCTTTCTGTCATATTTCACATCTGATCCATTGGCAAATGCTGTAAGCTCTTCCTAATTCTCCATTTCCACTGTGGCCTCTAGTCCAAGCCCTTCTCATCGTTCTCCTGGACCACGGCAGGAGCTGCCCAGATGGCATCCCTGCTTCCACCGTGGTCCCCTCCAGTCTGTTCTCAACGCCAGCAGCCAAGATACAACTATTCAATATTATCATAGTCACTGTAGTCACTGTAGTCACCACTACACGGTGCTATAATGTGCCAGAAACTGTTCTAAGTGCTTTCTTTATATTAACTTTATATAATCCTCACGATATCCATACAGAGTGAGTACTATTATTATCATCATTTTACAGATAATGAAACTGAGGCACAGAGAAATTAAATAACTTGTCCAAGACGGGAGGGATAAATTTGGAACATGGGGTTACTAGATACACACTACTAAATATAAAATAGATAAACAACAAGGACCTACTGTATAGCACAGGGAACTATATTCAACATTTTGTAGTAACCTATAATGGAAAAGAATCTGGAAAAGAATACACACATACATATACGTATATATACGTATATATATACATAAAACTTATCCAAGGTCACCCAGCTAGAAAATGGTGGAATTGGGAATCTAAAGACCAAAGAATTCTTAATCACTAAGCTTTTAAAATACAGGTTAGAGCTTCCCTGGTGGCACAGTGCTTAAGAATCTGCCTGCCAATGCAGGGGACACGGGTTCGATCCTCGGTCCGGGAAGACCCCACATGCCGCGGAGCAACTAAGCCCGTGCACCACAACTACTGAGCCTGCGCTCTAGAGCCCGTGAGCCACAACTACTGAGCCCGTGCACCACAACTACTGAGGCTGCGCTCTAAAGCCCGTGCTCTGCAGCAAGAGAAGCCACCACAATGAGAAGCCCACGCACCGCAACGAAGACCCAATGCAGCCAAAAATAAACAAATTAATTAAAAAATAAAAAAAGATAAAATACAGGTTAGCTCATGGTCCTCTTCTGCTTAAGACTCTCCAGAAAGTTTTCCTGTCCTTCTGAGCATAAAAGCCGGAGTCTTTACAATGACCCACATGGCCCCACAGGACCTGCCTCTGCCGCTTCTCCCATCACATGTTCTCCAGCCACACTGGCCTCCTCACTGTGTCTTGAACACACCCAGCACGTTCCTGCCTCAGGGCATTTGCACTTGCAGTTTCCTCTGCCTGGAATTCTCTTCCCCACTCCAAGTCTCTGCCCACATGACACCTTCTCAATGGCATCTTCCCTAGTCATGCCTTTAAAAACAGCAGTCCCCACCCCCACTTTATTTTCCTCCATAGCACTTTTTACCATTTAACATGTTTGCCTGTTTATTTCTTTACTGTCTGGCTCTCCTCACTGAATGTACATCTCACGAGAGCAGAGATCTTGTCTTTGCTCTATCCCAAATACAAAAGTACCTGGCATTAAAAAAAAAGAAAGAGAGTGGATATATGTATATATATGTATAACTGATTCACTTTGCTGTACACCTGAAACTGACACAACATTGTAAATCAACTATACTCCAATAAAAATTTAAGAAAAAAGGTACCTGGCATAGAGCAGTTAGGTGCTTAATTGGGACTTGTTGAGTTACTGAATTGATCTTCCCACCAAACCTCCACTTTTCTCTGTGTTCACCACCTCAGAAAAAGATGCCATCAGTCTCCAGTTCCCGCCGGGGGTCTTATCCGAGATTTATCCCTCTCTGCAGAAATCCACCCCCGGATCTTATTGACTCAACTTCCTAAAATTTTTTTTTGCGGTACGCGGGCCTCTCACTGTTGTGGCCTCTCCCGTTGCGGAGCACAGGCTCCGGAGGCACAGGCTCAGCGGCCATGGCTCACGGGCCCAGTCGCTCCGTGGCATGTGGGATCTTCCTGGACCGGGGCACGAACCCGTGTCCCCTGCATCGGCAGGCGGACTCTCAACCACTGCACCACCAGGGAAGCCCCCTAAGTATTTTTTAAACCATGCACTTCCCACCATCCCTTCTGCCACTTCCTTGGTTCTGCCCTTTCACAACAGATGCCAGGAATGCATACAGTAATACACTGAGTTTGCATATTTTGAATTTTTCTGTGTCTTCTCCACCCCTGCCTCTCCCCATCCATCCCCAAGTCCTCCCAACCCGGGCCCCAACCTGCTCCTCCTGTCTCAGGAAACCCTCCACCATTGGCCCAGCTGCCCGAGCCAGGCACCCGGGAGGCATCCTCAGCTCCCCTCTCTGCCAATCTAAGGCCATTCTTTCTATTTTACCTATTTGGATATTTAGGAAAACTGCCCATTTCCTTTCCTCCTCATGGCCACCATTCTAGTCCAGGCCACCACCCCTGGACTTTTATTTGGGTTTTCTTAGCAGCCTCTTAGTCCTGGTCTCCCTGCCTGCTGCCTGGCCTGGGGTGAGCTTCCAAAACCACAAGTACGATCACGTGACTCTCCCACTTAAATGAAGCCCTACTCTTTCCCGTGCACCCTCCCTGACTTGCCACCCCCAGCATCCTGCCACATTCAACTTCAGCCATTGCCCAACACCCCGCAACCCACCCCTTGGTCGTGCTGTTCCCTTGGCCTGAAATGCCTTCTCCCTTCTCTGCCTGCCCAATTCCTCTCCCCTCCTAGACCCAGCTCCGAGGTCACCTCCACTGTGAACTCTTCCCTGACCACCCCTTCCCACCTCCCCAGCACTGTGTAATTACCACCTTCCTCACCGGGGGCTCACTCATCCAGTTCTCACGAGCAAGGTCACCCTGGCTGAGATGATTAACAGGACAAAAAGCAGTTTGGGGGTCCCAAATGGCAAAGGCCTTAGTAAACACCTTCTGTGAATCTGGGACTGTTCCCAGAATCCCAAGGTCAAATGGTAGATGCATGTGGCATGAGAAGAGGGAAATGGGACTGGGAAAGAGAAGGAGAAGGGACGAGAACCAACATGTTTGGAGCAGATTCTATGTTCTCGTGCTAAAGGCTCTGAAGATGCTACTTCATTTAATCATCATCACATCGCTGGGAGGTAGTAGGGATTTTAAAAACAAAGGAACTGGTGTATAGGATTTCCAAAACTAATAAAGGTAGCATTTCAAAGCCGTGGGGGAAAGAAGAGACTATTCAATAGAAGACTTTAATGTGAAATTGGCTATATACTTGGAAACAATCAAGTTGGACCCCTTACACTGCATTAAAACTCCAAATGGAGTAAACACAACCATTTAAGTGATTATTTATGTGAATTTGGGGTAGGGGAGGTCTTTCTCAGCATAACGCAGAAGGCGGCCACCAGAAAGGAAAGTACTGAGACTTGACTACGTAAAAGTGTAAACGCTTTAGGTCAACAAATTAAGTTAAAAAGACAATGGAAAACTGGGAAAAATACTTCCTACATGTTACCAGAGAGAAATATAGGTTCCTAATCTAAACAGACAATTCACATAGGAAGAAATTTA
Organism: Lagenorhynchus albirostris; assembly: GCF_949774975.1. Taxonomy (NCBI): domain Eukaryota; kingdom Metazoa; phylum Chordata; class Mammalia; order Artiodactyla; family Delphinidae; genus Lagenorhynchus; species Lagenorhynchus albirostris. The sequence continues at coordinate 9,486,267 of NC_083105.1, read as the reverse complement.
AATGGGACAGAGTTCAATTTTTCTAGTAATCAGAGAAATATAAATTAAATCAAATTGAAGTACCATTTAAAATTTACCAAATTAGGGACTTCCCTGGTGGCGCAGTAGTTAAGAATCCACCTGCCAATGTAGGGGACACGGGTTCGAGCCCCAGTCTGGGAAGATCCCACATGCCGCGGAGCAACTAAGCCCGTGTGCCACAACTACTGAGCCTGTGCTCTAGAACCCGCGAGCCACAACTACTCAAGCCCGTGCACCTAAAGCCTGTGCTCCGCAACAAGAGAAGCCACTGCAATGAGAAGCCCACACACTGCAACGAAGAGTAGCCCCTGCTCGCTGCAACTAGAGAAAGCCCGTGTGCAGCAATGAAGACCCAATGCAGCCAAAATAAATAAATAAATTTAAAAAATAAATTTTACTAAATTATCAAACATTCATTTTAATGAAACGAGAGCGTCATGGGGCGCCATGGGAGAATGCATCATAAAGCTGCCGATGATAGAAACTGCGACAATCATAAAGGTTATAAACGTCTTTTGCATTCTAGGGCAGCAGAGGGGATCTGTTTACAGAGACGATCCTCCCTTTGTCCTGGGTTGTTTTGGAAAGACCACTTTCTTGAGCCCTCTTGGTCAGGCAGCTGTGAAGTAAGAGCTTCCTGCTGTTCTTGGGGACGCCCAAAGACAGCTGCTTTAGACTAAGATGTTAAGTATTCTATTCAGTTATATAAACTGGGTCAGCTAGTTAAAGAACTTTTTTTCCCCCCTTAATCTCGATTTTGGACTGCTCTGTGCAGGAGGGTGTAGGAGAAGGAGGTGAAGCAAGCTTTAGACGGGAGGCCAGGATTTCTTCTCCCCTGGGGTGGGGGGATGGGGAGGTCTACATGCTGGGCAACAGGGACCCAGTCAAGGGCACTGAGCCCCTGCACAGAGGCCAGTGGGGGCTAAGAAGAAAGCAGGCATGTGGCCCCCGTGAAGAATCCCAGACTTCCAGTTTATTTTTAATTTTTAAATATTTATTTATTTATTTGGCTGTGCTGGGTCTTTAGTTGCGGCCTGTGGACTCTTAGTTACGGCATGTGGGATCTAGTTCCCTGACCAGGGATCGAACCCAGGCCCCCCTGCATTGGCAGCACGGAGTCTTAACCACTGTAACACCAGGGAAGTCCTTGATCTCCGATTTAAATCTGCCTTTTGTTCTCCCCAAACCTGCAGCCAGGTTTTGTCAGGTTGATGGTAGCTGTGTTTTAGGGAATTCAGGGAGGGTGCTGAGCCCAGAGAAGCCATCCTGGGAGCTGAAGCCTGGAGATGTCACCAGATGGCAGGAGGTTACCCATTTCTGGGGAGAAGGGCAGTGGTCCAGAGGAAGGGAGGTGGCCGAGGTGACGAGTGGCAACCAGGTCAGAGCAGGAAACAGAAAGCATGGCTTGGAAGTCACTGGCAAAGTGAGCCTTGGAAGGCGTGGTCTCCCGGGCTGACGCTTAGGTGATTTTCACTTCAGTATTAAAGAGCAGAGTGGCCCAGGGGATGCAGAATCCCAGGACCCCTGGCTGCAGGTTGGAGGCAGGAGAACAAGCCCTTTTATATGCTGGGTGACTGGAAACTGCACCTGCAAACTGGAAGACAATTTTCCAATTGCAGCAAAACCTTTTAAAAATGTGCATCTTCTGACCCGACAAAACCATTTCCTGGAGTTTATCAGAAGGTCAAAGAAAGGTAACTGTACAGCAGGGATCTGTGAACCTGGATGGGGAACAAAAACATGACACCTTTATTTCCAGGAACGTCTCGATGAAATTTAGCACTTCCTTCACTTACAAATATAGGCAGCAAACCACAGTAGAATTAGCCATACCTGTGGCTTTGCTGTCAACAGAAATCACAGCGTTGCAGAAATCAGAGCGTCGGCCACTCATCACCATTTCAGAGTTCCATCATTATTAGCCCTGCTATGGGATCTTGCTATTAAATGCATTCATAAGAAGCACAGCCATAAGTACAACCCATTTTCTTTTGTTTCATAAGACTATTTTTTAGAGCAGGTTCAGGTTTACGTAAAAGTTGAGTGGTGATCATTTTGAAATGTACAGAAATATCGAATCACTCTGCTGTGCACCAAGAACTAACATAGTATTGTAGGCCATTATATTTCAAAAACAACTGAACAAACTCATAGAAAAAGAGATCAGATTTGTGGCAGGGGTGGGGGGGTGGGGAAAGGGGGAATTGGATGAAGGTGGTCAAAAGTACAAACTTCCAGTTATAAGATAAATAAGTACTAGGGATGTAATGCACAACCTGATAAATATAATGAATGCTGCTGTATGTTACATATGAAAAGTTTTTAAGGAAGTAAATCCTAAGAGTTCTCATCACAAGGAAAACAACTTTTTTCTGTTTTTTTAAATTTTGTATCTATATGAGACGATGGATATTCACTAAACTTACTGGGGTCATCATTTCATGATGTATGTTAGTCAAATCACTATGTTGTACACTTTAAACTTATACAGTGCTGTGCGTCAGTAATATCTCAGTAAAACCGACAGAAAATAAAATTGAGCAGGAGGGAATTCCCTGGTGACCCAGTGGTTAGGACTTGGCGCTTTCACTGCCAAGGGCCCGGGTTCAATCCCAGGTTGGGGAACTAAGATCCCACAAGCCACGCTGTGTGGCCAAAAAAAAAAAAAAAAAAAATTAAAATTGAGCAGGAAGGTGCAGTGGTTGTGGTGCAGTGGTTAAGAATCTGCCTGCCGATGCAGGGGACATGGGTTCGAGCCCTGGTCCGGGAAGATCCCACATGCCACGGAGCAACTAAGCCCATTAGCTGTAACTACCAAGCGTGTGCTCTAGAGCCTGTGAGCCACAACTACTGAGCCCGCGCGCCTCAACAAAGAGTAGCCCCTGCTCGCCACAACTAGAGAAAGCCCGTGTGCAGCAACAAATTCCCAACGCAGCCAAAAATAAATAAATTCATTTTTTAAAAAGTGTTAACAAAAATTGGGCTTCCCTGGTGGCACAGTGGTTGAGAGTCCGCCTGCCGATGCAGGGGACACGGGTTCGTGCCCCGGTCTGGGAAGATCTCACATGCCGCGGAGCGGCTGGGCCCGTGAGCCATGGCCGCTGAGCCTGCACGTCCGGAGCCTGTGCTCCGCAACGGGAGAGGCCACAACAGTGAGAGGCCCGCGTACCGGGAAAAAAAAAGAAAAAAAAAAAAAATTGAGCAGGAAATACAGAAAGTTCCCACATACTTCTCATCTCACTGCCCCCAGAGTTTACCCTATTATTAATGTCCTGCATTACTGATACATTTGTTACCATTGTTAAACCAATAATGATACATTATTATTACTACTTTGAAAAAATTTATTTTGTTGAAGTACAGTTGTGTTAATTTCTACTGTACAGCAAAGTGATTCAGTTATACATATATATATATTCTTTTTTATATTCTTTTCCATTATGGTTTATCACAGGATATCGAATATAGTTCCCTGCTCTGTACAGTAGGACCTTGTTGTTTACCCATTCTATATATAATAGTTTTCATCTGCTAACCCCAAACTCCCAATCCCTCCCTCCCCCATCCCCCTTCTCCCTTGGCAACCACAAGTCTGTTCTCTATGTCTGTGTGTCTGTTTCTGTTTCATAGATAAGTTCATTTGTGTTATATTTTAGATTCCACATATAAGTGATATAAAATGGTATTTATCTTTCTCTTCCTGACTTACTTCACTTAGTATGATAATCTCTAGGCCCATCCATGTTGCTGCAAATGGCATTATGTCAATCTTTTTTATGGCTGAGTAGTATTTCATTGTATATATGAATGATACATTATGCTTAACTAAAGTCCACAGTTTACATCAGGGTTCACTCTTTATGTTGCACATTCTATGGGTTTTGACAAATGCATAATGTCACGTATCCACCATTACAGTACCATATAGAATATTTGCATTGCCCTAGAAATGCCCTGTGCTTCACCTATTCCTCCCTTCCTCTCTCTTCCTGAACCCCTGGAACCACTGATTTTTTACTGTGTCTAGTTCTGCCTTTTCCAGAATGTCATATAGCTGGTATCATACAGTACGTGGCCTTTTCAGACTGGCTTCGTTACTTAACAATATGCAGTTAAGGTTACCCCACGTCTTTTCATGAAGCTTAATAGCTCTTTTTTTTTTTTTTTGGCCGTGCTGTGCGGCTTGCAGGATCTTAATTCCTTGACTGGGGATTGAACCCCCGGCCACAGCAGTGAAAAGTGCAGAGTCCTAACCACTGGAACGCCAGGGAAGTCCCAATAGCTCATTTCTTTTTATCTCTGATAATATTTCCTTGTCTGGATTCCCACAGTTCTTTATCCATTCATCTACTGAAGGATATCTCGGTTTTGGCAATCATGAATAAAGCTTCTATAAATATCCATGTGCAGGTTTTTGTGTGGATGTAATTTTCAACTCATTTAGATAAATACTAAGGTGCGCAATTACTGGATCATATTGTGAAACTATGTTTAACTCTGTAAGAAACCACCAAACTGTCTTCCAAAGTGTCTGTGCCGTTCTGCATTCCCACCAGCAATGAAGGAAAATTCCTCTTGTTCTACATCCTTGCGAGCATTTGGTGGTGTCAGTGTTTTGGATTTTAGACATTCTAATAAGTATGTAGTGGTAACTCATTGTTGTTTAATTTGCAGTTCCCCAAAGACATGTGGAGCATCTTTTCACATGCTTATTTGCCATTTCTGCTCCAGGTTTAATCATAAGCTTAGGTGATGCTTTCTGTAGGAAGACTATCCTCCCCCACTGTTATCAGTTAGCCTTTGCTGTGTAACACACTATTCCAAAACTCAATATTTATTTCTATTTATTTATTTGGTTGTGCCGGGTCTTAGTTGCGGCAGGCGGGCTGCTTAGTTGAGGCTCCAGGGCTCCTTAGTTGCAGCACGTGGGCTCCTTAGTTGTGGCATGCAAACTTTTAGTTGCAGCATGCATGCGGGACCTAGTTCCCTGACCAGGGATCGAACCCGGGCCCCCTGCCTTGGGAGTGCAGAGTCTTAGCCACTGCTCCACCAGGGAAGTCCCAAAACTCAGTGGTTTAAAATAAACTCACACATCTGTGGGTGTTACGGGGTTCAGCTGATCGTGGCTGGGCGGGGCTGGGTGGGGCTGGGTGCTTCAGGCCACAGCCAGCCTGAAGACCCGTGGGCTGCTCTGTTCCATGGGTCTCACACCTTCTTTGGACCGCTGTAGCCCAATTTTACAACATATTTTGATAAATGTGTTTCAGGATAATTGGTTTCCTTTGCAAACTTTGGTATATTATTTTATGCATTTTAAAATATTATTTTTGGGGGGTGGCAGGCTTCTTCTGGTGGCCAGGGGCTCTCTTGCACAGAGAAGGTTAAGAAATCTTGGTCTACAGGGATACACCATGCAACCTGGAGTTGAATCCTGAGGAGCAGGAAACAACCAAGACATCATGCAAGGGAAACTGGTTAATTAATCTTGGTTGTATCTTTACAATGGAATACCATGAGGGAAATAAGAACTTTATTGTAGAAGAATAATGAAATAAAACATTAAAATTATATTCAGTGGAAAAAACAGGTTATAAAATAATATGTACAGTGCTATCCAACTGCTTCCCTGCACCCCTGGTACCTACTGACCTGCTTTTGGTGACTACAGTTTTGCCTAAGAATTACTCATTAAAGAAAATAAACAATTGATGAGATGTTTAGAGAAGTTAGCTGAATTCCCTAAGGTTGGGCACCTCCTCCGGGAAGCCTTTCGGATTCTCCATCCTCTTTATTCCTCCCCGCCCCCACCCCATCCAGCGTGTCTGTCCTTCTACGCCAAACCCAGGGTGTGTTTTTACTAATCACTGATTCAGGTTCATCTCTCTCTCTCCATTTGCTTCTCAAGGGAAGGGGCTCCATGTTACTTACCTTTCAACCTCCAGCACCTTCTATAGCAGCAACAAGGCCATTTATGGAGTACTCATTGGGTGCCGGGTGCATGCAAAACTCCTCACCGATGTCTATTCTATCTTCCCAGCAATCCTGAAAAGAGGATGGTAAAATTCCTTCCATTTAACTGATGAGACAAAGAAAGCTCAGAGAGGTTAAGCAACTCATCTGAGGTCACACAGTAAAGGGCTGAGCTGGGACTTGAACCAGGTCTGTCTGAGTCCAGAGTCGTGCATATACCGCCCTCTCTAAAGGTCTGATGCACGGTAGGTGCTAGGTAGGTATTTGTTGAATGAGTGGCTGGATGGAGGGCCACGCAGCTAGCAGTGTTCTAGCTGAGACTCAAACACCGGTCCTGCTTTTTCCATAGCCCTCTGGATGCTCAGGAAAGACACCTTTTGCCCTTTTCTTTGTCAGTTCTGACCGTCTTCCAGCAAACTCCCCTTCCTTTGGGCTCCTGAAGCCTGGGGTGGGCACTGGGGGTCTGGGGTGCTCAGGGAGGGGTCTGGAGCACCGGAAAGGAGAGGTCTTGTCTCCAGGAGCTGCCAGGTGGGGAAACAGCCTGCCTGGCAGATGGGCAGCCTGGTGGCACTGGGCTGGACTCAAGGAGGACCTGCTTCCCTTGGATGGCTCGGAAGCCAGGAGTCTCCACAGACAGAGCTGAGGGGCAGATGCAGGAGGGAGGTCACGACTGGGCCCCGGGGGTGGCTGGCCAGAGGAGTCCCCCGCACAGATATCCTCCAGAGGGTTGAGCCACAGGAGGCAGGGACAGGAGCCACAGGACATGGTGTTGTCCGCGAGCACCCGGCCATGGTCAGGAGCTGGAACCGAGCTGGGGAAGGATCCCAGCCTCGGTCATGCTGCTGGCTGGGGGCCGGGGCACATTCCTGCCGGAGTCGGCTTCCTCTTGTCACGCTGGGCCATTTCCAGGGGTTGGCAGGGACCAGAGGAAGTCAGATCCACCCGGGGCTCCAAGGGGCCTGCGTTCACATCCTGGCTCTGCCACATTCTAGCTGCCACTTCAACTCCCCGGGCCTCAGTCTCCCTCTCTGTAATAAGAGCACCACCCTGCCTTTCCCAGTTTGGACATCTTTGCATACATTCCCCCACGTGTTGTGAACCCACGACAACATTGTGAAGTAGGTATTACGGCTCCACTTTAGAGAGGAATTCACACCGTCATATCGGATTAGAGGCCCACCTGACTCCAGTATGATCACATATTAACATATTACATCTGGGACTTCCCTGGCGGTCCAGTGGTTAAGACTTCGTGCTTCCACTGCAGGGGGCGTGGGTTCGATCCCTGATTGGGGAACTAAGATCCCACATGCCAGGCAGCACGGCCAAAACAAAACAAAACAAAACAAAACATATTACAGCTGCAACGACCTATTTTCAAATAAGGTCACATTCTGAGGTACTGGGGATTAGGACTTCATGAATCTGGGGGGACACGATTCAACCCATAACAACACTGTCATGAAGTAGGGGGTCACAAAGACAGCCCTTGAAGCAAAGGAGCTCCACTGCTTCCTAGCTGTGTGACCTTGGGCAAGTGACCTAACTTCTCTGGGCTTCATTTCTCATGACTGTAAAATAGGGATTGTGCATATCACTGACAGACGGCTCCAGCGGCTGCCTTTCCAGATCCGCCCTCATGTTCCTGCCAAGGTTGCAGGAATGGACTGCTCCTAACTAGTGACTGAGCAGAGGGGAGCTAACTCGGGCTGGTCCCCACGAGACACAGGACGCCTTTAACCAGGACTCTCCAGGTTAGTCTCCTGACACTTTCCTATGACTGCAATACCTACCATCTGAGACCCTTCTTACTCAACCCCCCGCCCCCCACCCCCACCCCCAGGAGTCAGACCTTCAGACCTGCATCATGGTCTGATGGCATATCCCAGACAGGGGTAATAGTAACACATTCCACGGGAGTGGTTATGACAACCCTGCACACGAAGTAATATGTGTAAAGCACTGAGAAAAGTGCTTGGCACTTGGTACGTGCTCAATAAAAGTTCATTCATTCACAAAGCATTTATTTAGTGTCTGCTATGTGCGAAACACTGGGGTTGCAGAGATGAGTAAAACCTAGTCCCGGCTTTCAAAGAGGTCACAGCATCTTTGAAGAGGTAAACCAAAGTGAAGATAGCAGTAGTGCACAGAGAAATTGAGAGCACGACGTGGGGGTGAGCATTCTGGAAATGATCGTAAAGGAGTAATTCAGGGGAAAGTAAAGCTGCGAACGTGAGGACGCCTGGGGCTTTCTCCACCACCCACAATCCACCCCGCGCCCAGGAATCACAGAGATCAGAACGATCAGCCTCAAATCCAGATCTGATCACATCCTTCCCCAGCTGCCAGGCACCTGGAGGCCCCCAGACACTTACGGATCACGAAGCACCGCTGGTCCTGCCCCTGCTTCTGCTCCAGCTTTGGCTCAGCCTCACCAACACTGAAGCCAGACAGACCATCGCTTCAGGCGTTAGCTGCCACCTTTCTTTCTCTACCAGTTGTATGCTCTTGCAGGTACCTCTGCCTGGAACACCCTTCCCTTCCATATCATTTGACCACCTCCTATGTATCCTTCAGGCCTCAGCTAAGATGTCACTTCCTCTGGGAAGCCTTCCCTGATTTCCTAAGTCAGAGGAGGTGGCCCTCTTCTGGGTCCCCAGCCCCATGCTAGCCCTGTCACACTGCTCTGCCAGGGTCTGGTTCCTTGTCTGTTTCCTTGCAGGACTGTGAGTTCCTTCAGGGCAGGAACTGTGTTTACATTTCTATTTTTAATTTTTTATGAAAAATTTCAAACATACACCAAAAAGGGAGAGAACAGCATCACAAAATCCCATTCACGCATCACCCCAGATTATACTGATTTTGTCCCACTGGTTCTATCTCTCTCCCCTTGTTTTCTTTTTTCCCCTTTGCTAAAATTGTAAAGCAAATCGTTCCCTCCCCCCCGCCATGTATTTCACTGTGCTTCTCTAAGAAATTGAATGAATGGTTTTCAATCACATGAATGACTGCTGCCAAGCTGTTTATAATAGCCCCCAGCTGGAAACACGCTTATCAGCTAACATTTGAAAATGAGGGGGTGCTCAGAGGACTCTGATGCATCCTTTCAGATGGTCAGTATGAAGACCACACAGCCCCATGGCAAAACGCCTGTGACCAAGAAAAGCCCAGAAAGGCAGAGAGCGCAGCCCAAGGTGGTCTCTGCATTCCCTTTTGGCAACCAGGCCAAAATATCTGCCTGGGTTCCCAGCCAGAATGGAGAAGGCAGAAAGGAAGGTGGGGATGAGGGTGGTGGGATGCGGGCGAATCTGCGATTCTCTCTTCCAAGTATTCTTCAGCGTCTTTAACAGCACCTTTCCAAGCTGTTACCTGCAAGCCAGATCTGCTGCAGGGCTGTGTGTGAGGCTGAACAAAGGACTGATGGCACCTGCTGGCTCCATGGGGAGCTTGCTGGAGCCAGGGAAAGCCTTGCTGAAGACCTCATGACAAAGGGCGGATCCAACCCCCAGGCACAGCCCTTCTCAGTTCCCAGAAGGTGGCCAACGAGCTGCACGGCTGTTTGTTCTGCATGGCTGTTTGTTCTTCTGCTGCTGGGGGTTTGGAAAGGCCACGGTGTGGTGGCATGGAGTTATCTGATGTCCTGGGCCATGTGTCTGCTTCACCGCGCATCGGGGCCCTTGTCCCTGCCGGGTGGCTTGCCCACCTGGGCACCTGGAGCTTGCTCTGGCCGTTTAAACAGTTATCAAGGTCAGCAGTTGTGACATCTTTGTTCCTTGGCAGAAGCATGACTTGGACTGCTGGCAAACCCTGACCCACAGGGTTGTCCTGGGGAAAACAGGATCCACTTTACAGCTTGGTTCCCAGGCACGGTGACCCCAGAGAAGGGGGCCTGTCCCAGCGGACTTCCTTGGATCCACCCCTACCCCTTGGGAGCTCAGTGTCCTGCAAACAGGAGGCGCTGACTTAATGCTTGTTCTCCCAGGTGCCATGCTGAGCCCGGCGTCTTTTTGCTCCCTGGAAGATCAGACTCGAGGGATTTTGGAAAAAGGACCCATCATAGTGCATTGGTTAGGGGGTCAGGGGTGGAAAGAGGCATTGGGGGGTTATCTAGAAGCCCCAAGTCTAGCCCCAGTTCCCCTGTAAGTCACTTGAGGACCTTGGGACTGCCTGTCCCCCACCTGCCTCATCTACCAACGTATCCATTCATCTCTGACTCTTCAATCAATTTGATGCCACACACGGTCACTGAGAAGCTTCCCCAGGGCCTACGAGGAGACCCAGAGCTGAAATGCCATAGTTCCTGTCCTCGGAAAGGTCACTCCAAACAATAACTGTGTTTTTTTTTTTTGCGGTACACGGGCCTCTCATTGCCGTGGCCTCTCCCGCCGCGGAGCACAGGCTCCGGACGCGCAGTCTCAGCAGTCATGGCTCATGGGCCCAGCCGCTCCGCGGCATGTGGGATCTTCCCGGACCTGGGCATGAACCCGTGTCCCCTGCATCGGCAGGTGGACTCTCAACCACTGCGCCACCAGGGAAGCCCTGTGGTTTTAAATGATCAAAAAATGACTGAGGGAGTGATTCTTGGTGAGGGAATTGATGGGGTTCAGGGCAGGCCGCCTCCAAACATGCCACTCTGGCATATTGATTATTTTGAATTAAAGTTTCTTGGGAAACAGCCAGTGCGAGAACATGCTTACCCTCCTTTGTCCCCCTGAAAAAGCAGGAAATAAAGCTCCCATGTGAAGATACCCTCTACCAGGAGGAGAGGAGGCATGCCTATCGCCAGAGATAGCGAATTCAAGGTCTCAAGGCCAAGAAGGCTGTATAAACAAACTTTGTTACTTCTTCATTAATTTGCTACCCCAAGCAAAAAGGCTTCCGTGTTGTCAAATCTTCACAAGTGATTGTTTCTTTGCCTACAAGGTATAAAAGCTGCCTGCTTTAGTCACTTCTTTGAGCTTCATATGTTTGGGGCTCCTGGACGTTCGAAATTAAATTTGATTGTTTTTCTCCTGTTGATCTGTCTTATGCCAATTTAATTATATTAGACCAGCCAAAGAGAACCTAGAAGGGCAGAGGGACATTTTTCCTCCCCTACAGGATCAAGAAAAATGTCAAGGGCTTTCATTTGCTAAGGGTCTTGAAGATGGAGCAGAAGTTCACCGGGCAGGCAAGTGTGGGAACCCCAGAGACAAAGACGGAGGCAGGAAACACGTGGTTGTCTGAGAAACTTGAAGAAGTTATGCCGAGGCTTAGCTGGGAAGGGCCTTGGCGGGTCTGCTTACTTCACTGGTTGCCAGGAAAGGCCTTGGTGTCTCCTACTAACGTGTTTTTACCCACAACAGCAGGACACTTTTTTTTTTTTTAATTTTGTTTATTTGTTTTTGGCTGTGTTGGGTCTTCGTTGCTGCGCACAGGCTTTCTCTAGTTGTGGCGAACAGGCGCTACTCTTTCTTGCGGTGCACAGGCTTCTCATTGCGGTGGCTTCTCTTGTTGCGGAGCACGGGTTCTAGGCGCACAGGCTTCGGTAGTTGTGGCACGTGGGCTCAGTAGTTGTGGCTTGCGGGCTCTAGAGCGCAGGCTCAGTAGCTGTGGCACACGGGCTTAATTGCTCCACGGCATGTGGGATCTTCTCAGACCAGGGCTCGAACCCGTGTCCCCTGCATTGGCAGGCGGATTCTTTTTTTTTTTTTTTGCGTTACGCGGGCCTGTCACTGCTGTGGTCTCTCCCATTGTGGAGCACAGGCTCCAGACGCGCAGGCTCAGCGGCCATGGCTCACCGGCCCAGCCGCTCCGCGGCATGTGGGATCTTCCCAGACCGGGGCACGAACCCATGTCCCCTGCATCGGCAGGCAGACTCTCAACCACTGCGCCACCAGGGAAGCCCTAGCAGGTGGATTCTTAACCACTGTGCCACCAGGGAAGTCCCAGCAGGACACTTCTGACACCAAGTGTGTGGTTCCCCCAGCCAGCAATTCTCCAGCTCTCTGCAGACACCAATGGGGTGCCCTGTAATTTAATTCATTCTAATGCTGAGTGCCTGGAGTCAGTGCAGACCCCACAGGTTAAGGGCCGAGTACACAAGACCGTCCCCCTCTTCAGTTGCAAGTAGAGATTCCTCAGGTTACCCACATTTCTGTACAATTTGGCTACAAATCAGGGATTCCCTCCACCCCCTCCTCACCTTTCATAATTTGCTATAACAGCTCACATAATTCAGGGAAACACCTTACTTCTGCCGGTTTATTACAAAGGATACAAACAGCTACATGAAGAGGTACATAGGGTAAGATCTGGTAGGGTCCACAGAGAACAGAGCTTCTGTCCCCATGGAGTTTGGGGTGTACCACGCTCCCAGGAAGTGCACGTACTCACAACTCAGAAGCTCTCCAAACCCCTTCATTTAGGGTTTTTATGGAGGTTCCATTACATAGGCATGAATGATGAAATCACTGGCCACTGGTGATTAACTCAATTTCCAGCCCCTCTCCCCTCCCTGGGGCAGGGGAGGGGGGACTGAAAGTTCCAATCCTCTAATCACAAGGTTGGTCCCTCTGCGATTAACCCCCAACCTGAAGTTATTTAGGGGCCTCCAGACACCAGTCATTCATTAACCGTAAACTCCAGTACAGTGGAAAGCTGCTTGTTATGAAAAACAAAAGATTCTCCTATCACCTCTGTCAGGAAATTTCAAAACCCTTTCAGAAGCTCTGCGCTAGGAACTGGGACGAAGACGAAATATACATGTCTTACTATATCACAACATTGCAGAGTCAGACCTGAGTTCAAAATCCTGACATTTCTATGTTGGATGACTTGCTGAATTGGAGTTTCCTGCTTTATAAATTAGGAGATTACAATACGTATCTCACCAGGTTGGAGTGAGAAGTAAATAAGTGTATGATGAAAAAACATCCAACAAGTTCCTGGCATCCAGTAGATGCTCAATGCGTGTTTATTCTCTTTTAAAAAATTAAAGTTTACTCTGAATGTAATAAACATCAGCACCTACCACAGGTCAGGTCTCCCCGTGGCATCTCATTTAATCCTTGCAGTCATTCTGTCAGGTAGATTATCACTCTCATTCTACAGAGGAGGATACTGAGGCTCAGAGAGGGCAGGTGGCTTGTTCAAGGTCACACAGGCGACAGGATATGGAGCCGGAATTAGAATGGAGTGGCCTGGACTCCAAATCTTAATTCTTTCCAGACTCTTCCTCAACAGACAAACCACCAGGCCTCAGCAACCCCGTTCATGGCAGAGACTGCACATAAGCTCCTGGTATCCATTTCCCAATCTTTTTTCAGTAACAGAAACTGTAGTTGGTCACTTTGTAGCTCAGTCCAAAGCCTTCATTTCCTGACCTCCCTTTCAGTGAGATATGGCCATGGGGCTAGGTTACTGCCATTCAGATGTAAGGAGAAGCATCATGAGGAACCTCTGAAGTCTCCTTAAAAGGGAAGGGAGATTGCTTGCAAGTAAATGTTGATTTGAAAAAAAAAAAAAAGGAGGAGGAAGCAAATGCCATCTTCCTACCTTTCTCTTTCCTTCCTGCTGGATGAACTCAGACTAAATGACTGGAGCTCAAGCAGTCATCTTGGGCCATGTGAAGCTGTGCTGGTAGGACAGCAAGATGGTGAATCACCGTCCCAGTCCTAGACTGCCTCCCTCTTCCCTCTTCTGAATATCAGCTCTTCTCTATTAAGCCTTTACTTCAGCATTTAAACAGGCTCAAGTTTCTCCCAACCTAAAAGAAAAAACTCTTCTCAAACCCATGTTCCCTCCCACCAACTGGGAAGAACCACCTATTCTCAAGGTTTTTGTGTCTCCATTTCCCAGCCATTCCTCAACTCACTGCATCTGGGTTTCTGTCCTACCATTCCATCCGAATTGCCTGGGCCAAGGGCCTCCGGACAGCTAAATCTAACAGGCTTTCTTCGGTTACCTTCTAACTGGATCTCTCAGAAGCATGTCATGTTGCTCCCCATGCCCCCCTCATCTTGGGTTCTGTGCCACCTCTGCTCCCCCTGCCTCTCTAGCTGCTCACTCTCTGTTGGCTTTGCTTACTAACCCGCTGCTCTGAGCTCTAGTCTTCTCTGTCTAAGGAATGATCTGACTTCTTTTCTTGCATGTCTCAAAAGCAACTCAAACTCAACATATCCAGGGAATTCCCTGGCGGTCCAGTGGTTAGGACTCCGCGCTTTCACTGCCGAGGGCCGGGGTTCAATCCCTGGTCGGGCAACTAAGATCCCACAAGCCACGCTGCGCAGCCAGAAAAACCCAACATGTCGAAAATCAACATTCTCCCTCTCCTCAGACCTAGCTGTTCTTGCCAGAAATCTGGGAGAATCTTTGACACATCTCTTCCCATCATCACCCACAACCAATCCGTGGTCAAGCCCTGACGATTTCATCTCCTAAATAAAGTTCACCGCCATCAGCTGACACAAACCACTCTAGGGACTGTTGCCTGGATCCAGTACAACATTCTCCTAATTGGTCTTTCTGTCTCCACGCCAATCCTCTTCTAAACACCAATTTTGTACACAGTAGTCAAAGGGATCTTTCTACCAACAGGGTCATGTCAATGGCTTGCTCAGAAGTCAACAACTTTCCTTTATCCTCCAGACAAATAGCCCAACTCCTGCCTGGGGCTAGCGAGGTCAGAGCCTGCCCCCTACCCCCTTCATCTCACTCCCCCTCCATCTCTGTTCCAGCCACAGCGGCCTTCGGTGACACCCATGCTTCCTGAACCCACCCGCTCCCTTTCCTCGTGCCTTGTGCACTAGCTGTCCCCTCCAGCCCTTCCTTGTCGCCAGTTACCTGCCACACTGCCACGCCTGCCACATGCATAAACTCCCTTCCCAGTAAGCAGCAGCATTCGAAATGACTTACGCATGTAAATGTTGTCCTTCCCAATTAACATGTTAGCTTTTGGAGGGCCTGTCTTGCTTGCTGCTTCACCCCAAAGGGCCAGGCACAGTCACCCAATGAATATTTATTGAGTGAATGAATAATTCGCCCTCTCCCGCCCCCATAGTGCTCATAAAGTACCCTAATCCAGGGTCTTAGGAGCCCCACCTGAAAGGGATCCTGAAGAAAGTTCTGTAAATAAAGATGAAGAGGGGCTACTACATAAGGAAGCCGTCCTTCCCTTTCTCTTACGGGAGAAAGGGTGGAAGAGCGCGCCTGCGCACTCGCTTCCCTACGGCCGCATCCTACTTCGGCCGTAGGGTGGCGCTGGGCTCAAGCTTCCCGATAGCGCGGTCCTCCTGGCCGGCTTTGGGTCGCTCTAGCCGCCTTTCTCGCCTGCTCTGGCGGGAGGCGGGCGCGCTCGCGGGGGTCCCTCCAAGATGGCGGCACAGAGGAGGAGCCTGCTACAGAATGTGAGGAACCCACTCGCTCTTCGGGATGGGGGTTGGGAGCCCGGGGGGACCTGTCGGGTGCAAGCGCGGCTCCTTCTCCGCCTTTGGTCGCCTCCCCGTCCCTGGCAGGGTGTGGCCGCCGCCCTCCCCTTTCCCGGGCCGGCCCCCCCCTCATTCCCGACCCCGGGTGCGTGCGGCCCCGCAAGGCCCGCGCGTGCGCGTTGCCGGCCGGGCCGTCGGGGGCTCGGATTCGCGGTCCAGCGGCCGCGAGCGTCAAGGGCGCGTGGAGGGTAGGAGCGTTCTGGAGCCTGCAGGGACAGTGGCGCGCGGCCGCCGAGAGAGCCGGGGTAGCGAGCCTACCCCGGGCCCTGGGCGGGTCGTGCGATAATAATCATCGTAGCAGCAGCAGCAGCCAGTTGTGTATCGCTTACTGTATCCCAGGCTTTGTGCCAATAGCTTTATATTTCTAAGTTTAATTTTTCATAACAGCCCCGTGAGACAAGTACTGTAATTCTCCCTGTTTTACAGATGAGGAAACTGAGGCACAGAGAGGTGGTCATTTGCCAAAGGCCACACAGCTGGTAAGTGGCAGAGGCAGGATTAAAATCAGGGATTCTGATTCCAGAAACCCTCTTAACCTCTAGGCTATACGGAGGGAATGACTGGGTTCTGGTCCTGGCTGTAACTCACTGTGCTTCCATCAGTCTCAGTTTCCTTATCCATTAGGTAAGAGCAGGCAGTGGGAGGATTGTCGTGAGGCTCCCCCCTCCCACCTGCCCCCAGTCTGGACCCTCATGGGATTGTCACTGGTGTCTTCCGGCACCTGCATCCTTTTGACACACATATACATAGATGCACATGCGTGTTGGCACCATGGACCGAGGGCAGGTTGCTTGTCCCCTGGGTCCTCCTCAGACATGGCAGTCTGTTGTACTTGGTCTGTGGACTTGTCTGCCTCCTGTACTGGAAAGTGAACTTGAAGAGAGGGGAACACTGAATAGTGTTACCAGCACCTCCCATCACTAGGTGCTGGGCATTCAATAAATTGTTTATAAAATAATGAGTAAAGCATTTGAGGCCAGGTCCAGTGCTCAGCCCTGACTTTACAGAAATGCAGCACATCTTGGCCCTACTGCCCTAAGGGGTCTTGAAGCATTGGAACCAGCGGGTAAGGGTGGCCTTCACTGCTGTAATCTAATGAGAGGCTTTGTGTAGACTCCCTTTGAAATTGCTCCTCCAGGACGGCGATTCCCAGCTTTTCCCAGTGGGGAATGCTCTCTTCCCCTCCACACCTGTGGCTGTCCCTTTATTTTACTACTGCCTGGCAGTTTGGCCTTATCCTTTTTTTTTTTTTTTTTGCGGTACGTGGGCCTCTCACTGTTGTGGCCTCTTCCATTGCGGAGCACAGGCTCCGGACGCACAGGCCCAGCGGCCATGGCTCACGGGCCCAGCCACTCCACGGCATGTGGGATCTTCCCGGACCGGGGCACGAACCCGTGTCCCCTGCATCGGCAGGCGGACTCCCAACCACTGCGCCACCAGGGAAGCCCTGGCCTTATCCTTGAGTAGGTTAGGTAGGCCTGGCCTTCTGCTTTGTAGGAGGGCAGGGCCCCTATGTAAATGTCCCCAGTGTAGTAAATAGTCCAGAAATACTGGGTGGATTGTGGCAGATGCTGGTGCGGTTAACTGTCATAGGCTGACGTGGCTTGCCGAGGAGAGTGGCTACCAGCTTCCCTCCCTTATCGGTGTGATGGAGCCCAGGGGACTCGGGTTAGACAGAGGCGAGCTTTGCTAGCTCCAGAACGTGTGCAGTCTTTTAAAGTTGGCTGGTTAGCTTTAAGCACATAGCACTGTGATGAAAGGCAAAGGGATGATAGGGATGTCCACACCAGACCCCTCCCACGCTAATGACAATCAAGACATCTCTGCTCACAGGGTATCCAAGGGTCCACACGGTGTGCTGGGCTTGGCCTGCCCTCCACTGTCCTGAGTCCGGTGAGAGTAGCTCAGACACCGTCATACAGCAGGTGGCTATGAGATCTGCTGGTCTGTAGTTACTGGGCCTGGGGGTACGAAGATAAATAAGGCAGGTGTCCACCCCCACTGCATTTGCAGTCCTGCATGGGAGAAGGAGCCTGTATCACTAATGTGATGTGTAAGGCACTCTAGTGTCAATGTGTTGAGGGGATGCAGATGGCCTAATTTGACCAGGTCAGTGGAGGCTTGCAGGAGGGGCTGGGGATCTGCTGTCATGGTGCTGGGAGGGAGTGCCAGGGACAAGATGGCAGAGCGCTTCGTGGAATGTCATCCTGAGGAGTTTCACCTTTGCTCCCCTGGTAGTGTAGTACCTTAAAAGGTCTTTTGAAGAAAAGATGAGCTTTTGAAGTAGCTTCAAAAGAACTTGGGCCCTTCACAGCCTGATAAAACAGCTCACGGGTCCTGTATGGCCTTGGGCAAGTCACTAACATCCCTAAACCTTGATTTTTCAGTTAACATCCCTGAACCTTGGTTTCCGCACCCGAGAGGACTCCCAGGAGTGTTGTTAGTATTAAATGAACATGTTACACTCCTGGCCTGGTGTGGTTACCTCCAGCCATGAAGCTCCACCTTCAGTCCTGATGTGAATGAAGGCCTACGGTTCATTCCCTTAAACGTCACTGAGTAGTCAGTATGTGGCAGGCACTGTGTAGTGCAGGGGACCCTGCCCTCGTGAAGCTTATGTTCTAGTGAGTGAGATAGGAAACAGAAAGAAGTACAGATTATATATGATATAATAATAGCCAGAATATAACATAGGGGTGCTGCGAGGAAGAATAGGCCGGATTCACAGACAGCGGGGTGAAGGGCCTGTTTTAGACAGAGTGGTCGGGGAAGACAGTTGAACGTTTGATGAGATGAGGTGGGCGATGTGGGAGGGAGTATTCCTGTGTGAGGGAACAGGGGTGCAAGACTCCCCTATTAGGGGAGCGTCAGGTTGGAGTGGAGTACGTTGGAGTAGTAGAAGCCGAGGTCCGAGGGAGCCTTGTGGATCCTGATGTGAGCTTTGGATTCTGTGCTAAGTGTGATGTGAAACTCTAGGGTGGGTTTGAGTAGGGGCGTGAAGTGATCTGATTCGTGGCTGGAGAAAGAGCCTTCTGTCGAGAGGCAGGCGTTTGAGCGGCGAGAGTGGAAGCTTGGGACCTGCTGCGTGGTGCTCCCCGTTGCCCAGGTGTGAGACGACAGAGGCTCGGTCAGAGTGATGGAAGAGGGGTGGTGAGAAGGACCCAGTTCTGGCTGTGTTTGGGGGGAAGAGCTGATACGGTTTGCTGACGGATCAAGTGTGAGGCGTGTGACAGAGGAAGAAAAGTCGAGAAGGACTACAGGGTTTCGGTTGGAACAACAGTGGTGCTGTTTACTGAGGTGGGGAGCCCTGGAGGAGGCGTGCCCTGGGGGCAGGGAGAATCAAGAGTTTAATTTTGCCTAAACTACTATTTACTTAATTATTTAAAAAGTCAACTTGAAATCAAATTTTTCCTGAGCAATTATATCTGTGAAATCACAGGTCCTAGCCATATATTTTTCTTCTAATGTATGTTAAAATAAACACATAGCCTTAAAATAAAAACATCCTTTAGACCATCACCTACAACTGTCTCATATGCCGTCAGAATGTGGTCCAGCTGCCCCAGCACACGGTAAGCTCCACAATTATTAGTAGCCCCTTTAAAATGTATTAGTGCTATATTTGTGATGAAAACATAGAGAACCTTTGATGGAAACCCTAGTGAAAGAGTTGGGGGCCAGGAGTGGGGTCGGTCCCAGAGAAGCAAGGAAGGAAAAGGGGGTCATTCTGAAAGATAGAGATGGCAGGAGGCATCGGGGTGTTTTAGGCTTTTTGGAGAGAAAGAACTGCTGCCCCCACCCAGAGTCATCTTGCTGAGGGCATGATTCTCCCTTTCTGCGCTTCCTTTTTGCTTCTAAGGAATCCGGGTGCTTCCGCCACAAAAACACTCGGCCTTTTCATACTATAATTTGATATTCAGGCTGTGGCCCGAACTTGGAATCATGCTTTTGTCTATTTCTGCTGCCCAGGAGTTTGAGATGAGTCTCTGGGGACTTTTATGGACTACTTTTTTTAAAAAATTAATTAATTAATTTTATTTTTGGCTGTGTTGGGTCTTCGTTGCTGTGCTCAGGCTTTCTCTAGTTGCGGTGAGTGGGGGTTACTCTTCGTCGCGGTGCGCGGGCTTCTCATTGCGGTGCCTTGTTTTGTTGCGGAGCACGGGCTCTAGGTGTGTGGGCTTCAGTAGTTGTGGCTCGCGGGCTCTAGAGCACAGGCTCAGTAGTTGTGGCGCACGGGCTTAGTTGCTCCGCGGCATGTGGGATCTTCCCAGGCCGGGGCTCGAACCTTTGTCCCCTGCATTGGTGCAACCACTGCGCCACCAGGGAAGCCCTTATGGACTATTTTTATGTGACATGGTCACATGTACATGAGGTGCTAATGCTGAAATATATGTGTGCAAGGTGTGACCCCCTTAATGGGTTAAATACAATTGAATAACTAGAGAAATTTATACCAAAATATGAATTTTGGAATCTCCCTCAGAAAATCAAGTTAAAATTAGGCTTTTCGAAACAGATTCTTTCTTGGTGAGAAATGAGCTTGTAACCCATCAGAGAGTTAAGTGAGCCATACTCACTGTTGTATGTGTTTATGAGGCTCTAAGCCTGAGACTCCCCTTTCTCAGCTTCTCACAACTCATGTTCAGGCGCTAAGCACCGCTTGCTGCTGGTGCTGTGGGCCTGGCATTTGCGGGCGTGGGAGAAAGTGTGCATCAGTGCGTGCAGGGGTGGAGGGGTGGGTGGTTTGTGTGAGTAGAAAATACATGACCTTTCCGAAAACTGTTCAGAAACGTGGAGGAAGGAAGCAAGAGTGTTGGCAGTCTGGTGGGTTTTAATAGAATCAGCAGTGAATGCTTGGTATGGATAATCCCCGATGGCGGTGGGCAGAAGGGGGAGAATACAATTGAAGCTTAGCCGGCCACAGCAGGGTGAGAATGATTTGAGGGCCACTGCTGAAATCAGGGAGGACCAGATACTCTCCCACTCCCACACGGGTAGCACCTCCTGGAATTCTCTGGCAGCTTGTTACTGAATGTTTGAGCTGCTGTGGGGACTGCACTCTATGCAGGGCCGTCGCTGAAGGAGCACTCATGAGTATCTGAGAAATTGCCCATATGTCATTGGGTCTAAGACACTATGGATTATAAGGGCACATCATTATTTTATATACTACTAAGAAAGAAAGTGCCCTGCTAATTAACTTGTAACACACTAACTTCAGCGATATTAAAAATGTTGAAAATACATGTCTTTGAATCGGTGAAATAAAGTAGCCAATTAACAATACCAGGCTATAACCTGAGAGTTGCCACAAGTTGCCAAATAGTTAATAGCCAGTGAGTAGGTACCCAGAATGCACGGTGAGGCCACGGGATGCATTTCTCAGGGAAGGGGCCCCATGGCCTTGGGCAGTATTTTCCCAGAACCTGGAACACATTCAGTGAGGTGGTTAGGTGTATGCCGATGTAAAACGCATCCTTACGTGTGGAGGTTATTTGCTCTTTAGTTCTCTTTGAAGCTTTCTGATGATATCAGGAGATAAACTTGGTTTGGTCCTAGTACGTATGTAACACCTTTCTGATTCTTGCTAATCTCCCTTTATTTCAACAGAGAGAACAGGGCTTCAGCTCAGAGTGCAGCGGCCCATGACTTAAGCTAGAATTTAATAACCTTGTTTTGTTTTCCTTTTTTATTACCATCAAGATTTGGCAGGTAATAATGGTTTTCCACTTATAATACTGAAGAGTTTATATTCAAAATGAAGTCATTTTAATAAAAGAAAAAATGGCAGATTAAAGAAAAAACATGAAATGGATAATTTGTTGAAGATGGTGAGTGGATGGTTGAGGTTTGGGAAACACGGGCCTCTGGCACCAGTGGGATTTGAGCCGGGCTTTTGTGGGTGGATAGGACTTGGAAAGACAGAAAGGGGGAGGCTCTGCCTTACCGTAGATACTATTTAATATGCTCTTTGGGTAATTTTTTTCTTATTTCTTCTTTCTTTATTTAAATAGCAAGGCAAGTTGGCTAGAAACTCATTGTTTAAAGAATGTCAGTGTGAAATAGGAGAACTTCACTCAGCAAGGTTCATATATAAATAGTTGGTTTGTTTTAAAGTATGTGCTTGTTTCTGTGACTGTACCTCTAGGGCCAGTAGCCTCTTTATTTGAGGTTCCAAAAATACATATGGCTTTTCAAGTATCATAAACCTTTGGCGGAGGTGTTACTTCCCTTCTGTGTTTGGTGCAGACACCTCCTGTCAGAAGCGGGTTAGCTTCCCACGCTTTTTCTTCTGGTCACAGTTTTTTAGAAGTCATTTGGAACACTCTGTAGCAGGCCTTATCTGTACAAGATAGATGGCTGAGTGAGATTGTTAATCTGTCAAAGGGTGAGGTTCAAAACTATGTCAACAGGCTGGATGGCTGAGATGAAAGCATTAAGATATAATCCAACCGATATAAATTTAAGTTTAAAAAACTCCTCTATAGGAGTGTAGTTTTGGGGAACTGACTCAAGAGGACTTCAGAGGAAAAAGGCTTTGTTATTCTAGTTGACAGTAAGTAGAGGCTAGATGCCCATCTTTTCTTTAAGTATATGAAGGCTGTTGATTTTTTGTGTTGATTTTGTATCCTGCCATCTTACTGATTTATTTCATTTGAGTTAGTTTTATTATTTATTCTTTAGGGTTTCCAAATACCATCACATCAACTGCAAATAGAGATGACTGTACGTCTTTTCCAAGTCGTATGCTCTCCTTCTTTTCTCTTGTCTAATTGCATGTGCTAACACCTCCAGTTCATTATTAAGTAATGGAGATTATAGGTATCCTTGCTTTGTTCCTGATCCTAATGCGAATGCCTTTTGTGTTTACCCACTAAGTAAGATGCTGGTATTAGGACTGACTGAAGTATATATATAATGGTACATTAAGAAAATATCCATCAGTGACTGTTTCCTTAAGTGTTTTTATCAGAAATGGACAAACACTGCCCTTAAGCCCTGGAGTACTTACCCACTGACCTAAACACTGATTGCCAATTACTAAAACAATGCATTTCCAAAATATTACTAGCTCAACATTATGAAAATCCAATTTCAGAAAAAGCACTTAACACTGTAGAAGTATCCAGACACTAAGCATAAATACTTTCTGAAGAATGAGGTGCTTGTTAAGTAGGTTGACCACTGTCAGACACACAGTCTTTCTGGTTTGGGGAGCTTGCTGCGCTCATGTCAGCTGGGCATGGCTGCAGCAGCCAGCGTGGCATCAGCCCGCTCCTGAGAGCAGCTTTGTGAGTTCCCATCGTGAAGTGCTTTTACATGAATTGTTCCTCTGCCACGACACGCTGACGTGGCAAGTTCCTCAGTCATCCATTTGAGTTTGTATCCTTCCTTGTGAAAGACTAATGTACTAGTCTTTTTCATAGTGTATTTCTCAATGCCGAGTGGGCCCATAAGTTGCTTGGGTAATATTTTTTTTTTCTGGAAAGTATGAATTTATTGGAAAGATTTAAGTCCCTGGAAGCCTGTCTCTGTCCCTTGTGGGAGTTAGATAATGGCAGAGGAAGCACTGTGATTGCAGCATCGATGACAGGTTTTGCATCGTGGGTGACACATTCATATTGTTCATCTCATATTAGAGGACGAGTTCAATCCATCTTAATCTCAGTTTTAATCACAGACAGGATTCTAGAAAGTATAAATGTCTTCTCCTCCCATGCTTTAAAACAGCTGGGACATTTTGGGGTGCCGAATACTGGCTTCTTGGCCCATCTTTTCAGTACAGGGGACACTCCTAGTTGGGGAGATGCTTTTGTGCCTCTGCCTTATCTTATGCTTAATTTCTTCCCAGTTGGAGGCAGGAGGCAGACCCTAGAAAAAGGGAGTTTTTTGGGAAATTTACTTGCGAGGTTGCCTGAGACCTTTGTGAGGTCCTTGGTGATGGAGGTATATTAATCAATCTAAGACATAGGGAATGATTGGCAATATCTGTTCCTTGAAATATAATTCCTTGGCAATGAACTCCTTTCTGTGGCCTAAAAGGCCTTACACTGTCCTTACTTGGGCACACACGTGCGTGCATGTGTGTGAACGCAGGAGCAAGCCACTTTCCCCGCTGCTCACTACAGAGGCCACGCCAGCCTCACACTTCCTTAAACCTAAGTCATTCTATTTTCTACCTCAGGGTCTTTGCATCTGCTTGGAAGGCTCTTTCCCCACTTTCTGAAATGGCCACTGCTCCATAGTCATTCAGGTCTGTCTCAGAGGTCACCTCCCCAGAGAGGCTTCTTCTGACCACCTCATCTGAAAGAGCCCTCCCCACCACTGTGTGTCCCCCTACCCTGATGTATTTTCTCCGTAGCACATTTCCTTGTCTAAAAGTGCCTTGTTTATTTATCGTATTACATGTTTGAAGTCTCTCTCCCTAGAAAGGAAGTTTCAAGCCAGGACCCTCGGTTGTTTTCTCCACTGTGTCCACAGCACCTGGAGTAATGCCAGCCTGTTGTAAATGTTCAGTAAACATTTGTTGAATGAATATATGTATTAATCAAATATACTCTCATTGCATAATGTCATATGTGAATTCCAAAGACTGAAGTTCACACTTATGTTAAGAGAGACATTTTTGTTGCTTTAAAGTGAGACAGGTCAGGATTAAAACTAGAAACAATTTTGTGTTACTGTGAAGCAGTTATTGTCTTGTTTTGTTTTATTTCCCTGTAGCTTGACCTGAAAGAGTTAAATGCTCAGCATCATCGGGAGCTGAGCAGAATTTCAGCTCTTGTTGCCGTTCCTTTTCCGTTAGTAGATTTTAGTCATATGTTCTGTTGTCAAAGACTGCTCGTAGGCATTGGCAGCTTTTTAGCCCTTGTGGTGAAGTTGTGTGAATTTTTAAAGTCCCATAAAGAAGACACAAGGACTTTTAAAGACATACCGTTTGATGAATTGCAAGATTCAATATAGTGAAGATGTCACATCTCAGATTGATCTATAGATTTGAAACAATTCCAATCAAAATCCCAGCAGGATTTTCTTGTAAATACAAGCTGATTCTAAAATTTATATGGAAAGGTAAAGGAACTAGAATAGCCAAAACAGTTTTGAAAAAGAATAAAGTTAGAGGCATCACACCAACTGACGTTATAATGTAGATTTTAAATACAGATTAATAAAGCTATGGTCATCAAGAGCTTTGAGTTGGTGGAAGGATAGACACATAGATCAAAAAAGGTAATTAAATGGAGAAAGGATAGCCTTTTTTTCTTTTTTTTAAAGTAACCAGAAGTATTTAAAATACTTTTTTTTTTTTTAATTTATTTTTGGCTGCGTTGGGTCTTTGTTGCGGCACACAGGCTTTCTCTAGTTGCGGCGACTGGGGGGGCTGCTCTTCATTGCGGTGCACGGGCTTCTCACTTTGGTGGCTTCTCTTGTTGCGGAGCACAGGCTGTAGGTGCACGGCCTTCAGTAGTTGTGGCGCATGGACTCTAGAGCACAGGCTCAGTAGTTGTGGCACACGGGCCTAGGTGCTCTGCGGCACGTGGGATCTTCCCAGACCAGGGCTTGAACCTGTGTACCCTGCATTGGCAGGCGGATTCTTAACCACAGCACCACCAGGGAAATCCAGAGAAAGGATGGTCTTTTCAACAAATAGTATTGGAAAAATTGGACATCCATTTGCCAAAAAAAAAAAAAAAAAATTTACCTAAATCTCCTGCCTTATATAGAAATTAACTCAAAATGGATCACAGGTCTAAATGTAAATCTATAACACTTTTATTTTTTATTTATTTATTTTAAAATTTATTTATTTGGCTGTGCCGGGTCTTAGTTGTGGCATGAGGGATCCTTTAGTTGAGGCATGCAGGCTCTTAGTTGCAGCGTGCATGTGGGATCTAATTTCCTGACCAGGGATCGATCCTGGGCCCCCTGCATTGAGAGCGTGGAGTCTTAACCACTGGACCACCAGGGAAGTCCCTATAACACTTTTAGAAGAAAACAGAAGATATCTTGACCTGGGACTGGGCAAAGAGTTCTTATAGATGACATCAAAAGCATGAACCATGAAAGAAAAAAAATGATTAAATGGATTTCATCAGGGTCCACAACTATTGAGCTCCCGTGCCTCAGTGAGAGAGCCCGCGTGCTGCAAACTACAGAGCCCACGTGCTCTGGAGCCCGTGTGCCACAACTAGAGAGAAGCCTGAGCACTGCAACGTAGAGACAGCTCACAGTAACGAAAGATCCCACATGCCTTAAAGATCCTGTGTGCTGCAACTAAGACCCGACACAGCCAAAAAAGTAAAGAAAATGAATAAATATTTTTTAAAAAAGGATTTCATCACAAGTAAAAACTTTTGCTTTACAAAAGACACTCACTGGTAAGTGAATGAAATAGCAGGTAGAGACTGGGAAAAATATTTGCAAATCACATATGCAAGAAAAGACTTTTATCCAAAATATATGAAGGACTCTCAAAATTCAGTAGTTAAGAAAACAAACAACACAATTAAAACATAGGTATGAGACTTTGTAAAGAGACACTTCACCAAAGAAGATATGTGAATGGCAAATAGGCACATGAAAAGATGCTCAACATCATTATTAGCTATTAGGGAAATGCAAATTAAAGCTGTGATGAGATATCATTATACACTTCTTAGAATGTCTTAAAAAAAAAATACTATGTGATGAGAATGCGGAGCAGCAAGAACGGTCGTGCGTTACCTGCGGGAGGCAAGTGGCGCGCCGCTCTGCAAAGCAGTTTGGCAGCTTCGTATGAAGTTAAACAGCAGTCTCACTCCTAGGTGTTTACCCTAGAGATATGAAAAGTTATGTTCACACAGAAACCTGCCCATGAGTGTTTATAACAGCTCTCTTCAGAATTGCCAGAAACTGGAAACAGCCCAGATGCCCTTAAGGGGATGAATGGATAAACTATACTATGTCCATGTGACGGAATACTGCTCTACAATAAAAAGGGACCAACTGCTGATGCACGCACCAGCTTGGATGAATCTCAAAGGCGTAATGCTGAGTGAGAGAAGCCAGTCTCGAAAGGTTATGTACTTAAAGACATAGAGTACAGTGGTGGTTGCCAGGGGCTGGAGGGAAGGGAGAATGGGGAGCTTTTGTTTACTGGGTATAGAGTTTCAGTTTTACAAGATGAAAAGAGTTACGGGGATGGATGGTGGTGATGGCTGCACAGCATTGTGAATATATTTAATACCAGGAAAATGTACACTTAAAGATGGCTTGAAAAATGGTTAAGATGATAAAGTTTATGTTATACGTGTTAACCACAATAAAAAGAGGAAGAAAAAAGTTCTGCATTGCATAATTTGATTTATGGCATTCTGGAAAAGACTGTAGAGTGATGGGGCACAGGTCACTGGTTGCCAGGAGTTAGGGGAGGGTGTGGCTTCAAAGGGGCAGCATGAGGGCGTGTTTGGGGAAGATGGGCTGTTCTGTATCTTTATTGTGGCGGTAGTTACATAAATCTCTACGAGTGTTAAAACTCATAGTCATAGATCTGGGGCTTCCCTGGTGGCGCCGTGGTTGAGAGTCTGCCTGCCGATGCAGGGGACACAGGTTCGTGCCCCGGTCCGGGAGGATCCCACATGCCGCGGAGCGGCTGGGCCTGTGAGCCATGGCCGCTGAGCCTGCGCGTCTGGAGCCTGTGCTTCGCAACGGAAGAGGCCACAACAGTGAGAGGCCCGCGTACCGGAAAAAAAAAACAAAAAACAAAAAAACAAACTCATAGACCTGCCCACCAGAAAGGCAATTTTACTATATGCTAATTTAAAAATAAAAACAAACTCCCACACCCTGCTGAAGTTGCTCCAGGGTGCAAAGCACAAAACTAAAGCGCTGGAATAAATGCAGCATAAAAGCAATTGAAATGAAAAAATAAATAAAAAAGCTATGAAGTCACTCCCTGTCAGTATGTAAATAAGCAAAAGATGAAATTTGCCACGAAAGCTAACCACAGGCTTTTTACATATCTGATTGCAAAAGCCTGTTGAAGTAGTTTTCACATCCTTTTTTGAAGTCTGTTACTGCTAACTTGTAAGAAGTTGTGCACAGTATTCGTGCTTTTTAAATTTTCAATAAAGCTTTCAATCCAAATTTTACTCTCCTTGCAGTTGAACTTTGATTTTCCCAGTTTTAGTTTGCTCTAGTTCAGCTTGGTGGGCACGGGAATGCCTTTGTGAACCAGGCAGGGCTCTCAAGTGGGGGCTGGGTGTAGGGGAGGCTTTCAGTGAGAGTTAGTGGATCCCACCTACGCCTTGTGTCAGGGTCGATTCTGGGGCTTAGAAAGTGCAGGTGCTCAGAGTGCCCCCCCAAGGAGATTTAGGAAATTCAGAGTCTGTGTTTGGGCTGCCTCCTAGACAGCTCTGTGTATATGTGCGTGTGTTTGTGTTTAAAGCTCTGTCGTGGTTATACTGAACAGCCTGCTTTGAGATCCATGGGGTAGAATGGGAGTCAGACACAGGCAAGAGTGGGGGGCCAAATGTAGTAGGGATACACAAGAGGGCTGGCAGCCAAGCCTGGGGAGGGGCGTCCTGAAGGAAGTCTTCCTGGAGGCGGTGACTCCCGAGCCAGAGTCCCGAAGGACATGGAGAATTATTAGACAAGGACAAGGAGGATGTTCCACGCAGAGGGAAGGAGCGGGATGTGGACAGGGTACTGCAAGCATTTGGTACTAGTGGAGAAGCATATGGCAGGGGGGCAGATGGGAGAGGACACCAGGGTGGAGTGGGGACCAGGGCGTGGAGACCCCAGTGCCAGGAAGAGTGACTGAGGCTGAGCTTCTAAGTCAGTTTCTCTAGGTGTGGATCTGTGTTGCTTGAATCAGTCCCCTGGGAGGAGCTGTCTACACTGCATATATCCTGAGCCCCGCCAGGATCAGACATTCTGTGGGCGGGGCCTGGAAATCTGCGGTTTTAACCAGTGCCCAAGGGATTGGAGTCAGAGCCATTGCAGTGCAAGGTGGGGACCACCAAAGAGTTTTTATACGAGGAATTTGCTTCACTTATGTGTGTGTGTTTCACTCATGCTCCACAGCGTAGCGCACTCCTGGAGATCCCTGCTGAGCCTTGCATATGGGAACTCTAGTCTTTTTCAGGTTTCCCGGGGAAGTTTGTGGATTAGCCCTAAACCACGCAAACCCTTCTGCAAGTGTTTGTTCATACACGCATCATTGTTTTCCAGGAGGAAGTGGAACCCTCTGGGTGGGGCTCCGGGCCTGCTAGGTTTTTGTTGGGGAAGAAAAAGCAGATGAGGTGGGATCTGCCCTGGGTGAGAAGGTAACGCACTTGGTTTCCTGGTGTCCTTCCCAGGAGCAGCAACCAAGCTGGACGGATGACCTGCCGCTCTGCCACCTCTCTGGAGTTGGCTCAGCCTCCAACCGCAGCTACTCTGCCGATGGCAAGGGCTCTGAGAGCCACCCACCAGAGGACAACTGGCTCAAGTTCAGGTGAGGGTGCTGGCAGCGCTCTCCTGGGCACCAGAAGTAGGTTTGCAAGCAAGAGAAAGCAGTTTTGCAGCTGTTTTCCGTGGGGCTTCCTAGTGCGATATGGCCCACGGGAGGTGGTGTCTGCTGCTGTCCCTTCCACATCTAGACCTCAGACCAGCTGAAGGCCTGCTACCGGGGGCAGGGGTATCCTAGAAAGTCACAGCCAGAGTGCAATGATAATCAAAGTGGGGGACCCACGTGGGCACCTGAAGCCACAGCTGCTGTGTCTTTTGTCTCCCCAATGCCTTTCCTTTCTCCCCCTAACTCTGGAGCTGGCATCACTTCTGTGAGCCCCTGGTCTCAGGCCACCTCCTGCCCTCTCCCTCTGTCAGGAGTGAGAACAACTGCTTCCTGTACGGGGTCTTCAACGGCTACGATGGCAACCGGGTAACCAACTTCGTGGCCCAGCGGCTGTCTGCGGAGCTCCTGCTGGGCCAGCTCAGCGCCGAGCACACTGAGGCCGACGTGCGGCGGGTCCTGCTGCAGGTACTGGGGCTCGGGCTGGCTGGCCGCGGCTGAGTTCCCTGGGCCTCGGCCCTGCGACAGCAGAGCGTGCGGTTAGCCCGGGGCTGGTCTGAAGACCCCGCTGGCTCCTTGTCTCTGCAGAAAAACCAGCTCTGGGAGCCTCTCCCAGCGGCAGGGGCACCCCGCTTCCCAGGTGCAGGGCCGGGCAGCCAGCAGCAGTCCTTCCCCACGCCTGGCAGGGTCGGCTCTGGACGAGGTGCTCCTGGGGAAGGGGATTCTGGACGTCACCTTGGACGTGGGGCATGGTGGCGGCTGCTGAGCCCTGGTGGAGACAAGGTCGTTGAGGGCGGCCCTCTCCCCCCGCGTGGCTCAGGCACTCAGGCACTGGGGGCTCCCCAGGCCTCCTCGCTCCCGCTGGGCTTGTGCTGGTTTTGCCACTTCTGCGTTTCTGCTCGCTGCTGTTCTGGAGTTTGTCCTCCTGGCATCGCCTTTTGGAAGCAAGTCCAGGGGCACTTAGTCTTAGATGAGAAGTGTGGATTCCTCTTCCTCGAAAACAGCGTTCCCAGCCATTTTCCTGCCTTGGCACCTGCGGGCCCGCGCGCCGGCCATGGCCTTAGGGCCCAGTGCCAGTGAGTCTCAGCTGGCGCCCTTGGGAAAGGCGGCAGCGTGAGCTGTGTTGAGGGGCCTTCAGGATGTGGCAGTGACACTAGCTGTCACTGACCTAGACTTAGTCTGAGCCGGGCGCTGGGTGCTCAGGGCGGACACCCTCAGTCACTGTCAGAACAGCACTTCCTCTGAGGAGGCTGCGCTGCCTGGCCGGCAGGTGCCAAGCTGGCCGTCACCCTCAGGCAGCCTGACTCTGAGCCTGTGCTCCCCACCTCTCTGCCGCGTCCCGCCTCTCTGGTCGCTCTGCACTGCCACCTGGAAGGCACCAGCCCCATGGGGCCATCTTCATCAGACCTTGTTCTGCGGGAGCAGCAGTGCCTGGTGGTGTGCTGTGCGAAGCCCCATCACATGGTAACCTGCAGTTGATGCAACTTGTTGCCGTTAATAGCATTTCAGCCTCAGATGACAGTGGTGTTTGAACTGGCCTTTGCCGCCTTGTCCTCTGCCTCCAGGCCTTCGATGTGGTGGAGAGGAGCTTCCTAGAGTCCATCGATGACGCGTTGGCAGAGAAGGCGAGCCTCCAGTCCCAGCTGCCTGAGGTAACGTCCCCAGCCTGTGCCCCACGAGCAGCAGATCAAGGTCCAGCTTTGCTAGGAGCAAGGACTCATCTGCCATGTCCCTCCCAGGCCATTGATACAACTGGGCCAGAGCGGCAGGCGTTAGGGGACAGTTTCTGATGGGATGCAGGTGGCAACGGGTCTGCCCTCCTAGGGCCCTCCTTGGCTGGCTACGAGCAGCCATACTCTGCGACTCCACTTGGGGTGGGCATAGGGTGTGCGAGAAGCTCCTTCCAGGTCGGTCCTCGGCCCGAATCTGTCCAGGCCTCGTCACCTGCCTGCTCACGTCATGCGCAGGTACCTTCAGGGCCGATGGGACGAGTTAGGTCACGCCTGGCTCTCCTGAAAGAAGCCTGCCCTGGGGCTGCAGCCAGCTTCCTTCCCGGCCGGGCCTCAGATGCTCTGTGTTTAAGGGAGGGGAGGTTGGTGAGATGCTCTCCAAGGCCCTGGCCTGCTCTGACCGCCGGTGATGGCTTCTAGGGCGCCCCTCAGCACCAGCTGCCCCCTCAGTATCAGAAGATCCTCGAAAGACTCAAGACGTTGGAGAAGGAGATTTCGGGAGGAGCCATGGCCGTGGTGGCGGTCCTTCTCAACAACAGGCTCTATGTCGCCAATGTCGGTGAGCCACCTGCCTGTCCCAAGGCGGGAGAGCAGGGGAGAAGGTCAGCCTCGGGATCCGTGTGTCCTTTGGGCGGTCTGCTTCCCAGACACGGAAGACCTCCACCTCGAGCGTCCTGAGACCACTAAGTGTTTCCCGTTAACTCCATAGGACGTCTCAGTCCCAGGCCGGGGCATTTGAAGTCCCTGCTGAGAGGCTGGTGTCCCGGCTTGAGTCCCCCCTGTGCCCCTAACTGGCTTGTGGCCTTGGGGAGTTGTGTCCCCTCTCTGGGCTACCTCAGTGGCTTCCTTGTCTAGAAGAAGTTGCCCGGCTGTGGAAGACCCACTTGGCATGAAGGGCGGCAAGATGGGCTGGCTGTGGGCTGGAGGGTGAGAGGTCACAGGGACGTTTGGATTTGTAGGTGAAGGGCCATGTTCGGCCTGAGAAGGCGGTGCCCTCAGGGTGCAGTTTACTGCAGGGGCTCTGGAGAGACCCCACTGATATGGTCCCTCTTCTCTTCCTCCTTTCCTTAAGATTTCGTTACGGAAAAAATTCAAAACTGTAATAAACAGCAGAGTGAAGAGCATTTAATGAACTGCTGTGTGCCCATCCCCCAGCCCCAGCATCCTCCCCCGGCCAGCCTCACTCATCTACAGCCCTCTGTCCCCGCGTTGTTGTTAAGCAAACCCAGACGCTGTGTCGTGCTATCTGTAAATACTGCAGCGTGGCTCCTTAGAGAAAAGGTCTCGTTAAAACCCTAATCATAATTGTCCTCGGATGTCACTGGAAAAGTTTAACCTAATTCCTTAATATTATCAGCTCTCCCTGACTGGTGACTGGCTCCAGTGGTCTGAGCCTATTTTCTTTGCTCATTTCAAGGATTTCCATGTGTGAGATGCTTGCCTTTTCTCTCTTTTCTCAACGTGTCCCGTTCTTCGCTGCGCTCTCAGTCTTTGCTCAGCTGCTCGAATTCTTCTGCAGGTACGAACCGTGCGCTTTTATGCAAATCCACGGGGGATGGTCTTCAGGTGACACAGTTGAACGTGGACCACACCACGGAGAATGAGGATGAGCTCTTCCGGCTCTCACAGCTGGGTGAGTGGGGGGGCGGGGCCTGGTGGCTCACCCTGTGCCTTCTGTTGGTCATGTAGAGAAAGGCATGAAGTGGACGGGCTGTGACCTTGAGCTTGGGACTAGCCTGCCTGGGGTTGAATCCCAGCTCTTCCACTTACTAGTTGGTGATTTTGGAACTTACTCAAGTTTTCTGTGCCTCAGTTTCCCCTTCTGTGTAATGAGGATAATAGTAACACTTAACCTCAGGGTGTTGTGAGGATTGAAAGAGTTATTCCATGTGAAATGCTTCCAGGAGTCTCTGGTATGCACTGTTATTGGTGGAGGCTGAGAGGCCAAAGAAGTCCTGGGGCTCCAGCTGCCGCCATGGCCACCGCCTGCCTTCCCTGTGAGCCCAGGCTGCAGAGGGGGCTGAGCCGGGCGGTGCTGGATCTGCTGTCCTGTAGGGGAGGACTCTGAGCCACGGGTGTTCTGATGGGGATGGGGGCTGAGGACACTGGGGGACTTTGGGCTAACTGCCCTCCAAGGTGCCAGCTATGATTCTACTTCCTGTTCAGTGCCTTGTTTTTGTGGATATGTCTGTATCCCCTTCTTTTGGTTCTTCTTGATGAACAAACTCTGAGGTTGTCGTGTTGTTCTTCCTCTGGTAGGTTTGGATGCAGGAAAGATCAAGCAAGTGGGCGTCATCTGTGGGCAGGAGAGCACCAGGCGCATTGGGGACTACAAGGTCAAATACGGCTACACTGACATCGACCTACTCAGGTGAGTGGCCGGCCCAGCTGCCCCCATTTGTAAGACCAGAGGCCTGGGGCAGATGCAGATTGTAGGCTCTAGGGACAAAAGGTACAGTTGAGGTAGTTTGGAGCCCAAGGAGATGCTTTCATTCTCCCAGAGAGGTTGGTGTGGGGCAGGCCCTGGACCCAGCAGGCAGCAGGCCAGGAGTTGGGGTCCTGTAGAGCTAGGCTGGCAAGGGGTTAGGTGGGGAGCTGGGCCAAAGCCAAGGGCAGCAACCAATGCCATAGGGCCTGGCAGGAGAGGCCAGAGTTGGCATGAGCTGCCTGGTGTGGATAGAGACAGACCGAAGGCCTGTTGGTCGGTATTGTCATGACTGGGGCCAGGGCGGGGCTGCCAGATGGGTTGTCCCTTCTGGATGCCACCCACTGCTCATAGCAAACAGACGATGATAATAACGTGAGCCTTCATCCAAGCCCATGCGCAGTTTTTTACATCCATTCTCTTATTCAGTCCTCAGGCCCTATGAAGTGGGTGCTTTTATTGCCCCAGAGGTATTTTCATATGAGGAAACTGACACATACACACACTAGGTAGCCTGCCTGGTCTCAGGGCTAATAGTGGGCTTAGGCAAGACTTGAAGCCAGGCAGGCTGAATTCAGAGCTTGTGTCCTGAACTACGGCGGCCCTGTATGCGACAACATTGTGTGTGTTTGTGTGTGTGTGTGTGTGTGTGTGAGATGCCCACCTTGTGTCTTAGAAAACATGTGTTACAGCTCCTTACCCTCACAAGGTTTAAATAATTACGTTTGGAACCTTTTGTCTCTAATTTGTCGGGTTCTGTTTGCTTTATGGAAAGGTCCATCTGTGGTTTAAAACAATTCAAACAGTGCCCAGGATATGCAGTGAAAAGTGAATCTTCCTCCCACCCCAAGCCCAGACTCCTTCCTCAGAAGCTGCTAGTTTCTGAGGTATCCTGCCCTGGAGTTTCTGTGTACGTGCGCGTGTGTGTGCGCGCCGCATGCACTGTGCATGGCGCGTGCTTGTTGGGGGTGGGGAGGGAGCAAGTTGCTTTTTCAAAACACCCACAAATGCTAGCATTCCGCGCCCAGTGTTGTGCACCTCACTTTTTTCAGTATAGGCACCCACTCCTTCATTCCTGCACACCTACAATTCAGGCTGGCAGCATTCTTGGTAACAGTTGCTAGGATTCCAGTGTGTAGCTGTCAGCACTCACCTAACCCGCCCCTACTGATGGACCGACCTTCAGGATGTTGCCAGACTCACTCTTTCAAATCCTGTTGCCGGGAACATCTTCTTATCGTTGCCCTGTGTGCATGTGTGCATGTTGGAGCTTCCCGACATTGACCAGCTCTGATGGTGCATCAGTTCATAGTCCCTCTGCAGCTAGAGTGTATGTGGGGCCTGGGTCAGCTTGGAGGAGCCCAAGAGGAGTGGGCTTTTAAAAGAGAACCCATCCCTCTGGCTGTCCCACCCTCCCCCTGCCACCCCCCAGCTCTGTGGACAGGAAATGCGGAGTGGGACCAGGATTGGGCATTTGACCTTGGCCGTTGTGACCCCAGCCTCGCCCTGGCTTTCCTGGCCCTCTGAGCTTTATTTTAAGAGCTGCCCTCAGAAGACAGGTCTGTTTTTCTGGTTTTCTCTCTCCTCTCTTTCTTTTCCTCTTGTCAGATGTGTGTTTTATTTTACATTCTGGATATAGATTCTTCTCACCAGAATAAATGTCCCCAGGGGGCCATTCCAAGCACAGCTGTGCCCTCTGCTCTCTTCCCACAGCGCTGCCAAGTCCAAGCCCATCATCGCAGAGCCTGAAATCCACGGTGCACAGCCCCTGGATGGGGTGACTGGCTTCCTGGTGCTGATGTCTGAGGGGCTGTACAAGGCCCTGGAGGCAGCCCACGGGCCTGGGCAGGCCAACCAGGTGAGCTGGGCCCGAGCAGAGCATGGCTGGCCAGCCTGCAGGGTGGCATGCTCCCCAGAGCTCTGATTCTCACATGCTCTCACCAGACATCTTCTCTGGGTTCAAAGTTGGGGGAAGAAAAAGCCCAGAGTTCCAAGAACACCCATCCTACCCAAAAGCTTTGCTCATCTGGGCTTGAAGCAGTGCCAGTCCCCAGGGTCCTGAGCAAAGCCTAAGGGAAGAGGGTGAGGGAAATGAATTTCCACAGGCACACGTGGCTCTGGAGACTGGGAAGGGCTCGGGTGGGCCGCGGAGGAAAGCCCAGCAGGGACGCGGCCTGGTACATAGAGCGCCGGCCCAGGGGTCCTGCGGCCCGCCCAGGTCCCGCTCCACTGCCTCCGTCGCTTCCCTCTTTGAGCTGCAGGTGATATACAGTTCATTCCTTGTTTCTGAGATGGGGATGATGACTTCTGCCTTTGTGGGGTCGTGATGAAGGCTGGGCGTGGTAGACATAGGTTCTCAGCCAGGGGGAGCTGCTGCTTTTTCCTACACCTTGGGATGCACGTGTCAGACAGTCGTCAGTAAAGCGGGACTTGGAGGCAGTCACACTGAGGATGACCTTGAAGGGAAGCTGCCTTTACCTGACCTGGGCTTGCTGGGTCAGTCAGAGAAGTTCAGCTTGTGTTTCTCCTTCCATCTGTGATTCTGGTGAGAAGGTAACCTTTTCTGCTCTGTCCTAATTAAAAATAATGAGGGCAAGTCTTAGGCGCCTCACTGTCTCCTAATACCTGTGTTCAAGGTTTTTCATCCATTTTATCTCATTCCTTCCAGTAGCCTTATAACATGGTAGGGGCAGGGGCTCCCTGCCATGTCAAGCTAGGGAACTTGGGGCTCGCAGAGTTCAGGGTCTTGCCTGAGGTGACAAAGCTGGTCAGTGCTGGAGCTGAGCCCCCCGGACCGGGCCCAGGTCATTTCCCGTTACCTGCCCCTGCCCTCCTACCTCCAAGAGACTGCAGCCAGCCATCACGTAGAGGATTTTGTGTTTATATTTTTTATCTTACCATAAATGTGATCTTTTTTTCCTTTCTTTGCTCTTCGTGATAAGACTATCCAGTGGCTTCTACTGGGTTCTAGAATACACGGGACAGTGGACTTCTCTGAGGGCAGGGACCCTCTCTTCATCCTGACATAACTCCTACAATAAGTTTGTTCCAGGAAAGAAAGCTGACAGTTTGTACTGAGCTTGAAGTGCCCTCACGTCCATTATGTTGTTTAATCCTCACTGCAACGCAGTGAGGTGGATATTATCCCCCATTTCTTTGGTGTGTGGAAGCCAAAAATCAGAGAAATCACAAGGTCACACCTTTTCTAATGAGAAAGTTCCAAAAGAATTATCCTGAATACCTTGAGAAGCTCAGGTTGCAGGCTTGGCCGGTGGGGACGTCCACTTGCTTGGCTGGTGACCCCTAAGTGTCCTGATTCGGCTGTGAAGGTGTGGCCTACACTCCCTGGGCCCCCTCGTTCCTCACCAGGTTTGTGCTCCCGTCGCCCCCAGGAGATCGCCGCAATGATCGACACGGAGTTCGCCAAGCAGACGTCCCTGGATGCAGTGGCCCAGGCCGTGGTGGACCGGGTGAAGCGCATCCACAGTGACACCTTCGCCAGTGGCGGGGAGCGTGCCAAGTTCTGCCCAAGGCACGAGGACATGACCCTGCTGGTGCGGAACTTTGGGTACCCCCTGGGAGAGATGAGCCAGGCCGCACCCACCCCAGCCCCAGGTATGTGTGCCGCAAGCCCGTGCCCGAGGCCGTCTGCGGCTGGGGTCGGGGCAGAGCGGCGAGGCCACGGCCTTGCTGCCTGGGGCGGAGTGGAGTCGGGAGGCCTGGCTTTGAGCAGTTCCAGGCCGGGCCCTGACTTTAAAGCTGTCTGAGCTGTGCTTATTTTTCCCCTTTTGTCTGTGAAATGAGGACAGTACCACCTGCCCTGGCCTCCTTTGAAAGACCTGAGTGCACGGGAAGCACTTCGCAGCACCGCGGGCCACATCGCGGGCCACATCGCGGGGACAGCGGCAGCTGCGGGCTCAGTGCCTGCTGTGCGCCAGCCACCTCGCCCGCATATTTCCTTTCGTCCTCGTTAACAACCCTTTTACAGAAAGGAAACTGAGACCCTAGAAGGAAGGGACCTAGCCGAGGTTGGGCATGTCAGAGGTGAGGGAGAGACGCTTTACTCTCCACCTTTTTAATTCTAAATCATGTTGCCCAGGAGGAATTACTCTTTTGTTCTCCCTCCCAGTGCTGCTTTAGTGTCAAGACCATCAGTTCCTGGGGCTGCATTTCTTTTTCTTTTTTTCAAACACGCAAGCCCTAGCACTCAAGCATCAGATGGATTTGTTCTCCCACGGACACCGGCGGACACCGGGGTTACTGGAGTTTCTCTAGCTTGTTATTGCAGCCGTATTTTTGTTGGGCCAACCTCAACTAGGAGCATACTTAGCCCTTGGGTTAAAGCACCGTGGGAAGCCAGGCAGTAACCCTTTCGTTGAGGCAGCTCAGCACTTCTCTTCCTGCTTTGAGCACTAGCAGTGCTTGGCTGCTGAGCGGAGGCCCCTGCCTGGCCCGGAGGAGTCTCTGCCACGGGTACTCCTTCGCTGCCCTAAGGGGCAGAGGGTCAAGCTAGGGGATCCGAGCCGGGCCACCGCCTACCTTCTCAGGCCCTGGAGCGGCCCTGTTGCTGCCACCCCAGGGTCCCCCCGAGCCACACCCTGTAGCCCACCACTCTCTTCCTCCCACAGCTGCAGGAGGACGCGTGTACCCCGTATCAGTGCCTTACTCAAGCGCCCAGAGCACCAGCAAAACCAGCGTGACCCTGTCCCTCGTCATGCCCTCCCAGGGCCAGCTAGTCAACGGGGCCCACAGCGCCTCCACCCTGGACGAAGCCACTCCCACCCTCACCAAGTAAGCGGCCACCCCCAGCCCCAACCATCTCAGGCCTGCTTCCTGGGCACAGCCCTGGGTCCCTGGACAGGAGTGGCCGTAGGGCCACGTCCTGTGCCTGAGGAACCTTGGATGAGACGCCCTGAGATGTGCTGGGGTCTTGTTCCTCTCAAATCCCCCAGTTCCATCCCTGGGGAGGCCTCCGTAGCCTCCCAGGCGGGACTGCAGGTTCCAGCAGCTCCTCGAAGCCGGAAGGGAGGGGGTGGAGACAGGCAGCTCATGCTGACAGCCTGCTGCTCGTTTCTTCTTGCAGGTGCCATGTATTCGTTTTCATTTAATGGGAAGGTTGTCCTCTTGTTCTTTTCTCTTCTCCCGTCTTGGAGTGTGTGATTTGGGGGGCCTCCCCCATGGTATCTGTGCTTGTGGGACATTGTTTGGCCTGTGCCGGCTTATGAGAGCCAGTGCTCTCTGACTGAAGCGTCCGATTTTAGCTTTGAAGCGAGTTCTCTAGTTTCAGGCTGGGGGAGGGGTGGAGGCAGCAGGGGGTCTGGAGCCTGGGGGTGTGGTGGGCGGGCCCCCTCCTCACTCCTGGCAGACCTGCCTGACAGGTCGGGTGTCTGCCTCGCCCCCTCCACGTCTGGGGAATGTACCCCCACCTGCCACACCAGGGGGCTGGGCTCTGGTTTCCACATTCCAGCCCTGCACAGAATAATAGAGGTGCCCCACCCGGCCCACTCAGGATCTGGCCGGTTGGAAGGGCCACCGGGAAGGTTTCCCTGTGCCTCGCAGGGGCCTTTCCTGCTCCCTGCCCCCAGGCTGCTGCCGCCACCCCTGTGGGCTGGAGGGGCCTGCCGGGCAGCTGAGGGATGGGCATCCTAAGCATTGTACGGTGGCCTCCCCACCCCTGCAGGGCTGCTCAGAGGAGCCACCAGCTGTGTCCACAAAGGCAGGGCGTGTAGCAGCCATCCCAGACCAGGCAGGAGAACCAGCCATTCTTCTGTGCCTCCAGCTCCCTGGGCCCCTCCACCCTGCGTCAGCGCTTAGTTGCCCCCACCCCCACCCCGCTGCCGGGCTGGCCCAGCTCTGAGTGCTGGGAGTGTGCAGGACAGTGGGTTAGCAGGTAATTCCCAGATGTTACGGGCTGTGTGGCAGAGGGTGGGTGCCCGGGGAGCTCTAGGAACATGGGGGGCCCGTCCCCACCCAGCTTGCGAGAGAAACGAGGAGGAGGGAGTAGGGAGGTTTTCCGGGAGAAGAGCCCTGGCCTGCCTGTGACCAGTGGGGTTTGGTCTGGGATGGATTTGGAGAGGTGGAGTGGATGGCGCCCAGCTCGGCGCCGCTCCGCGGGTGGCAAGTTCTGCATCCTACGCAGTAGCCGCTAGCCACGCGGATTATTGAGCACTGAAGTGAGGGTTCCATTTTATTTCATTCTAGTTAATTTAAAGAGCTGCATGTGGTTAGAGCTTCAAAAATACATTTGACTTTTCCTCTGCCCCGAAGGACATCTGGCCGGCTGGCCCTCGTGGTTGCCTTTGTGGCCTGTGCCCTGAGGGGCTGGCCAGACGCCACGGCCCATCACTGATTTGCCCCTGTTGTGCTCCCAGCCAGAGCCCGACCCTGACCCTGCAGTCCACCAACACGCACACCCAGAGCAGCAGCTCCAGCTCTGACGGGGGCCTTTTCCGCTCCCGGCCCGCCCACTCGCTCCCGCCCGGCGAGGATGGCCGCGTCGAGCCTTACGTGGACTTTGCGGAGTTCTACCGCCTCTGGAGCGTGGACCATGGCGAGCAGAGTGTGGTGATGGCGCCGTAGCCCAGCCGCGGAGTGCAGCCCGAGCAGGACCTTGCCTGGGGACGGGGCCCAGCTCCGGCAGGACGGGCCTTTTCCTGCCATTTGCCTGTGCCCCAGGGGCCAGCAGGGCCTGGTACTCAGCCTGCATCGTACTCTCACTCCACAGCCTGTGGTGCTGTAGAGAATGTTCTCTCAGTGCACCAACGCAGACCGGACCCCTTGCCACGGCGGCAGCACAGGGGCCGGAGGCTCAGTCCCCCGGCAGCCTCAGCCACGACTATGGCTGTTTCTCAGAACAAGGGGCACAAGGGCGGCAGCCCACAAGCCCCGCGAGTGGCAGCCACTGCTTTCCCAAGGCCACCCCCTTCCCGACACCATCTCCCCTGGAGGAGCCTGTGGCCACTGCTAGCACCCCCTCGCCCCTGGGGGGTGGTTCTCGCCTTCTCCAGCCGGCCTCCAGAGTGGAACCCCAGTTGGCGTCTGCACCTTCGAGGCCTGCACCCGTCCCTGGGCCCCGTCCCTAGGCCTCTTTGGGCTCAGGGGCACTGGGATGGCTGCAGAGAGGGCAGTCAGGTGGAAAGGAACCGGAGAGAACTGGTCCAAGAGGAGCACTGGTCCTGGAGCCCACCAGAGTGGGCAGGCTGGGCAGGGCTGGCTCCCCAGGGCCGGGTGAAGAGGGGAGGTGTGCCCGGCCTGAGTGGGGGCAGGGGCCGCCCTTGTCAGGCCCCTCCGGGAGTGGCGAGGCCCTGAATCGGGGTGAGCCAGTTCTGCTCTGCTTTTCCCCGCTGGAGCTGGGGAGGGCCCCAGGGTGGGAGCTGCTAAGACTGCAGTCTTAACCACTGACTGTGAGTCTCTGCCAGCTCTACGGTAACAGACAGGTCTTAGGCCAGGCCTCGGGGCTCACTGGAAACAGAGAACAGTGGAGAATGGTTCCAAAAGGTCCTGGAGACCTGCTGCTCTGGGTGGTCGAGGGCTTTGGAGACGTGCACTGTTTTTACAGACACTTAGGGTCGGGATCAGGCCAGCCCAGGCCCTCAGTGAGACCATTTCATGCATGTTCTCTGCGTTCAGTGGGGAAGGGGTACCACCAGGGCTGTCAGCTGGAATTGCCCTTCCTATTTTCAGAGGAGGAAGCAGGCTCAGGAGACTCACACCTTGTCCAAGTCACGCAGTCAGTGGTGGAGCAGAACTCAAACTTTCTTGTCAGTCTCTGAGGCCCCCCTGGGTTCTTGCCAACACCCCCCCACCTGGTGCCCAGCCTCCTGCCCCATGATGCCCCAGACACAGCTCACCAGGGACTGGCTGCTGTGCACGGCCTCCAGTGTGCTTGGACTCTGAAAAGTCGAAGGCCAGTTCCAAGGTCCCATGTGGTCCAGGAACATGTTTTCCTGTGGCAGGGCAGGGCCCATTGTGCCGGTTTCCGAGGGGAGCCGCGGCATGAGCAGAGGAAAAGCGGATCTCGGCAGAGGGCCCTGACCCCCCTCCACTACGAAGCCATCTCGGTTGTGCAGGTGAGCAGATTCAAAATCAGTCACAGAGGCTTGGGCACAAAGGGATCCTCTTCCGAGAACGTCTCTCTATGCTGTTTGGTCTCTAGAGATAGAATCACTTTTTTACGGCAGTAAAGAGATAACAAAGGGTGGTATAATGTGTCATGCTGTTAATAGTCTTCAGGTGTCTCGTGTAGCTCGCGGCAGCCCTGGGAGGTGGCCGTCGCCTCCTGCCCTGCTCAGCATCTGGAAGCACCAGCTCACCAGGCCTGGGAGTGGCAGAGCCGGGATGCGAACCCGGCCTCCGGACCGGACCGGTGCTGCCACCTCACAGCCTGAGGGGAGGGCGCTGGGTTGCTCAGCATCCCCCGAGGTCCCTGCACACCTGGAGAGGGTGACAGTCCTCCCCTGCTGTGCGCCAGCTCCTCCTCTTCCTGAAGGCAAGGCCGGTTCTCGGCGTGTGAGTGTGGTGTGGCTGGCAGGGCTGCGGGTCACCAGGACCCAGTCCTCGCACTCCCGCTCCGCACTGGTCAGTAGACCTTGAGAAGGTTCCTCGGCCTCATTTTGGTTTCGTCTGCATGGAGGATACTCTATGAATACTAGTCCACAAAGCGCCTCTTCCCGCTTTACGGGACTTAAGACCTTGTCCCTCTGACACTGTAAAGTCACGTATAAGGAAGGGTCTGCCGGGGGCCTTGCGTGCAGCAGGTGCTACTTGCCACTTCCCCTGGGAACCCAGACGCTGGGCCGTGGGTGTGGTTATTGCCTCTTCTCAGCGAAGCCTAGAGGGAGGCTGTCAACCGGGCTCCCGGACGTTTCCTCCAGCAAGGGCATCTTTCATGATTCTTCTTTCTGGGCCCCCTGCTTTGAAGCCAAACAAGGACACAGATTCCTGCCAATCCTGACGGTGCACGCGCTTTGTTCCCACGCAGAGGTGATGTCAGCCCGGAGCAAAGAAGGGCATTTCCATGAGCCTCTGGGCGTGCAGTCTCCTCAACGAGGGACACAGTGTCTGGCAGCCGGCTTTGAGGAGTACTGACACCAGCTCAGGGACTCCATTCCTGCCTCCGAGACACCCCTGCCTTCAGGCTGTGTGGACCAGCCGGCTCATCCAGCCCCTTCTTGTCCCGTTCTCCCAGGTCCCTCGGTGGGCCAGGGCCAGGGTGGGCCTCAGGGCCCCACGCATTGCCTCAAGGCCAGAGCCCCCGCCTGTTTCTGCACCCTCTTGCAATTGTCACTTCAGCAAAGCCTGCCCTTTGCCCAGATGGTGCTGAGCTCAAGAACCTTCCAGAGCTCCTGCGTCCTGCCTCGAGGCACCTGCTGCGTTGGAGTCCTTCGTGTGCTTACCCCTCTCCCCCCGCCCCTCCACCCTGGACCCTGCACAGCCCCTGGGCAGGTCGAAGAAACGTCAGGTGAACGACGGTAGGTGCACTGCCCAGAGAAGAACTTCTGGAACTTTCCTACAGGAAACATCTTTACCCTGTAGAAAACTCCCACCCTAGTACCCCCCGAGTTTGGAAGTGTGTAAGCAGTTAGATGTCTCCTTACTTACTTTGAATATCTAGGTGAATTCTGCAGGCAAATCCACAACAATCTCACGGTTGTTTTAGTACAAAAGCAACATTTTTTTCAAAAGTAATATTTAAAATTACTTATTGTCAAGTAAATTGATGCTTCAGGAAGTGCTCCACGTCAGTCCTATAGGTTTGTAGGTCTCAGCCCATCGCAGGGAACCCAGCAGGACCCAGGTGGAGGGGCCCAGGTGACCCTGTAAAACCCGCTAACTGCTATGTGCCAGATGGGAACTTGCGAGGCATTAACTCCGAGAGGCCGCGGACTCACGGTGGTCGCCCCCCACATGCCCCAGTGCCGCCAGGCAGGGATTTGTGTCTGAAGGTTCACTGGGTCCTATTGTTAGTTCCCACTTTGGAGATGAGGAAATAAAGCACAGACAGGTGAAGGAGTTTGCGCGGAGCGACCAGGAGACAGATTTCTGCTCAGGACAGGAAAGAACTTTCTAATGGCGTGTGAGTTGTTAAACGTCGGAAGGGGCTGCCTATGGGAGGTGGGAGATGCCCATCTTTACGGCGTGTGAGCAGAGCTGCACCCACAGCATCTGATGGAGCCAGCAGCGTTGAGCTGCAGGCCCAGCCTGGGTGCACGTCAGAGCTGTGTGCCCGTGGGGGTGGGGGGTAGTTGTTGAAAATTACAGATTCCTTGGCCCTACCCTGGACTCACAAATCACAGCCTCCAGAGGGAGGCCCCCGAGTCTGGAATCTCACAAGACCACGTGCTCCTGGAGTTCCTGACTAAAGGCCGAGCTGAATGGCTTCTGCCCTCCTGCCCGCTCCGTGTGCCCTTCCGTGATTTGGTGCTTCTGTGAGTCCTACGTCTGTGTGTCCCTGAGTGGCCTTGGATGAGGCCCAAAAGCTCTCTGATCCCTGTCTCATCTCAAAATGAAGGTTTACAGTTCAGCTTTTTGTGAAAACAAAAGCCCCACGCCTATCATTTAATGAGTTGTAACCATGTACCAGGCATGTACCTGACGTGATCTCACGGGATAGTTAACAACTCTGCAAGGAGCAGATGTCAGTGATCCCACTATAGACGTAAGGAAGCCAAGACTCGGAGAAAATAAGCCAGGTGCCCAAGATCACACAGGAGCAGGAATTTGAAGTCGGGACTTTTCTCTGTGCCCCACAGTGTTTCCTCATGATTTTCAAAGGCCCTTCCAGGCCTGAGAGCTGGGATTTGACGGCAATCTCTCCATGCTAGTTTAACACACCCTGACTCTCCTGGGTGTAGGAGGGAAACTTTCACAAGGACCCTCTGAGATCAAAGGTCACACTGGAATATTGTCACCTGGTCTAACTTGTCTGCTGGATTGGGGACAAAGGAGGTACCAAGCCTTTCCCAGCACTGGGACTTGGCCCTCAACTTCAGACCAGGCGGGAATCAGCCACAGCCCTGTCCTGGCAGAGCTCACAGGCTGGGGCTACCCCTGACCAAGACTCAGGGGCTCCTGGAAGGCTGCCTGGAGGAAGTGGGCTTGCATCTTGATGGAGCAGTAGTGATCAGCTGGGGGAGGAAGGGGGAGAAGGCAGGGGCACAGGCCTAGGGTGTGGAGGGCCTGGCGGGGCGGCCGCAGGGGGCCTGGGGACGCCATGGGGGTCAGGCCATTCTTTCTCGAGAGTCCTGGAGGAGACAGTGCACGTTTTAGCAGGGAGCGGGGGGGCTGGGCTGACAGAGCAGGTGACAGGGATCTGGGAGGAGAGGCAGGCAGTGGTGGGGTGGCAGGGAGTGAGGGGGAGTGTTGCTGGCGCCAGTCCTTCCCAGGAGGTCCCAACCCCTGAGGCTCTGTGTCTGTAGCACCTAATGAGGTCGGCCCTGCCTCGCAGGGACCAGCAGGGCTTCAGTTCCCTTTAGTGGGGTGGCCTGCAGTTGAGGTCCTGGCCCCAGCCTTCCTGAACTTCCAAGCACTCCTGGGGTCTCAGGCCCAGGAAGAAGATCCAAGAAGCGTTCAAGAGCGGGTAGGGGGAGATCAGGAGCTGAAGGCAGAGGGATGTCCCCTCACACTCGGCACTCGGCGGCTCCAGGCC
Source organism: Lagenorhynchus albirostris (assembly GCF_949774975.1). NCBI lineage: Eukaryota > Metazoa > Chordata > Mammalia > Artiodactyla > Delphinidae > Lagenorhynchus > Lagenorhynchus albirostris. The sequence goes on along the minus strand of NC_083105.1, from coordinate 9,441,473 downwards.
TTTGCCCAGCTGTGTCTTCTTCCCCGTGTGCCCTTCCCTTTTTCTTCTGTCTAGCGACAAAACACGCCTAGTGCCATCTCTGTGCAGCCCTGAGCCAGAGGGTGTGGGTGGGAGGGTGGAGAGGAGGGAGTCAGATGACCCAGTTAAGACTCCTGCCCTGGAGAGAAGATAAACCAGCACCTGGAGCTCCAGCCCGAATAGGCCCCGAGACCCAGGCTGAGCTGGGGACCGCTTCCGGCTGATGGGTTCAGAAGCTCCCCGGAGTGGGGGCTGGCGTACTTGTGAAGGATATGGGCTTCCAGGCTAGTCGTATCCTGACAACCTCCCTAAAGGTGGCAGACTAAACACATACGCCAAACGTCTTCTGCTCCTAAAGCCCCGTGAAGACTACAGAAAGGAATTGATCCTCTTTTTCTTTTTTTTAAGGTATAGGATTTCCTGACGGTCCAGTTTTAAGGTATAGGATTCCCTGGCGGTCCAGTGGTTGGGACTCCGTGCTTGAAAGCATAGGACCTGGGTTCAATCCCTAGTTGGGGACTAAGGTCCCACAAGACGTGTGGCACAGCCAGAATAGAAAAAAAAAGTATAAACCCATGAGGATGGGGCAAGCAGGACAGGAGGCAAATCAGTGCAATTTTGAAGCTGGAAAGTAAACGTAGAGTGACGGCTGACTTAAAGGACTCGGGCTTCCCTGGTGGCGCAGTGGTTGAGAGTCCGCCTGCTGATGCAGGGGACACGGGTTCGTGCCCCGGTCCGGGAAGATCCCACATGCCGCAGAGCAGCTGGGCCCGTGAGCCATGGCCGCTGAGCCTGCGCGTCCGGAGCCTGTGCTCCGCAACGGGAGAGGCCACGGCGGTGAGAGGCCCGCGTACCGCAAAAAAAAAGGACTCAGAAAAGCCACATGCCAGCCAAGCAGGGTGGCAGCTAAGCCCCAGCATGATTTACCCCACAGGACCGCCAAGGGCTCAGCCTGAGCTGGCAGCCCCAAGTGGGGGTAGTGGATGGGGGTGAAATAAGGAGCAGTCAGACCCCCAAATCCCCTCCCAGAGCTGCTAGGTAGTCACCCTCCCCCACCCCAGCAGGAAACCAGAGGCATTCTCTGGCAACAGTAAACCAGGGGTCCCTGGCCTGGGGATAGGGGCATTGTACTGAAAACAGGGAGCTGAGAGTCAGGGGCTTCTGAGTCTGGGGTCCCACCCTTGTCTTCTATCCTGCTCCCAGTGACAGCCAGGCCTTTACCCTCCAGGCAGGACACTGAAGGTCCTCTCTGGAGATTCGAATCCTCCCAAGAACAAAGTCCCAAAAATACTGACATGGGGGGGGATCCCCAGCAAGTGCCCCCCAAGCCTCCTTTCAGCAAGATCAAGTGTCTGTCCTAACACACCCTGAGGGAGCAGCCGTCTCTTCGACAAAGTGTATCTAGGACTCTGGTAGATAAGGTAAAAAAGACAAACAGAACCAGCCTTTACCATATGACCGAGCAATTCCACTCCCAGGATATGGAAACATGTCCACACAGAATTTATACACAAATGTTCATAGCACCATTGCTTATAACAGCCAAAAGGCAGAAACAACCCAAACATCCCTCAGTGGGTGAATGGATAAGCTAATGGTGGTCTGTGCGTACAATGGAGTATTATTCAGCCATAAAAAGCAACGAAGCCCTCATAGATTCTATAAAATGGATGACCCTTGCAAACAATATGCCCAGTGAAAGAAGATAGACACAAAAGGTCATGTATTACATAATTCCATTTATATGAAATGTCCGGAATAGGCAAATCCGTAGAGACAGACAGCAGATTAGTGGTTGCCAGGGGCTGGGGGAGGAAAGAATGGGCCTGATTGCTCAGTGGATACGCTGTGTTTTTCTGGGGTGATGAGAAAGTTTGAAACTAGAGAGAGGTGGTGGTTGTCCAATGTAAACACCCCAGGGACCACATAGAATTGTACACTTTCACATGGTTGAGTGTATGTTATGTGAACTTTATCTGAATTAAAAACAAACAAACAAGAGAACCGGCCAAGGCTTCTGAGCTCCAAGCGGCTCCTGTAGACTCGCAGAGCACCTGGATTAACCCACGAGGGTTATGTTTCCAACAGAGAATTCAAACCATGAACGCCATGCTGGATTCCGCAGTGGTCACGCTCAAAAAGTGAAAAGATACAAGTGAAATTGATAAGGACAGAGTAAAGGGACAAAGTAGGTGATTAAATAGTTAATCCCAATAGGGAACTGTAAGTAAAGAAAAAAAGTATGGGAGACCCCTGTAAGTTACTGATAACTCAAGAAAGCAGGTTTGCTTAACCACAAAACCAAGCAGGTTTGCTTAGCAACAAAACCATGCAACAGAAGCATGAGATGCCCCAAAACAATAAAACAATGGTGGCATGAGACCCACATCCTGCCCAGTGAGCTCGGTAAGTTAATGATTCCCAGGAAACACTCCTCTGTGTGCGCTAACAAAAATATAAGGAAAGGGTGACATTATACTGAAACCTGAGATGATTTACCATATTTTAGTATATGTTACTACCTTTTTGCTCATTTCTGTTGCACCATGACAGTCCCAGCTTGACCATGGAGGGACAAGAAAACTCCCCCACCTGACGTGGAGGAGGAACTGATGATGGAAGCTTGACATCTACTCAAGAGTGAGGAAAAAGGTGGTCTTCTCTCCTCACTTTTCCTTTGATTATATAACTGTAGCCCACTAAGTTCTCGGGGCGTGGCACCCTCTGGCCCACCCGCTTGTAAGCCTCACACATTCTATTCTAATAAGTCACTTCTTATCTATCACTTTGCCTCTTGCTGAATTCTTTCTGCCCCGAGACATAAAGAACCAGAGCTCCCTGGAGCCCCCAAGACGCATTGCTGGCATTTCCAAATTAATTTTAGTACTCTACTTCCTTTAACCCAGCATAGCCAAAATATTATCATTTCAACATGCAATCAATATAAAAACTACTAATGAGATAGCTCTTTCATGCTAAGTCTTTGAAACACGGGTGCCTTTACCCGCACAAAGCATCTCAAGTACAGGAAGACTGGCCGAGTTCCTGCACTTCATAGCCACTCGTGGCACATGGTCACCCCAATAGGACGGCGTAGCTCTAGAGAGTCTCAAACTAGAGTCTCGGGACATAATTTGCAGAGTATGAGAGTTTTCAAATTAAAACTGTGAATTAGGGACTTCCCTAGTGGCGCAGTGGTTAAGAATCCACCTGCCAATGCAGGGGACACAGGTTCGATCCCTGGTCCAGGAAGATCCCACATGCCGCAGAGCAACTAAGCCCGTGTGCCACAACTACTGAGCCTGCACTCTAGAGCCCGTGAGCTACAACTACTGAAGCCTGCGCGCGTCTAGAGCCCGTGCTCCGCAACAACAGAAGCCACCACAATGAGAAGCCCACGCACCAAAACGAAGACCCAACGCAGCCAACAATAAATTAATTAATTTTAAAAAGAACTGTGAATTAAAAACAAATTGACGATAATCCTGTTTAGGATCATCTGAGCAATCACCTAAAAATAAGTCCTAAATCAAACATAGAATTACCACATGATCCAGCAAATCCGTTTCTGGGTACACACCCAGGAGAAGAGAAAGCAGGGACTTGAACAATTATTTATACACCAACGTCCATGGCAGCATTATTCACAGTAGGGAAAAGGTGGAAACAACCCATCGATGGATAAAATGCCTATTGACGATGAATGGATAAGCGAAATGTATCCACACAGTGGGATATTATTCAACTTAAAAAGGAAGGAAATTCTGACACAGGCTACAACACAGGAACCTTGAGGATTACACTAAAGAGAAATAAGCCAGCCACAAAGACAAATACTGTGTGTCTCACTCCTATGCCGTACTTAGGAGTCAAATTCATGGAGACAGAAGGTAGAAGGGTGGGTGCTGTGGCGTGGGGGAGGCGGGGATGGGGAGTTAGTGTTTCATAGGGACAGAGTTTCAGTTTGGGAAGATGAGAAAGTGCAGGAGATGGATGGTGGTGGCTCTGCAACAATGTGAATGTGCTTAATGCCACTGAATTATACACTTAAAAGTGGCTCAAATGGTAGATTTTATGTTATGTATATTTTACCACAATTTAAAAAAATAGGTCCTGCCCCTCAGTGCGCTGGGTGGGTGCTGACCAGGGCAGTTGAGAGTTTACAGTCTCTGGTGGTTAATGAGAAAAGATGCGGGGAGACTTCGTGCCCAGCGAGGCCTGCCTGGCTGCCCAGGACGGCCGGGAGCTGTCCCGGCACTGTCCCTGCTGGGGCCTCGCAGGGTGGGTGGGAGAGGACAGAGGCGGTGCAAGGAGCGGGGAGGGCCCACACTGTGGCCAAGGCCCCCCGGCCCCAGAGAACCGGCTTTTCGTTGTGTCCCCTGGACTGCAGACCTTCTGTGGTGAGAGCTGGAAAGGTCCGTTCCTGTGGTCAACTTTTTTTTTTTTTTTTTTTGGCTACGCCATGTGGGATCTTAGTTCCCTGACCAGGGATCGAACCCCTGCCCCCTGCAGTGGAAGCACAGAGTCCTAACCACTGGACCACCAGGGAACTCCCCTGTCACCTTGTACTTTTATTGGTTCTGCTAATATTCTTTATATTTGTTTGTACATTTGCTTTGGTTTTAATGTGGGAGGCAAATGTAAGCACAAGAGGCTTATACCTGGCTCTGAGTCTGTGCGTAGTAAGAAACACTGTAATAAAAACCATCGAAGACAACCCCAGGGTCCCGGAACTAACTTTTGTCTTTAAGAGAGTGTCCACATGGCATTGCTTGGCTGTTGGGGTAACGCTGTGCTTTGGCTTCTGGGTCTGTTTCCCTTGAAGCACAGTCATCTCTGTGTCCCTGCAGGGCCAGCGTCCGGGCTGGGCCAGCGAGGCAGCGGAGCTGGAGACTCAGGGAAGGCTGGGGTGGGGCTGCATCCTGGGTCTTGAAGAGGGAGTTTGAGGAGTAGGAGATGGGGCTGGGGAAGGGCCCATCTCGGGGGGAGGCACCCGCCCCAGCCCAGAGGGTGTCAGGGCGTCCAAACAAGCCCCTGCTTTGCCCGACTGTCAGGGGTGGGCGGTCAAGAGACCAGCCTTCCCCCTCAGACACCCCGCAGCTCCCTCCTCCCCCTACCCCGGACATTACCTTGTCCTGTTGGTCTCACCTCCTCTCTCAGCGCCACCTCACCTGGCCCAGCCACCATCACTTCTTCCCTACATCCCTGCACCTATAGCCTCCCCTGCCAGTAAGGGATGTACTGCGTCCAGCAGGCCTTCACTCATTCACTCAGTAAACATGCACTGAACTAGGGCAGCACCAATTAGGAACCAAGCAAAGGCCCTGCCCAGTGGGAGACAGACAACAAACAAGGAAATGTAAGTGACATATGACAGCAAGCGCCACAAGAGCCAGAGGAAAACAGAAGGAATCGGGGGAGGGGTGCTGTGATACCTTCCCTGGGTCCTCAGGTGGGTAGCGCCTCCGGGCCCCTCCGGGGATGCCTGCCGTGATCCAGCCCCCGCTCCTGGAGGATCTGATCACGTAGCCTGGCAGGCCCGGTGAGTGCCCCAGCCACAAGTGGTGAGAAAGTCGCCTTGGTGTGGCCTCAGGAAAGGGGGCCTCAGGGAAGCGACATGTCCAAGGCGGTGCAGCTTAGGGGGTGTGCTCCTGGGGCTGGGCCCAGGCCTGACCCCACTTGGCCATCACATTACATGGTGTGGCTGTGTGACGTTGGGCGTGTTACCTTCCAGCTCCGAGCCTCAGCTTCTCCACCTGTAGGATGGGCATGGAATGGTAGGCAGAGACACTGCAGGGATCAGCATGGCCTGGAATCCTCCAGGGAGGTTGAAGAGGAGCAGCCCAGGGAGGGAGGAGTGGCTGTCATCCCAGCCTCATTTACAGCAGCCCCTCTCCTGGCTCCAGGGCTGGAGACACCGGAATCTCACGGCTGTCTGCAAAGACAGATGTAGGAGGCCTGGCAGACTCCCAGCTCCCATCAGATCGCCCTGTGGGCCAGGAGTCCAGGTAACAGACGCCCCCACCAGCAGCCTCAGAGTCTGCCATGTGACCATCAACGCCTCCTCCTACCCCCAGGGCCCAAGTACTGATAAGCCTGGGAGGTGGAGGAAACCGGTTGGGAAAGCAGGAGCTCTAAAGCCCCCCTAACAACTCTGGGTTCAGGGCTTGCTCTGCACCGCGAGCCCTGGGACTTCCAAACCTCTCCCAGCCTCAGTTTCCATGTCTATAAAGTGAAGATGGTCCCTCCCGAGGTAGTAGGAAGAGTAGATCATGATAGGTAAACCATCCTCTACTAGGAACGAGCTTTGTTTTGTTGTTTTTAATTTATTTATGGCTGCATTCGGTCTTGGTTGCTGCACGCAGGCTTTCTCTAGTTGCGGCAAGCGGGGGCTACTCTTCGTTGCAGTGCGCGGGCTTCTCATTGCGGTGGCTTCTCTTGTTGCGGAGCACGGGCTCTAGGCGCGCGGGCTTCAGTAGTTGTGGCTCGCGGGCTCTAGAGCGCAGCCTCAGTAGTTGTGGCGCACGAGCTTAGTTGCTCCACGGCATGTGGGATCTTCCCGGACCAGGGCTCGAATCTGTGTCCCCTGCATTGGCAGGCGGATTCTTAACCTCTGCGCCACCAGGGAAGTCCCAGGAACGAGCGTTTTTAAGTTGGTGATCATCTTGGTGGCAGTGGCGTGTTGGTCACAGGAAATGGGGTGGGGGGATCTGGGGTCACCTTAGTCCTCCCTTCAGCTGCAAAGGAGCCATTTCCCGTGAGCTGCTGAGAATTCAATCGGGAAGCTGGGGTCTGGGTGCAGGGCCAGGCCCAGCTCTGCCTCTTTCCTGCTGTGTGGTGTGGGCAGGTCACTCCCCGTCTCTGGGCCTCTGCTTTCTCTTTGGGGGCTGGTCTTGAAGGTAGCGAGGGTTGGCCCCCTAGGGGCTAGCCCCGGGACCCAGCTGCTTTGGACACCCTCCCCACCCCCGCCTGGGGCGAATGGCAAGGTCTGCTTAGGCGGCCCTGGCACCCACCCAGGCTCCTTCCTGCACAGAGATGACCCACAAGATAAAGTGGCGGGAGTGTGGAGACACGGCTTTCAGGAGACAGTGGGCAGTGAGCAGTGCGTGTGTCCAGGCCCACAGGAAGGAGGGTGGGGGATGGGGGAGGGCAAAGCTGGGCACAGGGATGCAAGTGGACCCCCGGCTGGGGGACAGACACATACAGACAGGTGGCCCCACGGTTGTCTTGGCAACCCCCAAACTCCATCAGCCCCACGTAGACGTGCTTGCTCTGGGGAGCAGCTGAAGACACAGCTCTTGCTCAAGATTCCCCCTTGCACAAGCCTCTCCTGTGTAGAAATGTGGTCCTACAGTCCGTCTGGGGCAGACTGAGTGCCCTTCTTTCCATCGATTTCTCAAACAGGAGAGCCAGAAATGGGATGGTGGGCGGAGGGAGGAATGCGGCCCCCCGGGGGAGCGCGTGGGCCAAGCTGCTGCTCTCTTTCTGTGTGGACTCAAGGCCCTCCAAGGACCCTTTCAGCCCAGCCCTTCCACACCTGGCCCCGCATGCGGGACCCCGGTACCGCAGGGGCTTGGTGGGACTGACAGAGGTGTGGCAGTGGACGGCCGTCTGCTGCCCCTGAGTAGCCTGGCTGGGGCCACTGGCATGTCTCTGTCTTCCCCAGAGCAGGAAAGGGTGGAGGTGGAGGGGAAGGTGGACAGGCGTGGAGACACAGGCCTAGGTGGTGTCGGGGAGTCACTTTGTCTTTTGGCCTCACCCTCCCCTTCTGTCACTTGGAGCTCCATCCTACGTCTCCCAGGACGGTCGGAGGCTCAGAAGGGGTGGTGTTCCTGTGCGGACATGGCAGCTAGTAGGTTCCTGTGGAGAGCATCCTGGTATCTCCGGGTCCCAGGAGACTTTGGCCAGCTTGAGAGGGGTCTGCCTGATCCAGTCCTGGAGAACTTTTTTAATAAATTTATTTATTTATTTAGGCTGTGTTGGGTCTTCATTGTTGGGTCTTAGTTGCTGCGTGTGGGCTTTCTCTAGTTGTGGCGAGCAAGGGCTACTCTTCGTTGCGGTGCTCAGGCTTCTCATTGTGGTGGCTTCTCTTGTTGTGGAGCACAGGCTCTAGGGCCCACGGGGTTCAGTAGTTGTGGCACACGGGCTCAGTAGTTGTGGCTCGCGGGCTCTAGAGCGCAGGCTTAGTAGTTGTGGCACACGGGCTTAGTTGCTTTGCGGCATGTGGGAGAGTGGATGGTGACTCATGAGAATGTGGAGGAGGGAGCGCCCAGGAAGCTCAGAGGCCCAGCTGCAGGGAGACGAGAAGGGTAGACCAGTTCTGGCCAGGTCCAAGGGGACCCAAGGTCTCAGAGCCCTCTCTCTCCAGTCTCCTGGGTCTTTCCCCCTCCTAAGGCCCAGCGGCCCTGCTCCCTGCGCCCCCGCCCCCCAGGAGTGAGACAGCGAGCCCCAGTGGGGAATGAGGCCGGGCCTGCTCTTCCTGTTGATGACAGCACTCTTAAAACTCCCTGCCTCGGCTTTGCTGGGGGTGCCTCGCTGGCAGGGAGAGATGCTGTGGCCTTGCCCGCCACCGGCCCTGCCCTGATCGGTCCTCCCTGATACTGAGAAACTTCCGTCCAGCAGTGCCACCTCGGCCCCACCCTAGCCTCACAGGTTCTGAGCAAATGCAGTCCTAGATAGTGATGTTCACGAGGGGGCCAGTGGGGAGGAGACCATGCGAACCCTTCCCCCACCTCCAGCCTCTGAGGACCTCAGAAACTTCACAGCGGCCTCTGAGTACAGGCTGTGGATTCAATCCTGGCTCTGCCACTCTTAGCTGTACCATCTTGGGAGAGTTACCTCTCTGTGCCTCAGTTGCCTCATCTAAAAAATGGGGAGAAGAGAGGGCAAATGTAACCACTCTGTGCAGGCCCTGTTCTCAGCAGTTTACATCTAGCAGCTCATTTAATCCTCCCCAAAACTCTATGTGGGCTAGGGGCAGGGGGCTCTGTTATTAGTCTCACTTTACAGATGAGGAGATGAAAGCACAGAGAGGTCAAGTAACTAGCCTGGGCTCACACAGTTAGTCATCATTCCGGAGCCTATGCTCCATCCACTCCTGCAGTGTCTGCTCCCCATCTCCTAGTTCCTTCCTTTTTTTTTTTTTTTTTTGGTAAAATATACATAACATAAAATTTACCATTTTAACCACTTTTAAATGTATAATTCAGTGGCATTAAGTCCATTCACATTGTTGTAAAACCATGACCACCATCCATTTCCAGAACTCTTTTCATCTTCCCAAAGTGAAACTACCCATTAAACAATAATTCCCCAGGACTTCCCTGGTGGTCCAGTGGTTAAGACTGCACTTCCACTGCAGGGGGCATGGGTTCAAGCCCTGGTTGGGGAACTAAGATCCTGTATGCTGTGCAGCTGAAAAAAAAAAAAAACAAACCCCAATAACCCCCCATTTCCTGTCAACCACCGTCCTGTCTCTATGAATTTGGCTTCTCTGGGTACCTCATGGAACTGGAATCATACACTATTTGTCCTTTTGTGACTCGCTTATTTCATTTATAATGCCTTCAAGTTTTACCCATGTTGTAGCATCTGTCAGAATTTCCTTCTTTTTTAAGGCCGAATAATATTCTGTTGCATATTGACACCACATTTTGCTTATGCATTTATTCATCAATGGACACCTGGGTCGCTTCTACATTTGGCTATTGTGATTAAAGAGGCTGTGAACACGGATGCATAACTACCTGTTCAAGTCCGCGCTTTCCGTTCTTTTGGGTATATACCCAGAAGTAACATTGCTGGATCACAGGCTAATTCTATGTTGAATTTTTTGAGGAAGTGCTGTACTGTTTTCCACAGTGGCTGCACCATTTTACATTCCCACCAGCAAAACGCAAGGGTTCCTTCTTTCACCCAAGTGTGACTCCAAGCCCAGGGAATGCTGGCAGCCCTGGCGGGGCCAGGTAAGAAGCTGGCAGAGACTGTCCAGCAGCTCCTGAGTGAGGGGCATGTGGGGAGGGGCAGTGATGCTGGCCATCCTGGTGGGCACCAGAAAGCCTGTCCTGCCAACATCCCCATCTGTGGACACTGAGCTCTGGGCTCAGTCCTCTGGCTCTGACCTTTCCTGACCCCTCTCTGCCAGACCAGGCTGCCCCAGGGCAGAGGGAATGAGAGGGGCCCACGTGGGAGACGCTGGCAGGCTTAAGGCCATGGGGCAGTCAGACCCTGGGGCAGGAGGGTCCCTGCTCAACCAGGCCTCGCCCTGCCCTGCTGCATCCCTTTACCCTGTCATCCCCCTTCCCCAGCCTCGGTTACCTCCTCCCCCTTGTAGGGACAAGCCTGAGAACTGGCTTTGTGACCCGGGAGATGCAGAGCTCCTTTGAGGAGCTGCCAAGGCCAAGGCCCTCACTGTGCGGGTGCCTGGTGGTGAGTCAAGGGGTGTGGCTGTTCTAGAACCCTGGCTCCTGGCTCCCACCCTGGCTTTCTCTACACACTGCCCAGGCTGCCAGCATCCTCCCAAGAGGTGTAAGGCCAGCAGGCCCCCGAAAGTCTGGACTCATCGAAGGCCCTGGTCCCAGGCTGAGGGTGGGTGCTCTGCCCTCCAGAGAAGGTGCCAGAAGCAGGGTGTCTCTTCTGCACAGGCCCCAGTCCTGGCGGGAGGCAGGGGCCAAACATTCTGAAGGTGGCAGCGCAGAGCCCAGGGGAGTGGTCTGGGCTTCACAGCCTTGGGGCCACACACATGCCGTAGGTTGAAGGCCATGGTTATGGGGTCTTGTCCTCACAGCTTCGTATGGTCTCAGACAGGCCCCAGCCTCTCTCTGAGCCCTGTCTCCTCACTGGTGTAATGGGGGGTAGGCTGGAACTCAGTGGTCTTCAAAGACCATTCCATGACCCTAAACTTTCAGAAAGGAAGAAGTCAGGGGGGCTCTGAGTGGCTGGAGTTTCTGGACAGTAACCAGCTACAAGTAGTAGTAATAACGGCCCTTGCTATGTTCCAAGCATTTTTTTTTTTTTTTTTGTGGTACGCGGGCCTCTCACTGCTGCGGCCCCTCCCGCTGCGGAGCACAGGCTCCGGACGCGCAGGCTCAGCAGCCATGGCTCACGGGCCCAGCCGCTCCGCGGCACGCGGGACCCTCCCGGACCGGGGCACGAACCTTGTCCCCTGCATCGGCAGGTGGACTCTCAACCACTGCGCCACCAGGGAAGCCCTGTTCCAAGCATTCTGACACGTGTAAACTTGTTTCATCTTTACAACAGCCTTATGCAGTAGATACAATTCTTTTTTTTTTTTTTTTTTGGCTGCACCCCGTGGCATGCGGGATCTTATTTCCCCGACCAGGGATCGAACCATGCTCCCTGCAGTGGAAGCGCAGACCACCAGGGAATTCCCAGTAGATACAATTCTTATTCCTACTGATAATTTACAAAAGAGGAAGCTGAGGCACAGAGAGGTTCAATGACTGGCCCAAAAGTGCAACAATAGCAAAATTCAAAGCCTGCCTTGTTGACCCATGTTCTAACCCACGATCCTATACCATAATGTGGCTGAGGTTTTTTTTTTAAACCAGAATTTTTATGAGCACCTGAGCCTTTCCAAGTGCCAAGTCCCTGAACTTCAGGTAGCAGCTGGCAGGAAGTGTACAAGAGTGGTCAAAAACCTGACCGCAAAGGCAGGTGGTGTAAACCGGAGGGTCGGCCCGTAGGGGGAGGGGAGAGGCCCTCGGCCTTTGTACTAGTCAGGCTGCAGCTGGGGAAGGGCAGGGGCAAGTGGGAGAGTGGCTGGAATGGAAATTTCTAGAAACCCTGTCACAAGAGTAGCTGCTAAAGAACCTGGGAGGAGAAGTGGTACAGGGACTGTTGCCAAATTTCTGAAGGACTGTGGCATTCATGAAGAAACTGACTTGCTCTAACCAGTTCCAGGTGGCGGGATCTAGGATTTCTAACAGCCAAATCTGTCCCACAAAAAAGAGCTGCTGTGGGAGAGAGTGAGCGCCGTGTCACAAGAAGCATGTAAGCAGAGCTGCCTGGGACGGGGGTCGGAGTTGACCTTGAGGCTCAGTTGAGCCACATCTGTGCAGCCACAGTAGCCTCGGGGTGCACATGGGTGAGAGGTTACCAGCTAACCCCTGCTGCCAGCTTGGGCCCCCAGGTGGAGACCCAGCCCCGCCCAGGGCCTTTCTCTGTGGCCGACCCACAGAACAGATTTCGGGATGAACTCCTCTTTTCTTCCACTCCCACCCGTCCGCCCAGCTCCAGCTGGACAGCCAGGGCTCCCCGCAGCACCCCATTATTTACAGGCTCAGAGAGCCTGCTGAGCCAAAGGACCTCTGAGACCCCTGGAGGGCCACCTCTGGGCCCGGGGCTTTCAGGCTCAGACAAGTGAAAACAGTCTGGACGTTCCAAAGGTCGCCTTCCAGGCATGGGAGATGTGACCGAGGGGCTGTGGGCAAGGTCCTGGCTCAGCAGCTGTGAGGATGGAACCTCGCTGATGGGCCCTAGGAGCGCAAGCTGCCATCGGGTGGACATCGTGGGTTTGTGCCCCTACCTCTGTTCATGGCGTTTCAAGGCGCCTTTGCCAGGGCAGGTGCTGGTGGTATGGATGGGAACCGAGGCTGCAGGAGGAGGGGGCTCTGGGGGGGGCGGGGCCCAGCCCTGCCCTCCCGTCTGTGGCCCACAGGAATGTTGTCGGGTGAGTCTGTGGGGAGTGCCCAGCAGTGTTTTGTGGGTGCAGGGTGTGTATCCTCTGTGTGTGCACATAGGGTGTGTCTGTGGGTCTCTGTGTACAAGGCTGGGTGTGTATGTGTGGGTGTGTGAGTGACACTAGGGTGGGGAGTCTCCAGTGGGCACACCTGCTCCATGCATGTGCCAGGCATAGACACGCAGGTGTGGTTGTGTGTACTTCTCTCTGTGGGCACAACCACTGGTGTGACCCAGCGCGTTCCCCTTGGCGACCCGGCCCCCGAGCCTCACTCCAGCAGGCCCCCCTCCTGGCTGGCATCTGCCACAGTGGGGGTCACTAGCTCAGCTGGTGACAGTCCAGCTCTCGGTACCTTTGGTGTCCTTGGAGCTTGTGGCGGTCCTCAGGCTGGATCCCTCCCTCTGTGTCCCCTGCACACTTTCTGCCTCTAGCCAGTCCCTTCCCTGTCCACCCTCAGCCTGGATGCCCTCTCCCCTCTTTTGCTAGTTTGCGAATCTGCCCCACCCTTTGAGGCCTGGCTGAGATGCTGCTTCTACCTTCCCAGCCCCGCAGGGGGATGGCAGGGCTGCCTCCTGTGGTGTTTCTGTCTCATCCCCTGCTCCCCATGTCCCAGGTTCTCCTGGGGGCAGGAAAGAGTCTGATTCGTCTAGCCCAGGGCCTGGCATACGGTAGGTGCTCAATGAATAGGTGTAACCTCAGCCCCGCCCAGATGTGCTCTCCTTCCTCTCTCAATGGGGTCTGCAGATGTGGATGAGACAACTTGCGGGGGGACCCGCCCCTGGTGGCTGGAGCGCTGGCTCTGGAGTCTGAGTCCTGGCTCTGCCCTCAGCTGTCGGGTGGGCTCTGTCAATCAGTTTCCTCACCTGGGGTTCCAGTGTGTGAGGCTTGGGGGGGCTCCGGGGAAGGCAGCGGGGTGGAGATGGAACAGGCTCCCGAGTTTCTAGGAGAGGTTGCTGGGGCCCAACTAAGTGTGCAGCTCATGGTACAAAAAGCGACTGGCTTCCTGGGTCACATCCGTTTACAACCACACAGCCGCCCTGGCCCTGATGGGAGGACTCTTCCGTCCGAAGGTCTCCCTCGCCCCGCTCCCTCCGGAAGGCTGACACTTCCCTCTCTAGGCTCCCACCAGCCCTCAAGCCCCACACAGAAGACACTTACAGCTGAGGGGTGTCCCCCAAACCCACACGGGGCTGAGGCTTCCTTCGTATGGAACAGAGCTTACTGAGCGGCTGCTGTGGGCCAGGCTAGTGGGTACTGGGGAGACAACAGTGGGGTCAGGATAAAGATCGCTGCCTTGCTAGGGGTTATATTTAGTGGGGAGACAAGCAAAGAACAAGAAACATAGGAGGGGGCGTTCCCTGGTGGCCTGGTGTTCAGGATTCTGGGCTTTCACTGCCGTGGCCTGGGTTCAGTCCCTGTTCAGGGAACTGAGATTTTGCAAGCCGTGCAGCACAGCAAAGGAAGGAAGGAAGGAAGGAAGGAAGAGAAAGGAAGAAAGAAAGAAAAATAAGAAATTACCTAGTGTGTCAGAAGGTGAACTACTGGGCATAGACCCTGAGAAAACCATAATTCAAACAGAGTCGTGTACCACAGTGTTCACTGCAGCTCTATTTACAATAGCCCGGACATGGAAGCAACCTAAGTGTCCATCGACAGATGACTGGATAAAGAAGGTGTGGCACATATACACAATGGAATATTACTCAGCCATAAAAAGAAACAAAATTGAGTTATTTGTAGTGAGGTGGATGGACCTAGAGACTGTCATACAAAGTGAAGTAAGTCAGAAAGAGAAAAATAAATACCATATGCTAACACATATATATGGAATCTAAAAGAAATGGTACTGATGAACCTAGGGGCAGGACAGGAATAAAGACGCAGATGTAGAGAATGGACTTGAGGACACGGGGAGGGGGAAGGGTAAGCTGGGACGAAGTGAGAGAGTGGCATGGACATATATACACTACCGAATGTAAAATAGCTAGCGAGTGGGAAGCAGCCGCATAGCACAGGGAGATCAGCTCGGTGCTTTGTGACCACCTAGAGGGGTGGGATAGGGAGGGTGGGAGGGAGACGCAGAGGGAGGAGATATGGGGATATATGTATATGTATAACTGATTCACTTTGTTATAAAGCAGAAACTAACACACCATTGTAAAGCAATTATACTCCAATAAAGATGTTAAAAAAACAAAAAGTGCTAAGAAAAAAGAAGAGCAGGCAGAGCGATCAGGAAGCCTGCACCTAACAGGGTGCTTGGGGAGTCCCCGCATTTGCACTGAGACTGGGAAGAGGAGGAACCGTGCGGCACCTGGGGAAGAGCATTCCAGAGGAGGGAACAGCCAGCCCGAAGGAAGTAGATGAGCTCAGGGAGCGCTGAGGGGAACGGGGCAGGGGGGCAGCAGCTGAGACCGGGCGGGCCCTTGTGGCTTCTGAAGGACTCTGGCCTCACGCTGGGTGAGATGGGAGCCACAGCAGGGTTTGAGCAGAGGAGGGAGGGGGTCGGACTTGTGCCTCCCAGAAACACACTGACTGTTCTATGAGGCAGGAGCAGAAGCATCAGTGGAAAAGCTACGGCAAGAATGCAGGTGAGAGCCATGGAGGGGTGAGAGGGCAATGTGGGAGCCCGCAGGATCCTCCACCGTGGGAGGACAGTGGAAGAATTGGGAGAGGGGCCTCTGAAAAGCCAGGAGAGCCCAGGAGTCCCTCAGCTTTGTCCCCCACCCTTTGAGAATCCGATAACAGCCATGGACCCTCAGTAGCAGCAAAGGCCTTGAGGTGGGAACTCTCCACATAGGGCATGAGCAAGGCCTCTGGGAACCAGAGTGGCCTTCAAGGGTAGGGGATATGTGGGTTGGGTCTTGAAGGATGAGTAGGAGTTTTTCCAGAAAGGCTCTCTGGGCAGGGCTAATATATGCCAAGACACAGAGGTAAGAAAAGTCGGAGAAACTACAAGCTTTTCAGAGGGCTGCTTGCTGTACGCTTTGGGGAGGGGGCTCAGTAATGAAGGAATGGATGAATCAATGAATGAATGAATGGAGAGCATGTGGGGGAGGGTAGGAGAGGATGCCAAGTTTGGTGACTTCATCTGGCAGGTGATGAGGAAGGAAGGGGACTAACATTTATGGAATCCTTCTGCTGCCAGCCCACACGCTGTCAGGCAGTCACCTCATGTCCATTCTGCAGATGAAGAAGCCAAAGCTTTATTTATTTATTTATTTTTTGCCACACCACCAGGCGGCATGCGGGATCTTAGTTCCCTGACCAGGGATGGAAACAGTGCCCTCGGCAGTGAAAGCGCAGAGTCCTAACCACTGGACCGCCTGGGAAGTCCTGAAGGCAAAGCTTTGAGGCAGCTCACTCCGCCCGTGGCGCTACCGTGCTCCTGGCCTCCAAGCAGCCTTGGCAGGACAGGTGCTTGGCCCTCATCACAGGTCCTGGAGACCCAGGGCCAGGCGTGAGATGACCCAGGGAAGGGAGAACGTAGTTCCCACAGGCCAGGCGGCAGCTGCCAAAAGGGATAACAGACCCAGCGATTGTTCCCAGAACCAAACAGGTCCCGGGGGAAAGGGGACAGCAGATCTGTAAGGCAACACCTGCCTTGGGGTGGCTAATCTTGTATCTGGCCTCTCTCAGATCCAGCCTCCCACAGCCTCCTTGTCAGGCAGCCTGGCCCCAGAGGAGGAGTGGAGAGGGAGGACCACCTACTGAGCCTCTGCCTCCCCACATCCCTCTGATGGCCTGGAGACACGGCGGGGAGTGAGTGAGGGGAAGGGAGAGGATGGGGATGCCCAGGTTCCACACTAATATCAACGTGATGACTGGGCAGGGATCATCCCCATTTTCCAGATGGGGAAACAGAGGCTTAGCACAGTGAAATGACTGGAACAGGCAGTGGAGGTGCATTAGAACCCAGGTCTTTCTTAAAAATTTTTTATTTTATTGAAATATAGTTGATTTACAATGTTGTGATGTTGCGTTAGTTTCAGGTGTACAGCAAAGTGATTCAGAGATACATACATATATATATATATATATATTTTTTAGATTCTTTTCCATTATAGGTTATTACAAGATTTTTTTAAAATAAATTTATTTATTTATTTACTTTTGGCCGTGTTGGGTCTTTGCTGCTGCGCGCAGGCTCCTCATTGTGGTGGCTTCTCTTGTCGCGGGGCATCGGCTTCATTAGCTGTGGCTCACGGGCTCTAGAGCGCAGGCTCAGCAGCCATGGCTCACGGGCCTAGCCGCTCCCTGGCATGTGGGATCTTCCCGGACCAGGGCTCGAACCCATGTCCCCTGCATTGGCAGGCGGATTCTTTTTTAAAAAAAAAAAACTGTTCTTATTTTTTTAATTAATTAATTTTTATTTTTGGCTGTGTTGGGTCTTCGTTTCTGTGCGAGGGCTTTCTCTAGTTGCGGCGAGCGGGGGCCACTCTTCATTGCAGTGCGCGGGCCTCTCACTGTCGTGGCCTCTCCTGTTGCGGAGCACAGGCTCCAGACACGCAGGCTCAGTAGTTGTGGCTCATGGGCCCACGGCATGTGGGATCTTCCCAGATCAGGGCTCGAACCTGTGTCGCCTGCATTGGCAGGCGGATTCTTAACCACTGTGCCACCAGACAAGCCCCTAGAACCCAGGTCTTAATCACGACAATACTTGGCTTCTCTCCCTGTCGAGCACCTACTGGCGGCCAGCCCTCTATAAAAGCTGGAGGGGAAGAGACTGGGGAGGAAGGAACTGGGGGTTGTTTCCCTCCTGGCAGCTATCTCAGAGGTGGGCTCCTGGCGCTGCAGGGCCTGTACAGGGAGGGTGGAGAGGTGGGGCCTGGGCAGGTTGTGTGTGACTGGGCAAGTCACCTGTCATCTCTGTTGGGGTGGGTGGCAGGCATTTGCCACGTGCAGTCCCCAACACAATGGGCAGATGGAGGCCGACTTTGGTGTGGCCCCAACCAAGTCTGACTCCCCTGTGGTCTCCCAAGAAGCTTGGGAATCTGGAAAGTTCCAGAGAACAAGGACCCAAGTGGGGAGAGGACACAGCATGCTTGAGCAGGTCCCCAGAGTCTCCCTGACCCGGCCTGCTCCGGGCAGGGCAGGCCAATCCCACTCTTGTTCCTCCACACAACTGCCCTCCCTGGGGGGTGCCTGCCTTTAGGTCCCTCTCCAGTGCATGTGCCTAAAAGCACCCACATGTGGGTGGAGATGCCCCAGTGAGGGATGCAGGGTATAGCCCCCTGAAGCAGGACACTGGGGACACAGCTTTCCCAAGTGGCCATTTTCAGACAGGTCAAAATGGCCAATCACTGTTTTTTTTAATGACAAGCAACATGCACACAGCATGAACTCATTTTTTTTTCTCTGCAAGTGTTGACTGAGTGCCTCCTGCATGTCAAGCCCTGTACTCAGGGCTCAGGAGAAGGCAGCCCTGAAGCTAAGATAGAGACTGGATGGCAGGCCCTGAGGAGGGCCTCGTGTACAGGGACCCATTTCACCCTCTGAGCAGCCTTATGAGGGAGGCTTCCTTATCCCCATTTTACAGACAAGGAAACTGAGGATTAAGTCATTTGCACAAAAACCCAGACTGAAGCCAGATGTCTCTGGTTCCTGAACCCAGTTACCACCGTGCAAAGTGACCTGCCCACAAGCCTTACCTCTCACTCGGCTCCATGGGCAGGGCCTGGGGGCTCAGCGACAGGTGACCACATCTATTTTGAACCTTATTAAAAAAACCAAAAGGGAGTCAGGCTATAAGTGGAATGGATTGGTTTTTAGGTCACAACAAAATGGCTTCACATCAAACGAGCTGCATCACAAAAAATGTCACAAGGGTAAAATCCTTACATAGAGGGAAGCGTGCTTTCCACCTGCCACCCTTCAATAATTTTCAAATTTGCCCTGTGTGCAGCTATTCTCTCTTCATTCAAGTCAATTAAAAAATTTCAAAGGACAAAAAGGCATACTTGTGGCTCAGGCCTTGATCTGGACCTGCAGGGCTCGTAGTCTAGGGGGGAGCCAGAGCATGTCAGGGGCAGAAAGAGCACACACGAAGTGACAGATGAATACTGTGGACCACCCACCATGAGCATCCTGGCAGAGAGTGAAGACCGAGAAAGCCCCACAAACTTGAACTCGAGCCCAGGGCATGTCATTTCACCACCTCCCCTTTGCCGGAAGCTGTGAAGACCGAGGGATACGATATTTTGTGCCCAGCTTGGTGCTGGGCTGGTGTCCAGGTTTCTTAGATGCCTAGAACAAGTCTGCTGGGGAAGCCAGACCTGAAACAGTGCTCCACTTCTGGGCCGAGGGATGCCCAAGCTACTGCGGGAGGCCGCGGGAGGAGATTCTCCCGGGGGCGTGGGGGACAAGGAAAGTGTCTCTGCGAGCACCCTTTCCAGGTGGCAGGAATCCCCAGGCAGAGGCACAGGGAGGGGCATGGCGAGGTGGAGGTGAGTGTGTGTGAGCAGTAGTGAGGATTCCGCGGGGGTGGAGAGACGAGGGCAGAGAGTCTGCTAGAGAGGCAGGTGGGGGAGAAGAGGAGGCTGACATTTTCAGGGTAGAATCGATGGGATTTGGGGGGCGTGACAGAGTACCTGAAGCAGGTGAGTCATGGGGATGGTACATAGGGCTCAGGGATCTATATACCTAGAGCAGTGCCAGCTAGGAATGGTTTTTACATTTTCAAGTGGAAAAAAACAATCAAAAGAAGAATAATGGTTTACCTTGAGTGGTCATAAATAAAGTTTTATTGGAACACAGCCATGCTCATTCCTTTACACAATATCTGTGGTTGATTTTATGCTACAATGGCAGAGTTGAGTAGTTGAGACAGAGACCCTATGAGCAGCAAACCCGAAAATATTTACTATCTGGATCTTACAGACAATAGTTTGCTCATCTTCGGCTTAGAGGGAACTTTCAGGCAGAGAACTTTATGAGCAGCAAACCCGAAAATATTTACTATCTGGATCTTACAGACAATAGTTTGCTCATCTTCGGCTTAGAGGGAACTTTCAGGCAGAGATGAACAGTAGGGGGTGATGCTGAAAAACTGGATGGGTCCAGGCCACCGGGGCCTCCTTCCCTGCCCAAGAACTGAGCTTAAGCTGAGAGCAAGTGGGAGCCATCTGGGGTTCAGGGAGGAGAGTGACCTGCTCAAATGAATGTTGAAGAAGGGGCCACCTGGCTGCTTAGCAAGGATGGATAAAGGTGGGCCCGGAGCACCTGGAGTAGGAAGACCAGCAGGAGGTGGCCCCAGAGGTCCGTGGGGCTGCCCTTGGGAACATGTGCTGGGACCTAGCCTTGAGGCATCTCCCCGCCCTGCCCTGCTCCCCTTTGCCGATGGTCTACAGTGGCGCTGCTGCATACCCAAGATGCCTTGCACACACGGGTGGAAGTGAATGCTCAACGGGACCCCCAGAGCGGAAGCTTGAAGCCCACCGCCCCAGAAGGGCAGGAAGCACATGGAGGGTGCCTCGAGCCCGGAGCAAGAGCGTTAGGGGCCAAGGTGTGAAATGGTGGGCGCTTGGAGAGCTAATGCTGGCCGCGTAGCAGGAGAGGACGCCCAAAACGTGGGCAGGGCCAGTGGGCTTTGAGTGCCCGCTGCGGGGGGAGGGGAAGTTTCCGCCCGGAGTCAGTGGGCCATGCCTGGGGGAGAGGGAGCACACAGTTGTGTTGGTCATATGCATGGATGGAGGGGGTCAGAAGGATACAAGTAAGCCAAGGCCCAAGGCCCACAGGCCAGTGTACATCGGGGATCTTCACCAACACACAGACCTGTGTAGACGCAGTAACAGGCCCAGCGCTATGCGCGCACCACAATACAAAACCAGGCCTCTGCCCACGGTGGTCGCAAATGCGTATATACATCATCACAGACGCCCAGGGCCTGGCATGCACACAGTACAAGACCTAGAGGCCTCTCTGCACACGGTCACAGATGTGTGCACACAATCACGATCCAGGTACACACAGGCACAGCCCCAGGGATCCACGCCCATGCACACACGGGAACAAACCCGGGTACACGCTGCAGGTCACACAGACCCATTCACACTGCAAAACAGACACACGCATACAGGCGCACACAGAACCGGACACGCAGACGCATGCACATGCCAGACACACATACTCTCCGACCCGCTCCGCCTCCCATCGCACACACACAACCGCACAGGACGCACCGGGCCGTGGGCCGGCGCACGCACGGTCACAGGCAGGGGCGCGCGCGCGCACGCGCGCACACACGCGCACACACACACACACACACACACACACACACACACACACACACACAATTTGATCGCACGCGCGGGAGGCGCGGAGCGGCGGCGGCCCGAGACTGCGGTCCGAGGCACCCCCAGTCCCGGCGCTGCGAGCGGAGCCCGGCTGGCGGCGGAGGGGAGGGGGCGCCGGTGGGGGCGGGGCGGGGGCCGGAGCCGCCCGAGCCCGGAGGGAGCGGCACCTCTGCGCTCGGCGCTCGGGCCTCGGCTCCGCACCCCCCGCGCGCCTCCCGTGGGGCCCTCCCCGGCGCCGGTCTGCTCGTCGGGCCCCCGCCGCGGCCCCGTGGTGCAGGCAGGCGGCCGCGCCTGGCCCGCGGGACGGGGTGGAGGTGGGGGCGGGGGGCGGAGATCGGGGCCGGGCCGGGGCCGCGCCGCCTGCGATGCCGGGCGCCCGCCGCAGCCGCCGCCGCCGG
The DNA here is from genome assembly GCF_949774975.1 of Lagenorhynchus albirostris. Classification (NCBI taxonomy): domain Eukaryota; kingdom Metazoa; phylum Chordata; class Mammalia; order Artiodactyla; family Delphinidae; genus Lagenorhynchus; species Lagenorhynchus albirostris. The sequence continues at coordinate 9,420,063 of NC_083105.1, read as the reverse complement.
AGCCCGGGATGGGGCGAGAGGTTGCGGCGGACGCCAGCATCTCCCCGCCGGGGGCCCCGGGGGCCGCGGAGCCGCCGCCGCCGCTGATGCCGCCGCTGCTGAGACCCGGCGGGCGATGGGTGAGTTGACCCTGGCGTCCTGGGGGCCCGAGCCGCAGCCCCCTCCATCCCTGCACTCCGGCCCTCCGCCTCCATCTCCGCGCCTCCTCCTCCGCGCTCGCTGCGCCCCCAGTCACAGCTCCCACAGACCCTCTCCCTGAGCGTGACCTTTGGGGGCGGGGGCGGGAGAACTACGCTGGGGGGCCGGGGTGGGGGGCCGAGATGACGGGCGGATGCAGAGGCGGCTACTCAGTTCTGGCGCCCCCTCCCCCAACCCGGCTGCTCAGCGGAGCTTTCCGTGGCCCGGGAGGGCAAAGCCTCATCCCCTCGACCCCCCACCCCCGGCCTGGGCCGGGGGCGTCCCCGAGCCTCGGGGCTGGAGCCAGGCTTTGTGCGCTGCGCCCCCGACAAACCTCCCGCGCGGCGCGGGACTGGGGGTGGGAGGCCTCAGCGCCCGCCTTCCCCCATCCACCTCCCCCCGCCCCGGGTTGCGGCGGCGGCGGCGGCGGCGGCGGCAGCGGCAGGGGCCCAGGCGCTGTCTGGGTGCTGGGCGGGTGCGGAGGCCGGGACCAGGCAGAGGGGAGTGGGGGAAGAACCCCAACCCTTCCTGCTGAGGGGGCTCCCGCTCTTTCCACTTCACTGCCCAGGGCGGGGGAGGCAACCAGGCTGGGGGAGGGCGCTATAAATATCTGCAAATAATGAGTTCTGAAACCGGGGTGGGGAGGGGAGTGCACCTGGGTTATAGTGGGGGGGGTGCCTGAGCTGGGGTGCCAGAGAGGCAGAGATGGGTCTCAGCCAACCCTGGTGACCTGAGGTCGGGTGACTGTCTAGGCTCTGGAAGACTTCCGAGAAGGGGCGTGGGCAGGGACACTACCTCAATGAGCTCTCTCCAGGGTCCCCCAGCACTGCCACTCTCCACCCCAGAGCACTCCTCTTCACTCCTGGGCCACCAGGCCAGACCTTCCTTGATGGGGGAGTTGCGGGCACTGTTGTGTCACCTCCTGGGCAGTTACTAAAAATCCAGGCAACGGGCCAAGCCTGAGGATGGAGGGAAGAAGACAAGTGCCCCCCCCACCCCCCACCTGGAGGAGCTGGGAGTTCTGTGGGGTTATCAGTGCTAAAGAGATAGGCACAGGGTCCTAGGAAAGTTTGAAAAAGGGGCTGCCAGTCCAAGGGGGAGAGAGAACTTGCTGGGAAACCTAAAAGGAAGCTGGAAGGGTTTGTTGGTGGAGAAAGTGGGAAGGGCATTCTGGGAGGAAGGATGGCATGAGCAAAGGCTCAGAGATGTGAGTATGTGCTGGGAGATGGAGGTGGGGGGATGGTCAAGCACTGCGTCAGGCCAAAATCAGAAGCCAGATGAAGAGGGGGAGCCAGGGCTGGAGGGAAGGAGGGCCAGGTGGAGGCGAGATGGCGGGTCACACCAGGGAGCTGGCACGAGGACAGCACAGTGAGGGGTGACTTGACTGGGATAGCGCCATCTGGCTCAGCTGCCCCCCTTCCGAGGGTCTGCCCAGTGCCCTTGATGTGGTCAGGGCTGCTTGACCCACACTGGTGATCCCTTTTACTGTGGAAGCCGGACCACCTCCGGCTGGGCAGCTTTCAGAACCTCAGTTTCCACATCTGTCACATGGGGAGAATCCTCCACAGAGTTGTGGCGAGGACTGCATGAGATGCCGCATGCCGCACCTGAGAAGCACTCGGGAAGCGCTGGCTGCTGCATCCGTATTTTTACGTGTAAAACAGGGACATGGATACCAGCTGGCGGGCCACGTCCACTTCATGGGTGACGGTGAGGATCCCGTGAGGGCTGGATGTGACTAGGAGGTAGCCGAGGCTTGGGGGAGCTGTATGTCCATGTCCTCCTTCTAGGAGGAGCAGTGAGGAGTGACCAGGGACAGGGTGGTCTGCACAGACAGCCTCCTCTTGCCCTCGTGGGCACCCATCACCTTCTGGCCCCCAGCCATGCCCATCAGGGGGCTCTGCTCTGCTCCTCAAGGCCAAAGCCTCTTTGTTCCCCACACCGCATGGTGCACCCCACTCCCAGCTAGCTCTAATCTACCACATGGGGATCAGGGCTCCCTTCCAGAAGTTTCTTCAGATATTCTGACCAACAAACATGATGTCCTCCTGTGAGGGGCACTGTGCCGGGCAGCCAGGTGGAGAGGACACAGGCCTTGCCCCCCGGAGATTGGAATCTAGTTGGCCAACAGATATCCCTGGGCACCCATGGTCTGCCTAGCTCTGTGCTGGCTGCTTGGGGGTAGGGGGAGAGTCAATAATTGTGCCATGAGGCAGCCAAGTGCAGAAGTTAAAAAGCAAGGATTCCAGATCCAGTGGCCCAGGTTCGAATCCCGATCCTGTCACTTCTTACTGTGTGACAGTGTACTAGTCACTCTGCCTCCCTGTGCCTCAGTTTCCTTGTCTCTAAAATGGGGATGATGCACATTATCGCTATTTGAACAGCCTGGTTCAGTTTCCATTGGGCATTCGCTGCCCCCCTCCCTGAATGAGTCTCCCTCTTCGCCCCTGCTTCCTCAGAGACTACACAGCCTGCCCCCGTAGATGTGTCGTCCACTTCCGCGTTGTCTTCCCCTCTGTCTGTGAGTCCCCATGGGCCAAAGCCTGCCTTTCTGTACCCACTGCTTGAGCAGGGGGCAGTGGTATGCTGGCAACTGGGTCTCGAATGAGCTGGGGTGTAACTGATTCTCAGCCCAGGGGAACGGCTCTGCTCTTCCTTCCACCCATTCCTCCCCCTTCTCCATCCCTGATGGAGGACGCTGACCCTCCACAGGGCAGCCTCACTTGCAGCAGAGTGGTCACAGGGACCTTGCTTGTGCCCATCTTCCAGAAGGGGAAAGAGAGGCTTCAGGAGCGGGTGGGAACTTCCCAAGGGCTGGAAGCGGGCCTGGGGGGTGGGGGGTGGAAGGGTAGTGGCCCACGGTCCTGTGGTCTAGAATGGGCTGACAAGGGGGCCCAAGGTTTTGCCCATAATCCAAGAAGTTAACAGAGTCCCCAAATGCTTTTCCTTGCACTGCTGAAATTCCCCCGTTGGCTCACTTATTTTCATCTTTTCCATAAAAATAAAACTGGAACAATAAGAATCATTCACACACCTCATTACTCTGTGGTTTCATGAATTTAGAGCTTGTTTCGCTAAGACTTTGGTTCCCACTGAAGTGGGACTCCTTGGGGTGGGGTGGGGTGCAGGGTGAAGGCCAGGACAGAAGGTAGGAGTCTGTGTGGACACTGGGGCCTCCTGAGGGCCCAGCCTCTGGCTACCTCTCTAGGCAGGCCAGGAACTTCCCAGAAGGAGCAGGCCAGACAGCGTCTGGTTGAGGGAGGGTGGCCAGAGGCAGTCTCTGAGACTCTGGTTGAGAGACCCATGATGGAGGACTTTCCAGTCATAATAATTTGCTGTTATTTATCGAGCGCTTACTGTGTGCTGGGCACTGGGCCAAAGCACTTTGTCTGCGTTCAGAGATGCCTCGAACTTCCCTCGAGGCAGGTGCTACCAATATTATTATCCCATTTGGCAGTTTGAGGCGGCCTGGGGCCCAGGGACGGGAAGTGGCAGGGCTAGGGTTATATCTAGCCTGTAGGACCCCATAGCTTCATGGCGCTGCCTGTCTAGGCCCCCTCAATCACCCAGAGGTGGCTGCTGTCTGAGGCTTGGGTGCCTGAGACAGCTGCCTCACCCGTGTCCTGGCCTCCAGGCCACCCGCTTCAGGGTCCTGGTGCTACTTCCTTCCTTGCCATAGTCCCGGGGCCCTGCCTCACCTGGGCAGCTTGGGGAAAGTATGTATTTCCCGGGCCTCACCCTGCCCTGCTGAGTCAGAATCACACCATGGGAGGGAGGGCTGGAAACCCAGATTTGAATCCCCTGGGGATTCAGAGGCCTGTGGACTCCAAGAACCACTGCTTAGCCCCATGAATTCCAGGATGAGACCCTCGCCCTCTGGGACCCAGATCCCTATGACTCAGCCCCCTCCTGTGTTCTCGGCCTCCGCTCCACCCCCAGCCTCAACCCAGCTCTGCACACACTATGCCATGCCCCCTGCCCGCTCCTCCCCTCCCCCTGCCCATTGCTTTTATCCCAGCACCTGCTACTGCCGCTTCCTCCAGGGAACAGGTCCTGGGCTGGCTGTGGAACCCCCAGAGCTTGCTTAGTACTTTGGACAAATCCCTCGTCACCACTCTCCTCTTGTTACTGGGGACCAGCACACAGTCTGGCCAGGGAAGGGGGACCAGGGAGAGCTGCCCATTAAGGCGGGGGACTCGTTCCTGGGCTGGGCACACAGGCACTCCCTGGGGGCTGACACCATGCCTCACACAGAGGAGGCACTCGAGAAGTATTTCTTTTTTTTTTAAATTTATTTATTTAGTTAATTAATTTATTTTTGGCTGTGTTGGGTCTTCATTGCTGCGTGCGGGCTTTCTCTAGTTGCGGCGAGTGGGAGCTACTCTTTGTTGCTGTGCGTGGGCTTCTCATTGCGGTGGCTTCGCTCGTTGCGGAGCACGGGCTCTAGGCGCGCGGGCTTCCGTAGTTGTGGCACGTGGGCTTCCGTAGTTGTGGCTCGCGGGCTCTAGAGCACAGGCTCAGTAGTTGTGGCGCATGAGCTTCCTTGCTCCGTGGCATGTGGGAACTTCCCGGACCAGGGCTTGAACCCTTGTCCCCTGCATTGTCAGGCAGATTCTTAACCACTGTGCCACCAGGGAAGCCCGAGAAGTATTTCTTTAGTACTTGTTGAATGGTAATTTTGAGAGTGGAAGATGAGGGCCACTTCCGGAAACAAGGCAGATTGGCTGGTTTAGGTGAAAGATAGAGAAGGTGCCTTCTCGACCCATCGCCCAGGACTGTGAATGTTAATGGTTGTAACTCATATTTACGGCAGAAATGGGAACGAGATGCTGGCGCTTTCTTGCGTGATTTCATTTCAATACCTCAGGAGCGATGCACCAGCTCCCCCAGCCAGACTAGAAATCCAGCTTCCAGCTTTCCTCTCAAGCCTTTTCTGCTGCTGTCCCTCTGTCCAGAATGCCCTTCCCCTCCTCTCCTGACCCATCCTTTAAGACTCCTTCAGGAAGCCACGCCACACCCCTACCCCAATGGCAAGGCTGATCCTCCTCGCTAGGGATTTCTGCCTGTCCGTCCCCATGGGATGAGACCCGTGTGCAGGACAGGTCTATCGAGGGTCTGGCAGGGATGCCAGTGGAGTGAACAGAGAGGACTGGGTCAGGGGACTCGTGTGCAGGTCACCAGGGACAGCAGTGGGGTTGCTTTGCTGTTCCTTGTGTCTAGGTGGCAAAGGGAGGGGATTCTGGGAAAGACCAAGGGACCTCCCGGCGCAGCTCCTGAAGGCAACTGGAAAGTGCAGCCCAGTCGGTGACTGTCACCTCAGTCCAGAGAGGGGGCCATACTGGGGAGCTTGGGGCCACCGGGGAGCTGAACCGGCTCATTTCCCAGAGGGAAGATTGGATCCCGGGGTGCTTGGCACTGACCCAGACCTTTGTGGTCTGTAGGAGGAGAGCCCAGGACTGTGGGGCTGCACCCCACACCCGAGGGGTGTTTCTCAATGGGGTCCAGGTTAGGGAGTGGATGAGAAGGAGTCAAGGAGAGCAGCGTCCCCAGGGCTCAGGTCTGCCCTCTGGTCCTCCGGTGTGGGAGACAAAGCTCCTTAGGAAAAATGTGTGTTGCCCCAAAGCTGGCAGGAAATCCATGTCAATAGCTCATTCCAGCAAAAATGTGCACAGGAAAAAACTCCGTAAGAACTTAAGGCAAAATGTTAGCCCAGGGGGTGGTGGGATGGTGGGTGGTATCATCCTGTTTCTTTCGCTGTGACGTCCAGATTCCCTAGAATGTATGAGAAACCTTTATAACCGGAGAGATGAAGTAATATTCTAAAGGAGAGAGGTAAGAAAAGGTGTCGTGGGCTTCCCTGGTGGCGCAGTGGTTAAGAATCCGCCTGCCAATGCAGGGGACACGGGTTCGAGCCCTGGTCCGGGAAGATACCACATGCCACAGAGCAACTAAGCCTGTACGCCACAACTACTGAGCCCACGTGCCACAACTACTGAAGCCCGTGCACCTAGAGCCCATGCTCTGCAACGCGAGAAGCCACTGCAATGAGAAGCCTGTGCACCGCAACAAAGAGTAGCCCCCGCTCGCCACAACTAGAGAAAGCCCGCGCACAGCAATGAAGACCTAACGCAGCCAAAAATAAATAAATTAACTAATTTAAAAAAAAAAAAAAAGAAAAGGTGCCGTGAGAACAGCCACCTCCCCATATTTTGGATTCTGGGGTCACTGCCTGTGGGCAGCCTCCAGGGGGACTGGCTGTGGGGTCTCAGGGTGGGAGTTGGCCCGTCCCAGGCACATACCCCAGAACATGTGCACCCGTGGCAAACAGCTTGCGTCTCTCTCATTCCTGGAAATCGGGTCAGTGAGGGTCCAGGCCTGGGGCTACTGGGATGCAGCGCCCCGAGAATTCCGCCCCAACCTCTGACTTCCTATGGCACCAGTCCGGCCTTCGCTCCTCTTCTCCCATGTACCCCACTTTCCAGCCTCGGGGCTGTTGCTATGCTGGACCGTCCACCTGGAAAGCCAACCCACTCCACCCCAGGTGCTGCCACCCACCCAGGAAGCCATTCCTGCCCCTTCCAGCCAGGGGTGACCCCAGAGCTGTTGGCTTTACCCCCACACCCCTGTGCCCAGTGGGTGTGCATCGCCGTTGACTGCCCTCCTGACGGACTCCTGCCTCGAAGTGCCTTTCCGCAGTCCTGCAACGTGGTCAAGTTCTCCCCTGTGGTAATAGTATTCCTAATCACAGCTCAGCCCCGAGGCCGGGTGGGGACTCAATCTCTGACTCCTCCATGGCCCCTGGCTCTGTCCCTGGTACAAAGCACTCATTCATTCATTCAGCACTTAATCACCGGTGCCTACTATGTGCCAGGGGCTGGGCTAGGTGCCAGGGCACAGCTCTGCCGACCGCAGGGTGTGAGCGTGTCTGTTTTTGTGCATTTGTGTGTGTGTGTGTGCGTCACCAGCGCGTGCACACAGCAGGAGCAACTCTGTCATATGAATGCGTGTCCCTCAGTCTGTGCCCGTGTGTAACCATGCCAGTCTTGATCATGCCTAGCTAATTCATTCAGCAAGCGTTTATTGAGTGCCCACAAGGGGGTGCCAGGCCATGACCCTGAAGATGAGTGTCCCAAGGTCTCTGCTCTTGGGAAGTGCCCATCTTGTCAGGACATCCCAGTGCAGACTGGTGGGGACGGTGGCCAGCAGGGGTGGGGGTGGGCAGGATGGCATCCTGGAAGGACGGGGAGAAGGGTGAGGAGGGGCACTCCTGCCCAGCTGTGGGTGTGCTCTGCGATCCCCCGATGGCCCTGGGACCCCAAGCTGACCCTCCTTGCTGGTTTCACTGCTCTGAAGTGCTCCTGAAGGCTGATGGGGCTGGAACACGGAGTTGTGGGCTGTGAGCCCCGCTGCCAGTGCAGGGAGGAGAGTACAGTGCCCTGAAGAAGTAGCATGTGGGCTGGAGAGCCAGGGCTGCAGAACTTTCCATGAGAGGAGAACCTCGGGACCAGACCCCAGAACATAGCACCTAGAAGTGGAACCCCTCAATTCAGAAGAGAGAAACTGGATTATGGAATTGGAGGGGGGAAATGGAGCAGCAAACCTAGAATGTGGCCTGGAATGCGGAGCACTGATATCAGTCAGAGCTGGAAGGTCAAGTCCGTGCCCCCGGGGGTCAGTGGGAAACTGAGGTCCAGAGAGGATGGGGCGGTCCTGCACCTTGGTGAGCAGCAGTGGGCATGCACGTGGTCTCTGCTGAGCCAGGCCCTTCCCATGGCCTGCTGGTACCTGACCTTGGACAAGGTATGTCCCCTCTCTAAGCCCCGGTCCCCATCTGTGAGGTGGGCTCGCGAAGATGAGCTGAGATGAAGCGCATCACCTGGGAAGGGGGCGCTGCTCTGGGCGCCCAGGGTCTCCTGGGAGGTTAGCAATTGCTGAGACTGGGACCCCAGCCACCTGACCCCTGGAATGACCTTCGCACCTGTGGTGATGCTTCTGTCACTGCTGCCCCACCGTCAGTGGGAAGTTTGAGCACTTGCAGGCCTGTTCCAGAATGCTCTCTGGATCCAGCGGTGGGAAGGACTAAGTAATTAAAGAAGCAAGAAGAGATTGGTGGCTTCCATGAAATTAAGGAGCGGGGCCCAGTGCCTGCAGCCCTGCGCGATGGCCCCTGCCATTTGGTGAGGGCTCACTGAGAGTCCCTGGTGGGGACTGACCCAAGGAGGCTATGGCCCCTCGCAGGCAGGGGCGGACAGAGAGTAATCGGGAAGGGAAAAGAGAAAAGGCTCATTGTTCAGCCTCGAGGAGGCTCACTGGGTGCCCAGAGCCGCAGAGCCAACCAGCTGTGCACCTGCTCTGTCAGAGCCACTCCCAGCAGGAGGTTAATTGTGCTCAGGTTCCCAGGTTGCGGGAGCCACAGGCTCTGGGCCAGGTGCAGCCCCACATCCCTCCGAGGACCCTGCAGGTGGTGTTACCAGCCTCCCTTTAATGGCTCAGCAGACAGGCCTGGAGAGGGTAGGACTTTTGCTTGGGGCCACAGAGCTGTGGGTGGCACAGCCAGGGTTCAAGCCCATTTCTTCATTCAGCAGCGGCTGCTCGAGGCCAGGCCTGGCTCTGGGCACTGAGCACACAGCGGTGAGCCTTGGTGGGGAGGATCCTAACCTGCTCGAAGCCATTGCTTCATTTTCCACCTTCTTCCTTCCCGTACTGCCTCCCAACCATCAGCCATCACGTTGCTGAGCACTGAGGACGGAACCGTTCCCTTCAGCACCACCAGCCCGTTGGAAGGGACCCTTCGAATTCACGTAGATGCGCCGCTTCCCTGGGGTGCGCTGAGCCCGAGGTCACGTGGCAGGCAGGACTGGGACCTGCAGGCACTTTTCCAGGCCCCAGACCAGGCCTGAGAGCCCGGCGGTATTGACTGAAAAGTGCAGGTGTGTAGATATGGGAGGAAGGTCTTTCATTCATTCAGCAAACCTCTGTGTCAGGCGCTGTGCTGGAGCTGGGGACCAGGGGAGTGGGGGGCAGGCCAGGGTTGAAACAGCTCGGCTCTTTCCATAGCCTGGGGTCAAGGGAGACCTGGAGGAAGTCTAGTTCAGCTGAACCCTCCCCAGACCGGCATGGGGAGAGGGAGTGTAAGATTACACAGAAACATCGAGCCTCCTGGAAGATCTGGACTTTATCCTGAGGACACGGTTCTCAGCTAGGAGGGGCAGCGCCAGATGGGGCTCTTGCTTGGCTCACAGGCACCTGGCTGGAGCCCCCTTGGGAAGGCCACTCCTGTTGTGCAGGTGAGCATTGGTGGTGGTACCACCAGTGTGGAACAGTGGCACAGGGAAAAGGGTGGGGCTTGTGAGGTATCAGGGCATGGAATACACAGGCCTAGTCATGCGGGGTCAGTGAGGGAGGATTTAGGGTGGTTCCTGGGCTCCTGGCGTGGGCGGCTAGGTGGATGGTTGCACCCCTGACGGGTTCCAGAAGGAGGAAAGTTGGTAATGCCCGAAGCTGTACAAGCATCCTGGGTGCCAGGCTCAGGTCACAGGTTATCAGCTCAGGTTGTTGGAACAACTGAGCAAGTTCTTTGCACCCTGTCTTTTTTTTTTTTTTTTCTTGCGGTATGCGGGCCTCTCACTGCTGTGGCCTCTCCCGCCGCGGAGCACAGGCTCAGCGGCCATGGCTCACGGGCCCAGCCGCTCCACGGCATGTGGGATTCTCCCGGACTGGGGCACGAAACCGTGTCCCCTGCATCGGCAGGCGGACTCTCAACCACTGCGCCACCAGGGAAGCCCCCCCACTTTTTTTAATATTGATTGATTGATTGATTTTTGGCTGCATTGGGTCTTTGTTCCTGCGCACGGGCTTTCTCTGTTTGCGGCGAGCGGGGGCTACTCTTCATTGCAGTGCGCGGGCTTCTCATTGCAGTGGCTTCTCTTGTTGCGGAGCACGGGCTCTAGGCGCGCCAGCTTCATAGTTGTGGCACGCGGGCTCAGTAGTTGTGGCGCACGGGCTTAGTTGCTCTGCGGCATGTGGGATCTCCCCGGACCAGGGCTTGAACTCGTGTCCCCTGCATTGGCAGGCGGATTCCTAACCACTGCGCCACCAGGGAAGTCCCTTGCGCCCTGTCTTGCAGTGGAGGGTTCCAGGCATGATGGGAACTGACTCTAAAGCCCAGGTCCCCACCCTCCCTGCAGCCTGGCCCAGATCCCACTGGCTCTGCTCTTCTCTTCCCTTACCCAGCCAGCACTCGGGCCTCCCGCATGCACAGGTGTACGCACCACCTGCCGCCCTGTACATGTGGGGAGGTGCCCGTGGGAGTTCTTCCACACCTACTGCCTAGGAACACGGGGGCCAACCTCTGCCTCCACCCTGGGCATGGGCACCGCTCCGCCCCCCACGTGGGCACTCACCTACCCCTGCCCCCCAGGGGGCAGCACATGGGACACAGTCTCTCCAGCTATCGCTTGATTCTGTCGCCCACCCTGCATCCTGCCTGTGCTAGAAAAAGCTCCACGAGGACAGAGGAGGGGTGGGGTGTGCCCTCCCCTCTCTTCCCCCACACTCAGGCCTGCTGGGCTGGAGATGGAGCTGAGGCTCCGAACTGAAGTGGCCCTTTGTACATTGTCCCTGGAGGATGGGCGAGCCTGGCAGGAGGGGCTGGCACTGCTGGGGCTGCCTGGGCAGGACGGCGCTGATCTCAGCAGGGCTGGGGGGGCTTCCTCTGGAGCAGTGGAGGGAACCCTGCTAGGTGTGGGTGTGCACTGGCGGGCCTGCTGCCTCAGGCACCCCCAAACCAGATGATACTTGCCACCAGGGGTCTAGCATCACTTCTCATATGAGTTCCATCCTCATTCAACAGCTGTTTATGGAGCTCCTGCTCTGGGCCAGGCTTTGTCCTAGGGGGTGGGGAGTAGCAGTGACCGATGACTGGGGCCCATGGTGACCCTGCTCTCATGTTGTTGACATTCCAAGCGAGCAGGGTGTGGGTGGGGGAGACAGACCACTAACACATAAACAAGGAGACAGATAGCTTCAGCAGTGAGGAGTGTTGTGGAGCAGATGACCTGGGAGGGGACGGCCCCTTTAGCTGGCTGGTCAGGAAGGCCCCTCTGAGCAGGCGGCTGGCATGTGGAGATCTGAGGGAAGGGCATTCCAGGCGGAGGGAACAGCCAGTGCGAGGACCCTGAGACGGGTGAGCCTGGGGTGTGGAAGGGCTGGGAAGGCAGGGACTGTGGCTGGAGTCAAGTGGACAAGGGAGGCGAGGTCAGCAAAGATGCAGGGACTGGGCCTGTGGGTGCAGAAAGGAGCTTGGATTTTACTCTGAGTGTGATGAGGGGTTTGCGCAGAGGGATGTGGCCTGATGGGGATTCGCAGTGACAGAATTGGTGGGCTCAGTGCCAAATGAAAATGCAGGGCCCCTTGTTCAAAAATTGAGAATTTCAAGACAGAAAATAAAGGGAAGGCGGGGCCGGTGAGGAGGAGTAGAGGCGCTTTGGAGGGAGGCGCCAGTAGGCCCAGCAGCGCCCCAGCCGGGCCATCCAGGCACGCGGTGAGGCTGTGCGGAGAGCCGGCATGAGCTCAGCCTCGGAGATCAGAGGGCTGGTCTCTGTCAAGGTGCTTTGGGCGTTACCCCGTTTAATTCTCCTGAGCTGAGGGGCTGGGATGATCCCACGTTGTAGACGGGGACTCTGAGGTCCAGGGATATTGAGTGACCTGCCAGGATCACACAGGGTCGAGAAGACGCAGGGGCCGGATTTGAGTACAGTTCCGCTGGAGTCTGGATTCCAGGGAGCTGCTGCCCCACTGCTCTGTCATTGAGGGCTCTCGCTCCTGAGAGACGGGGCTGGGGGCATCTCACATCGTGCCGGGCCCAGAAATGAGTTCTTGTAGAGGCACAAAGTGCTCAGCCCCGGCCTGACTGGCCTTGTTTTTCCTCACTGTGAGTCTGGGAGGTGTGGGTGTTCTGATTTCCATTCCACAGATGTGGAGACTGAGGCAGGGCAGGGCTGGCCTCGGCCCCTGGACTTGTCTGCTCTGGCCGCCCTCTCTTCCTGACGGGCCAGGGTGGGTCATTTGGGTCTGGAAGGCCGAGTGGCTGGGAGGTGGGCCAGGAGCTGCAAGCCTGAGGTGCAGGGGTCTCTGGGGGGGTTTCCTCCCCACTGGCCTCAGTGGGCTACGTAAGGATGTGAGCAATAGGCCTGCGTGGGGCGGGGCTCCGTCCACATTCGCTGAAGGACTGGCAGCGTGTTACTGTCATGAACTGGAAGAAGCCGGGTTCTTCTCAGTCCTTCAATCAGAAGCTCTATTAATGAGTAATAGTCTGCCCAAGTCATCACTGCAGCCTCCTGCTGCCTAGGCTCCACCTCGGCTGGACCCTGGCCTCCTCTTCCTTCCTCCTTTCTCTCCCTTCCGGCACCGGCACCACACGCCGCCCCGCCTCTCCCAGCCCTTTCCCTGCAGAGATGACCCAGCCCCTGGGCCCTTGGGACGTCCCCCTACTTGGGGGTGTCCTCTCAACTCTCCTCACTCGGGCCTCCAGCCACCCTACTGGGTGGGGCTGATCCTATGTGACAGAGGGAGACACTGAGGCACAGGGGGGCTGCAGGGCAGGCAGACAGACCAACAGGAAGTTTCTCTCCCGAGCAAGCTGGGTGGAGGCGCCCCTGCAGCGCACGCCCCCGGGAGGCGAGGGCTAAACTGCATTGTGAGGAGGGGGGAGGAGGAGTCCCAGGGGTGCGGGGCAGTGTGTTTAAAGGCCTCTGATGCATCCCACCCTCCAGCAGCACGAATGCTGGCAGCTCTGCCGGCCAGCCCCCTTCTGCGCCGGGGCCTGATTTACGGCTTCACCCTCTCGGGAGGACCCCGGAGAGGGCCATTCCTAACACAGAGAACTAATGCCTTGCCAGTGGTGGACTTGGACGTGGAGCCAGGCAGTACGGTAGCTGTTTGGGGGTCTCTTCTGAGCCCTCTGATTTCTCATCCCTGGCCAGCCTCTTTTCCCACCCCCGGAGAGCTGGGCCCCCGTGCGGGTGAACGGCCCAGGTTCTCCTAGTGGGCAGAGTCGGATTCAGACCCGGGTCCCCCAGCTCCTCTCCCCGCCCCCAGCCCCCTCTTTGTTTGAGCCACTGGGTCCCACCAGTGGAGCGAGTTTGCTTCTGAGCTCTTCTGCGTGGACCTCCGTGTCCCATCCGCGTCCCGCTGGACGTGCCCAGCAGCACCTTGGGAGTCAGGGCACAGGTCACGGTGAACTTCTGCCCAGAGAGCGAGCAGGGAGAGACTCCAAGAGGAGTTGGGCTCGTGGTCTACTGAGCGCAGGGCACCGACAGGCCCCTCACCTGTGACACGGAAACGCCGGGTGCCCTCACCTCCTTGGCTCCTGGCTCTGGGGAGCGGCTCCCGCAGCGGGAGGCTGCCTTGCCCTGTCGCTTGGTTATTGTTTGTACCTCGTGGATAGAGGTGAGGCCACCCGGCTGGGAAGAGGTGGAGCCAGGAAACCAGCCCTGATGAAGGGCAGAGCTGGTGTCAGGCCAGGCCAGAGTTGGCTCACCGCATCGCCACCTAACTGCTGCTGCCTGCGCTCAGCTTGGGGGTGGGGGGACAGCCTCCAGGGAGAAACAAGCCATATAGGCCGGGAGGGGGTCGGGAAGCACGGTACAGCCGCCGGGATGGGACACTGCCTTACCTGTGGCGTGCCACGCCGGACCCAAGGCAAGTACTGGGTCAGGTGAGGGGAGGGTGGGCCTGGGGGTTCCAGGGAGGTGCCAGGCAGAGATCAGGGTGGGGTGGTGGGTACCGCGAGGGCCCAGGGGCTGGTCGGCCACTCTGCTGCCGCCTAGAGGGTGAGTCAGGCTGGTCACTCAGACTCTGAACCCCTCTCCTCGCCTGTGACGGTGATGGGGGCTCATGGAAGGATCAGATTAGAGCTAAAGCACTTAGTGCACCTGCCAGAGAGTGGCTCTGGGATAGGCCTCAGGTGGGCGCTCTTCTTCCCCCCTTACGGTGACAGGCTGGTAGGGGTGGCCACGGGCGCGGTGGTCTGTGTGTCCCCAGGCCATACGGCCAGGCCCAGCTGGCAAACTGCAAGCAAACAGAAACCCCTGAGTGGTGGGTGCAGGCGCTGTGGGGCCCTCCCTCACTGTCTCTGAGCTCCAGGCCAGCAGGGCTAGGGAAAAAGTAAAGGGCAAGGTGGGGATAGAAGTTGAAGAGAGGGAGGGTGTAGGCAGGAGAGCAGTACACATGGGCAGGCGACAACCCCTGGCAGGGGTCTGCAGGAGTCAGGTCCCCTAAGGAGCTTCAGGCCGCCAGAGCTCCTGAAGTCCAGGCCTGGCCTCAGAAGTTTCTCGACTTCTTAGAGCACCAGACCCCCTTCAGGCTACTGGAGACCCCGACACGGGACCCTGTCCAGGTTGATCTGTTCCCATTGGAGTTGGTAGGGGATGGGAAAGGGCTCTGGGGCTCCTTCAGCCTTTCAGGGAACCCTGGGTTTTGTGAAATGTGTTTTTTTTGTTTGTTTGTTTGTTTTTGCGGTACGCGGGCCTCTCACTGTTGTGGCCTCTCCCGTTGCGGAGCACAGGCTCTGGACGCGCAGGCTCAGCGGCCATGGCTCACGGGCCCAGCCGCTCCGCGGCATATGGGATCTTCCCAGACCTGGGCACGAACCCGCGTCCCCTGCATCGGCAGGCGGACTCTCAACCACTGCGCCACCAGGGAAACCCTGACATGCGGTTTTAAGTCAATGCAGCCCAGCCTTGAGAGTGCCACGGGGGAAGGGGGCGCTCACACTGTTCCAGGGGGAGTCGGGGTGGGGTGGGGCGGGGAAGCTGCCGGCAGAGGGGTTTTGGGAGGGTGCAGCTGTCCTGGGCACGGGGCTCTGGTGGCTGGTCTGGGCGCATGCCAGAGCCAGGGAGGACTGTGACCCACAAACGCAGGCCCACGGGCTCCTGCTGGGGGCCGGGGCAGACGTGCAGGGGCCTTTGACCCGGGCTAGGCTCAAGGCAGCAGCCTAGACTTTGTGCGGGAAAGCCTGAATGAGAAGCCGCAGCGGTGGCGTGTGGGTGTGAGTCCTGCTGCTGCCAGCTGAGTCTCAGGCAGGTCCCTCAGCCCCTGTGCCCCTCTCCTCCTGCCCAGTTGCCTTGAGGATAATGGAGTAAGGCCAGCTCACGCAGCGGCCGGCACCCGTGGCACTCAGTAAGTTCCAGCTGCCCTGAAGAAGGCGGTGGTGATGGACGCGCCCTCTCCTGGGAGGAATGTTCCAGGTTTGCTGGTCTCCAGCCCTGCCCAGCCCTGCCCAGCTAGAGGGTGTAGCTGTGTTGACCTCAGTAAAGAGGTAAACTGAGGCCAGCTCAAAGAGGTGAGGACTTGCAGTTTGGGACAAGCAAAGTGGAGCCAACTATGAGCGAGTCTGTGGAGGGTTTGGGGCAGGTCGTATTTACGGGCAGGGACTGTAGAGGGGAGAGTTCAGGGAGGGTTTGTTAAAATCAGAAACAAAAGGAGACCAGCCTTAAAAACTTCTTGAGCAGACAGGACCAGTCTAGTCACACAAACAAAGCTCAGGGCTTCCCTGGTGGCGCAGTGGTTGAGAGTCCGCCTGCCGATGCAGGGGACACGGGTTCGTGCCCCGGTCCGGGAGGATCCCACATGCCGCAGAGCGGCTGGGCCCGTGAGCCATGGCCGCTGAGCCTGAGCGTCCGGAGCCTGTGCTCCGCAACGGGAGAGGCCACAGCAGTGAGAGGCCCGCGTACCGCAAAAACAAAACAAAAACAAGCAAAGCTCATCTGGTCCACTTTGTGAGACCAACTCGACCTGGGTCATCTTCCATTCTGCCTCTGGCGAAACTTTCCAAGGGTTTTAGGAGGCAACCTCTGATCAACCCTCCAATCCAAGAAAACCCCATCGCTCTCAGTTTTCTGGAAATCCGACATTTACGGGAAATCAAGTCTCCTGGTCTTTAAGTTTTGTCTCCCTGAGGGCACATGCGTGAGACTCCCTTTTACATCCTCTGGTTCTATTTTAGATTGAAAATCTTTCGCAGCAGCCTTGGTCTTGCTGACCAAGATGGGGTGCCCGGGCTTCTGCCTAAGGAGCCCCTGAAGTGTGGGGAGTGTCCTTGCCACTCCTCGAGGCCCTACACCCCCTCACAAGACTTGGGGCCCCTGCTTTGCTGCCGCTGCACTGGGGTTCCCGACACACAGGCCCAATGCCTGGGCCGCTGTCCCCACTCTGCGCGGTGGCTCTCTCTTGACCTTGGGTCTCGGCTGAAGTGTCCTCTCCTCCCTGATGCCTGGCACCCTGTTGGCCGGTTCTCTCATTTGTCCTCTGTCCCCCACTGGACTGAGCTCTGTGAGGACCTCATCCCCCCATCTTGCTCCTGCTGCACCCCCAGCTCCACGCCCGGGGCCAGTCTGCTCTCTCCACCCACCCCAGGACAAGGCAGAAGCACCGGCGGCCCGACCTCGGTCCTCATATGCCCGCAAGGCCCTCTCACAGCCCCAGGGTGGCTTCCCTCCAGCCTGGCCCGGCGCCCCCAGATCCCCATGCCTGAAGTTCCGCCGTAGTGCTCCTTGCTCTGGCTTGTCCCGGACACTCACTGAACGTCTGTCTGTCTGGGCCCCGGGCCGGGCGTGGGGAGCGCGGGCCCCACCTGGCTTGGAGAATTCACAATGTGGGAGCAGAGGCTGGCGAGGCAGGGGACCAGCCCAGTTGCTGCTGGGGTTTGCCGTGACAGGGCAGAAGCAGGGGCTGGAGGAGGCAGTCCAGTGGTGCCCGGTCACATGGAGGGGGGTTAGGGTTAGGGCTGGGGCTGGGGCACCTTGGAGGGGTGCCGGATTTGGGAACACCTGTTCTCAGCGCCCACAGAGCCCTTTCTGTGGGGTGTTTGTATGTCTCTGCGTCTAGCCCCTCTCCTTGTCCCCAAGGCCACCCAGGAGTCCCTGCTTCCACCTCAGAGGCCTTGGTCTCCCTCCTCCTGTGACAAACGTTCACCGTGTGCCCCTCACCAGCTGTTGTTTCACGCACACTTCCTGTTCCAGGCACTTTAGATACGCGGACCGCTCACCACAGCCCTGTGACGTGGACGCCATTATAGCCCCATTACACTGATGAGGAAGCCGAGGCCCAGGGAAATGGCGAGGCCCTGCCGTCTGGCTGCAGGGTCTGGACACTGCCTCAGGTGGCCTCTGTGCAGATCCAGGCCTAGGCCCCGCCCCCAGGCTTGGGGCAGTGTGTGTCCCGGCCTCGCACTGACCACCGGCACCTGCCTGTCCTCCACGGCTCTGCTACTCTTCTTCCTTCCCAGACTTTCCCCAGGTCCCGCCTCCAGCCCCCAGGCTCGGTCCCAGGATGTCTGGCCCCAGTGCCCCCGGGGCCGCATCCCTCCCGCTCCCTCCCTCAGTCACCTAGTATTTAGCAGGTACCTCATCAGCAGCTCACCACTGCCCCCTCGCTTCAGCACCACGGCTGTCCTGCTGTGTGTCCTCCCTGCCTCAGCTCCTCCACAGTCTGTCTAATGCTGGGCGGTCCAATGGAGTAGCCACTAGCACACGTGGCTATTAAAACTGAAAATTAAATTAAATTTTTAATTAGTTCCTCAGTCTCCCCTGTCAATTTCAAGGGCTCAGTAGCCACACGTGGCTAGTGGATGGTGCATGGACAGCCCAGGCCTAGACGTTTCCACCACTGCAGACTGTGCTGTTGGACAGCTCTGGAAGCAAACAGATTGATCGCCCTGAGGCACAGGCTGTTGGGGTCGCTCCACTCGGAGCCTTCAGTGGCCTGGGGCTCAGGCCAGGGTCACCTCCCCCTGCCCCCTTTAAAAGTGGAGGCTGTGTGGGTCTCAGACCCTGGAGAGCACTGGGGTTGCACAGATGAGCAGAGGAATGCTCTATAAGTTGATTTACCCTCTGAGCCTCAGTTTCCTCATCTGTAAAATGGGGACAATGATTCCTACCTCCCGAGATGGTTGTGAGGGTCAAGTATAAGTAAAACCCCCAGCTGACAGCGGGCACAGGTTTAAGCACGTGCTAGGTGGTGACCATCGAGTTAACGTGAATAAGGCAAGGCGGAGGCAGCGTTCAAGACAGGGGTCACAACAGCTGTGAACTTCGGTTCTGGACGGTGGGAGCCACTGCAGGCTTCTGAACACAAACGCCCCACCGGCTGGTGCCTGAGGATGACTCATCTGTTTAGCCTCCAGTGCTGTCCAATAGGACATTCTGGGATGGTGGAAATGTTCTATATCTTCACCACCCATGGGCTTTTGGGGACCAGAGGCTGATGTCCTGGGTGGGCCAGTGACCGGTGGGAAGAGGGGAGGAAGCCCCAGGGAGTCGAGGGCGGGTCCCAGCCTTGGAGACTAACTTTCCCAGGCACGTGCTAGCCACTCTGTGGGAAAGTCCTCAGGCACCTGAAGGGGCTGGGGTCAGGCGGAGTGGGGAGGGGTTTGGAGGAAGGAGAGAGAGGGCCAGGGTGCACAGAAGCTTGCTGTGGAGTAGCAGGGAGGGGGTGGGCTTCAGCATGGGCATGGGACTGAGCCTTCAGCCAGGCGCCCACCCTGGAGCCGAGCCAGCAGAGAGAGTGGGGCCCAGACCCTTGTGCCCAGGGAAGTGGCCTGGGTGCCCCGTCCGGCTAGTCCAAGAACTGGCTCCCAGTATGGCTCTGCCTCGCCCCTCTCGGCTTTGGTGTCCTCATCTGTGGATGGGAAGAGCAGCAGCTGCCCCACCCCCAGCCCGTGGTAAACAGGTTTTCCAGCACATTCTGGTCACCTGGGCAGAGGGAGTTCTTGGCTAGGGCTGGCCCCTTGAGCCGATTCCCTCTCTCTGGGGAGTGCCAGGGGAGCAGAATTCCTGGGGACTGAGGGTCATGATACACCAGACCCTCCCTTGGCCAAGACATCCATGCTTAGCCTGGGACAAGACTCCCAAATCTGCAGCCCCACTGGGCTCCAGGTCTACCTGTTGGCAGGTGCAGGATGCTCGGGGAGTCTCAGTTTCCATCTGCTTCATTCCCACAAGCCCTGGCTGGCTGAGCAAGTAGCTTAGCCTTTTATTTATTTATTTATTTATGGCTGTGTTGGGTCTCCGTTGCTGCGTGTGGGCTTTTCTCTAGTTGCGGCGAGCGGGGGCTACTCTTCGTTGCGGCGCGTGGGCTTCTCATTCCGGTGGCTTCTCTTGCTGCGGAGCACGGGCTCTAGGTGCACAGGCTTCAGTAGTCGTGGCTCGCGGGCTCTAGAGCGCAGGCTCTGTAGTTGTGGCACATGGGCTTAGTTGCTCCACGGCGTGTGGGATCTTCCCGGACCAGGACTCAAACCCATGTCCCCTGCATTGGCAGGCGGATTCTCAAAAACTGCACCACCAGGGAAGCCCCAGCTTAGCTTCTTGAAGCCTCCATTTCCTCATCTGCAAAACGGAGACACACATATACCTTCCTTCAGTGTTGGCCGCATGAATGTGCCCCTGATTTCTCTCCAGCCCTTGCGTCGGCAGTGCCTGGCTCACGGCAGGTTCTTGGTAAATGTCCGCCAGCAGCCTGGATGATGTGCTGGTGTAGGCTTGTTTTTTGTGGAGCCTGCCTGATGGATATGAACCAAGGGAATGAATAAAACAAGGAGAGACGAAGGAATAAACACAGCGTCAGCTGTTTCTCCCATCTTGCCAGAACCCTGGAATCTATCATATTCTATAGCCACCTCCTCTGCGTGTCTTCTCCGTGTGGGATTATGGGACCTCACGTTGGAAAGACCTTTATTTCGTTTCAGAGTCGGGTGGTGGTTGCCGTCTTCTGATCCCTGAGACACTGATTGCTTCTGCTTAGCTCCAAGGAAGAACCCAGAAGTGGTAGCGGAAGTTCCAGGGAGGCTGATTTAGGCCAATAGGAAGAACGATTTCTAGCAGCTCAAATGGCCTGGGATGGGCGGTACTAAGGATTGGACAAGCAGAGGCCAGATGGGCACTTGGCAGGGCACTGGCCTAGGGTGAAGGTTTGGGCAATATTCTTTTTCCAGGGTCCTTCAGACCTTGGGCGAGGAGTCTGGACCCTCTGTGGGGCTCCAGATTTCCCAGTTCTGGCCTCGGTTCTGAAAGCCAGATGAGTCACTGAGAATGCCCTGCAGGGTGCTGGGGGCCCGTCAGTAGTAAGCAGCCCCCCCGTTGGCCCAGTCCTTTAACAGAGCTGGCCAGGAGCAAGGCCTGGCACACGGAGCTGGCAGAGCCCTTTGGTAACGTGGGGCAGAACTGGGATTGGGTGGAAGCCAGCCTTCAGCTCAGAGTCACGATGCCCTTTGAAGCAGATGGGTGGTGGTGAGGGTCCGTCCGGAGGTACTTTTAGGTTGGGGGTTGTAGATGGGCCAATTCCTGCCAGGAGTGGAGGCTGAGGGTGGGCTGTGCGACCTCCAGAAATACCCCATGGATATTCCAGGAGCACCCTGAGCACCTACTAGGTGTCGGACCTGTTCCCTGCTGGCCCGTTCTCCCAGTTGGAGGAGTTGAGTGCCCTGCGGATCTCCCAGAGCTGAGGACCCAGGGATCACAGCTGTCACCAGGGTGCTGTAAGGCAGGTGGGGAAGGGGGCCAGAGGGTGGCAGACAGGGGAAGTGGCCATTAGGACAGAAGCTGCTGAACCACAGGGGAGGCTGGCAGGGGCCAGGGTGACGCTGGCCAAAGGCATCCCAGGGCCGAGCTAGGACCCTGGTCAGCGCATGTGAGCTCAGGACCACGGAGAGCTCCACAGGAGATTCCTGTCCCCCGGTGACAGCTGTCAGGGTGCGTCTGTACCCGGGAGGCTGCTGCCCACCTGGCTAGCCCCAAAGTCACAGCCTGTGGCCTCCAGGGAGCACCTGTCTTCTCTCTGGCCAGGAGCCCCCACCGGACTCAGCCTGAGCCCAGACCCCAAGGTAGTGACTGGGTCGTGGGGTGAGGCTCATCTGCTCCGTCTCACCTCATAATCGTATCAAGCAAAGCCCAAGGAAAGAGGCCACAAGGAGAAGGGAGAAGTGGGCAGCGGGAGGGAAGGAAGAAAATCTGCCCAGCTAGAACCTTCTGGGCATGGGCATGGCTGCAAGTCAGTACAGAAAGAGGAGGCCCAGGGTGGGCTGGTCCTGCCACTATCCTGGGTCTGGGTCAGCCTCCTGCATCCATGATTATCTAGCTACCAGGAAGCACCTGGCCCATCCCCCATCCCCTTCACGCCGGAAACCCAGGCCCCTGGGGCTGGGAGCAACTCACGGAGCGTGTGTATGTGTGTGTGGGCTCTTCTAGGGAGGCTCCCAGAGAGCCTCACAGTTCTTCCCTCCTTTCCTTGGAGCCCCAGGACGCAGGTCACTCGTTTCCCAGCCCACCGCCCGTCAGGCTCAGGTTCTGTCCGGGCTTCACTTGGGCTCCCACTCTGCTCCTTGCTGCTCTTAAACAAGGCAGCACCCGCCAGGGCCCAGGCCCTGCCAGGGGCTCGGCTCCGAGCCTTTGCACGAGCTGCGCCCCCCCGCCCGAAGTCCCTCTCTACTTTTCTTCCAGGCGGGAGAATAACACTAATGGTAAGAAGAGCTGAAGCTTACTGGGCTCTTACCATGTGCTAGGTACCCTACATGGGTTATTATTCGACCCCCATTTTCTAGATGAGCCAAAGGAAGAATGTTATTCACCTGCTCCAGGCCACACAGACAGGAAATGGCAGGGCCGGGACTGGAGCTGGGCAGTCTGATTCTAGAGTCTGTGCGCGCGCACGTGGCTGAGCGCGTGGAGGCGACTCTGGAGACCGCGGCCTCCGGGGCTCGTGTCCACCTGGGGAGACAGACATCCGCGGAGATGGGCTGAGCATGGCGAGCGCTGGGAAAGGGGCAGGGGTGGGGCTGTGCATTGGTCTCTCCGATTTGGTGTCTCATTTGAAGTGGGCAGGGCAGCACTTAGAGAGAGGGCCCTGCAGAGAGAGCTGCCTCCAGCCCCAGCTCTGCCATTGCCCATCTTCATGGTGGCCTCCGCCATGGGGTGGCCTCCGCCCCAGTCAAAAGCTGGTCCATCCTGCAGGTCCTGGATCCACCGAATGCGACTCCTCGCTCACACTTCACATCCAGGTCATCGGCAATCCAGCAGAATCTAACCGCTTCCTGCAGCCCCGCCTCTTGCCCAGACAATGCAGTGTCCTCCTCGCCACTCTCCCTGCTCTGCCCTCAAGGCAACAGTCTGCCGTCGGCCAAGCAGCCCGAGTGAGGCTGTTCAGGCTGGAGGCTCCGCTCAGAATCCTCCCGTGAAAGCCGCACTTCCGGCCACGGCCCCGGGCCCCGTGTGATCCGGCCTGTCCACCTCCCTCCGCTCTGCCCTCCGTGTGTTTCCTCGCTCATGGGCAGCAGACGCTCTCCTGGGCGCTGGCTGTTCTGTTGCCCGGAGCCCGCTGCCCCTGCACCCTCGTCCTCTGGCCTCGCTCTTCTCCGTGAGGCCCTCCCTGGCCACCTGATGACCACTGAACCTGCCCCCTCCTGTCCTTTACCCTGTTTCAGTTTTCTCCAGAGCACGACTCTTTGTAACATACCATATGATTTGCAGCGGTCCCTTGCCCTGCACAGGCGGGGGTTCTTGTCACCCGCGTCCCCTGTGCTCCCAGGGCCAGCACAGCGCCTGGCACCCAGTGGGCTCTCAGTAAGTAGTCGCTGAGTGAATGGAGGAGACAGGTTGGGTGACACCCCGCGGGGGGTCGTGTGGGTCAAATGCAATTGTGTCTGTTCCATCCACTGGGTTGTGTTCCCTGGTCACTGGGGGACTCTCCGTGGGACCCTTATCACCCCACTGGGGTTGATCTTGGCAGATGGAAGGGACCCAGGACAGCTTTACCACTGGATGAAATCCCATTATTGACCCCACAGAATCGAGTCTGACCCTTACTAATTGTGTGTCCCTGAACAAGCTATGCCATCTCTCTGGCCTCGGTCTCCTCGTCCGTATGATGGAGAGGACAAGGGTACCTGCTGCGTGTTGGGGGAATCCAGCGAGGACATGCGTGTAATGTGCTCAGGACAGTAGCTGGCCTGTAAGGGTCAGCAATCATCCGCTTTATCGTTACACCTGATGGTTCTGGATGAAGCTTTATAACAGAGGTAGAAATGCTGGAGCTGGGGCCAAATTTGGTCCCATGGCTTTAGCCCACAGCCAGGCCAGCTGCTCCAGGGAGGGCTATGGTCTCAGCTGTCAGGAGGGAGAGGCTGGCTCGGGAACAGAACTTATGTTCAGGTCCTGTTCAGTCACCTTCTTAAGGTTCTTTGGGGAAAGTCTCATCATCTTTCTGAGTCTCAATTTCACCTGTAAAAATGGGGCGTTCACAGTCCCCAGTCTCCCAGGGGTGGTGAGACTTACATGAGACCCCGGGTGCCAATGCTGATTTATTTATTTGTTTTCCTATTAATATGCCATTCAGTCTAAAAAATGTATCTGAAGCACTTATCAAAATACTTGAAGATAAGATAAAAAGGGATCGGGCCAAGAAGAAGAAGTTTAAAAAACACAGGCAGCTGTGTGTGAAAGTGTCCTGGAAAACTTGGCCTGTGACGCACTGACTTGCTCTGGGCCAACCACTGTGTGTCTGTGAGCCTCCTAGCGGCCCGAGCGATGAGGGAGACACACTCGGTTCCATGATTCTTGGCAGCAAGCCAGGCTGGGGCCTTATCAAACGGCCTCACCCTGAAGACCCCAGTGATTAAGAGGGGGATCCCAAGCACTGGTGAGTCTGTCCTCTGAAGCGCACAGCTGGCCAGGTGTAACTAGATCCTGAAAGCCAACCTGACCAGGGAGCCAAGGGGCAGCTGGGTCAGTGTGACCTCAGCAGGGCTGTAGGGGCCCCTTTGCTCTAAGCAGGGAGTTCACTTGCCTCCCTGAGTTTCACTGACCTTCCTAAGGCCTTTGTTCACTGCCGCCAGGGAATTTAGTCTGAGCGGCAGCCCCGGCCTTGCCCTTCACAGCTCACGGCCAGTTCAGTCCAGCAAGGGCTGGGATTGGGGTGCCCCACAGAGACACGCCCCAAGTGGGGACAAATAATCCGCCAGAAGAATCAGGGCTGCCTTGCCAGGTCCTACAAGCCCTCGGGTGGGTCACTCTGGAGGCTTCTGCAGTGTCGCCTTGTACCTAGTCCCTACCCCAGCAAGACCTCCTATCCGCCTGCCTCTGTTGGGCCTCAGCCCTTTGCCCCTCCACTCGCCCTGCTGGCCTGGCCTGCCTGGTCTCGCTTTGCCAGAGCAGGGCTGGAACCCATGGTGGGGAGAGGAACCTGGAAGACACACTTCAAAACGTTGCCAAGGAGCAGCCCTCCCTCCTGCCTCCCAGTGGAGACCTGTCCCCCCTCTGCCCCTGGGGCAGCTGACATTTAGCAGAGGTCAGGCCCTCACCCCTGACTGTCCTGCCTCCTATAGTCAGCTGTGCTGGCCCCCCGATGGCAGGCTCCAGGGCGTCAGCATTTAAACTGGAGGAGGGGGGACATCTGGGTCCTGAGAGCACAAGTACCGCCCTGGCCAGCGGGATCGGCGACTCGACTGCTTCTCACTAGCGTACTCAGGACTCCTCACCAAGGTGAGGCCGGGGAAGGCGGGCCTCCTCCACAGAATGAAAGGGTTGGTGGAGGTGGTCCTTAAAGTTTTGTCCTGGGTCCAACATTTCATGATTTTGTGCCTTATGACCATGTAGCTTAGAGAAAATTTATGTTGGAGTCTTCCAGCCTCGAGCTTTGAAAGAAGCGAAAGTTTATTGAGCACCTGCTGCACAGCAGGAACTCTGTGCCCATTTCACAGATGTAGAAACTGAGGTTCAGAATGGTGAGGAGCCTTGCTTAGGTTAGGATATGGAGGGGAGGGTATGGCAGGAAGGCACCCAAATGACCCAGAGGAAGAACCAGAGACGTTAAGGGGAAGCCACAGAAAGGAACATTTTAAGGGAAGGGACAGCGTCCCCTACACAGGGATCTATGGAAGGGGACATGAAAACACCAGGTGCCGAAGGCCGGTTTCTGTCCCAGCCCCTCCCGTGACTCTGTAGGTCATCCCGACCAAGTATGATAATAATTATAAAAAACTGAGAACAGAAAAATTGCATGTAAGACTGGTGATACACCTCAAACACATGAACTGTTTATGGCTGGATATCAATCTGCTGCCTGGCAAGGGGTAATGAAGGGGAACTTTTACTTAATTTGGTTCTTTAAATATGTTAGAATTAGAAGTGTTCCCTTGAGACCTGGGAATTTTTTCAGTGCAAAAGGTTTGTAAATATAGCCACAGAAAAGATAGATAAAGAGACAGAGAGATGGACAGATAGAACGAGAAAGCACTGTGGGTGGTGCAGGGAAGGGACCCCACCTCCGCAGCCTGCGACCCACTCTCCCCCTCCCTTGGGGCCTGGAAGCCCCCTGGGGCAGGTTCTGCACTGCAGGGTTGCGCTTTTCCCAGGATGCATCTTGTTCCTGAGGCAAAGCCTAGCAATGCAGCTGGTACAGTCAGGGTGGGGCGGGCAGGTTGCCAGGGGTATGTGTGGTGACCTGGTGGGCTTGGAGGGGAGAGGTTGTGGGAGTGGAGGGGTCCTGAGCCTGGTGGGGTTTCCTTGATGCTGGGGCTTCCAGGGGTCCTTGGTGCAGTGAGTTGGACTCACAGGCTTGACTTCTAGGGGAGTCGCCTGGAGGTGACTTCCTGCAGGGTCACCAGGCGCTGGTCAGGACATGCACAAACACGATGGCAACAAAGCCCCTCCCCGTTCCCTCCCTTAGGAGAAGAGCCTCAGGCTCCCCTTGCCCGGGTCTGCAGACCCCTGACCCATCTGCTGTCTCCCTGTTTCCCGCAGGATGAAGATGAGACGCTACAAGCTCTTTCTCATGTTCTGTATGGCCGGCCTGTGCCTCATCTCCTTCCTGCACTTCTTTAAGACCCTGTCCTATGTCACCTTCCCCCGAGAACTGGCCTCCCTCAGCCCTAACCTGGTGTCCAGCTTCTTCTGGAACAATGCCCCGGTCACGCCCCAGGCCAGCCCCGAGCCGGGCAGCCCCGACCTGCTGCGTACCCCGCTCTATTCCCACTCGCCCCTGCTCCAGCCGCTGTCGCCAAGCAAGGCCACGGAGGAAATCCACCGGATGGACTTCGTGCTGCCCGAGGACACCACCGAGTACTTCCTCCGCACCAAAGCCGGGGGCGTCTGCTTCAAGCCAGGTACCAAGACGCTGGAGAAGCCGCCATCAGGGCGGCCAGAGGAGAAGGCAGAGGCGGGCGAAGGCGCGTCGGCGCGGGGCCCGGGCCGGCAGCTGCTGAGCGCCCGGGAACGGCCGGGGGGGCGCGGCGCGCGGCGCAAGTGGGTGGAGTGCGTGTGCCTCCCTGGCTGGCACGGGCCGAGCTGCGGCGTGCCCACCGTGGTGCAGTACTCCAACCTGCCCACCAAGGAGCGCCTGGTGCCCCGGGAGGTGCCACGGAGGGTCATCAACGCCATCAACATCAACCATGAGTT
Source organism: Lagenorhynchus albirostris (assembly GCF_949774975.1). NCBI lineage: Eukaryota > Metazoa > Chordata > Mammalia > Artiodactyla > Delphinidae > Lagenorhynchus > Lagenorhynchus albirostris. The sequence continues at coordinate 9,393,442 of NC_083105.1, read as the reverse complement.
CGACCTGCTGGACGTGCGCTTCCATGAGCTGGGCGACGTGGTGGACGCCTTCGTGGTGTGCGAGTCCAACTTCACGGCCTACGGGGAGCCGCGGCCGCTCAAGTTCCGCGAGATGCTGACCAACGGCACCTTCGAGTACATCCGGCACAAGGTGCTCTACGTCTTCCTGGACCACTTCCCGCTGGGCGGGCGGCAGGACGGCTGGATCGCCGACGACTACCTGCGCACCTTCCTGACGCAGGATGGCGTGTCGCGGCTGCGCAACCTGCGGCCCGATGACGTCTTCATCATCGACGACGCCGACGAGATCCCTGCTCGCGACGGCGTGCTCTTCCTCAAGCTCTACGACGGCTGGACGGAGCCCTTCGCCTTCCATATGCGCAAGTCACTGTACGGCTTCTTCTGGAAGCAGCCGGGCACCCTAGAGGTGGTGTCGGGCTGCACGGTGGACATGCTGCAGACGGTGTACGGGCTGGACGGCATCCGCCTGCGCCGCCGCCAGTACTACACCATGCCCAACTTCCGCCAGTACGAGAACCGCACGGGCCACATCCTGGTGCAGTGGTCGCTGGGCAGCCCCCTGCACTTCGCCGGCTGGCACTGTTCCTGGTGCTTCACGCCTGAGGGCATCTACTTCAAGCTGGTGTCCGCCCAGAACGGCGACTTCCCCCGCTGGGGTGACTACGAGGACAAGCGGGACCTCAATTACATCCGGAGCTTGATCCGCACAGGGGGCTGGTTCGACGGCACGCAGCAGGAGTACCCGCCGGCCGACCCCAGCGAACACATGTATGCCCCTAAGTACCTGCTCAAGAACTACCACCAGTTCCGCTACCTGCTGGACAACCCCTATCAGGAGCCCAAGAGCACAGCAGACGGTGGGCGGTGGAGCAAGCGTCCGGAGGGAAGGCCGCCCGCCAGGAGCAAATTGGATGTGGTTGAAGGCTAAGGCTGCATGATCTTATAGGGCCGGTGGCCAGGGTAGGGGGGTGGGCGGCTGCCGCCCTGTTACCTTCCTGTCTCCTTCCGCCGTCTGGGTGGCTCTTAAGAGAACCAGGAGTGGATAGGTGGGGGAGTCTTTCCTACTCAAGCCCTTGTGAATCCAGGGTCAGGCCCGTGAGCTCAGAAAACATCCTTCCTCATCAGGAGAGGAGAGCAGGCCCTTTCACCCCTCCAAGAGTGCTGCAGCCAGGAGGTGCCAACGGAGAGTGCACGGTGGTTACTGGGGAGCGGGGGAGGGTGGGGAAGGGAGCCTGCAGGAACTCCCTAGGGCAGCCAAGTGGGAGCTACGGTCCCCTCCGGGGAGAAGCCCACCATTCGGCCTCCTGGGGCTTTGGACCTGCAGTGGGAAAGGGGGATGCCGGGAGATCCCAGGGCTCTGTAAATAGATGCATTTGGGCCCAGGAGGAAGAAGGGACACCAAGGTCGGAGGGGATGAGAAGTGGCAGCTGGAAGGAAGCCCGGGTGGATGCTTTGTAGTGTCCTCAGGAGTGCTGGGCCAGAGGGAGCAGGGACCTCCACCCCGCTGCCCCACAGGACACACTGCACGGATGGCCCTGTGCCCCCAGCCCCTCCGGACCTGACACAGGTGTGGGGCCTGGGGAAGCCTGGGAAGTCTTCCTTTTGGTTCCAAACCTGGCCTTGACATTCCTTCTTACTTTTGATATCGCTGTCTTGTGGGCTGCCCACCCAGTCCTTGCAAGACCAGGAGTCCAGTTCTCAGGGTGGGATGGGACTGTCAGCCAGCCTAGTAAGTCAGCCCTGGAGGAGGAGCCTCCTCCTCCCCCATCACCCCTTCCCACTGGAACCCACAGCCCCAGCTCTCCACCATCTCAGGTGGAGTCACCCATGTGCCCCTCCTTGGGGCTGGCTAGGGGCCAGGAAGGGGCCATGAGGTTGCCCTGGGCCCAAGAGGGACATTAAGGCCAGTTGTATGTTATCTCATTCCTTAGTTGCCTCGTGGGGGAGGGGGATGTATTGTTAGAGTAGATTCTAAGCTGCTGTAATTAAGAGACCCCCAAATACAGTGGTTTAAGCAGACGGAAGCTTGTTTCTAACTTAACTCTCCAGAGGGAGGTTGTCTGGATCTGGTAGGGCAGCTCTGCTTTCCTTCATCACACTTTCCAATTCTGGGTAGAGTGGTTGCTCGAGCTCCCACCATCACGTGTGCATCCGTGTCTGAGGGAACCAGAAAAAGGCATGGAAGCGCACACCCTTCCTGTTAAGAGCATGAGCCAGAGATGGCACAGTCACTTCCAATGGCATCTCACTGGCCAGGACTTAGTCACATGGCCACAGGTAGCTGCAAGAGAAGCGGGAAAAGTAGTTTTCAGCTGGGCTGCCCTGCTCATTTATTAAAGGAAGGAGGAGGAGAGGATGGATATGGGTACAGGAGCATCTCTGGCACAAGGGGAGGAGGGGAGGAGGGGAGAAATGACTGTTGTAGTTGTAGATCCTGCTCGCATGTTCAGAGCTCCTGAAACCTGCCCCTGCCCCCCTCACTGCCAGCCCAGGGCTGGGGTGCAGTGAGAGCCTGCCGCTGTGGGCCGGGAGAGACGCCCCCTCCCCGAGGTCCCCTCAGATGTTTACCCAGTGATGCTGGATCGCAGAGCCTGCCTGTGGAACTGTACGTGTTTGTGCGTGTGTGCGTGTGTGTGTGTGTGTGTGTGTGTGTGTGTGTGTGTGTGTGTGTGTATTTATGGGCATGGGTGCATGCTTGCTGTATACTTGTACGTGACTGCGTTGGTGCGTCCCTGTACATATATGCTTGTGTGTGGATGTGGAAGCAGGGCCCAGGCCACCCTTCCCGAGACCTGGAACCTGGGGCCACACCTCCTGCAACTTCCCAAAATGACTGAGGCAGAAAGCAAGCTGGGGAGCCCGGAAAGCCAGGCTAAAGGGGATGTTGGGTCCGTCTGTCTGTCTGTCTGTCTTTCAGTCCAAGGAATGAGAATCCTCCCGACCAGAGTGCTGTAGGGCTGAGAGCCCACCACGACCCCCCGGCCCCTTCCCTCCATCCCAGCCCCTCCAGCCTCCAGCCGGGACTTTCTTGGGGTGTCTTATTGGGGGTTTCCTGATGGGTCGGGAGAGGAGGGCGTCTCCTTTGCCATAGCTCTGCCTGGGGAGGCGCCCGGCGTGGGTGCGGCTCGGGGAGCTGGCCGCAGAGCAGCCTCGGGCGGGCGGGTGTGAAGCAGGTATGGGGGTCTCTGTTGCCCCCACTGTCCCTCCCATTGAGGGGGTGTCCCGAGGGAACCCTTCCCTTGGAGGTAGAGCAGCCCCCTTCTCTCTGGCCCCTCTTGCAGCTAAGGGGCTCAAGAAGTCAGGGTGTCCCTGTGGCTCTGGGTCACCCAGGCCAGGGTGACCTGGCTTCACCTCCAGCCACCTCTGCTCCCCGGCGGGCGGACAGTCTCTGGGGGCTTCTGACTCGTGCCTGAGCCCCAGCCCAGGGCCCCCCTCCTTGACAGCTTCCTCACCCTATGCCCCTGGCACCCTCTGCTGCTGAAGGGATGCCCCTGTCCAGGCTGTCAGGGGTCCCTGGCCTCCAGTTCACCAGCTCAGGGGCAGGGGAAGGCAGAGGGGAGGAGCTCAGACCTGCCAGGCCCCACCTTCCCTCTCAGACCCAGGAGGGCCGGGTGCATTCACGGTCACCGCCAAGTGGAGGCCTGGCCACGGAGCGGAGCGCACGGCTTCCTGCGGGCTGTGGGGGCCAAGGCATGGGGTTGAAGAGTTTCACTTATAGGCACGTCAGACACTGGGAATTTCGGGGGCAGGGGAGCCCTGGGCCACTCCCCCAGTATGAAGGGAAACCAAACTGTGAATGTGAGCGCCAGTGCACTGCTGGCCCTGGCGCCGTAGCCAGCTTGCTTTCTCTGGGAACCACCCGCCCTATGGCCTCCAGACTCAAGGAGGCCCCGCACACCTCGGATCATGTTGGTTCCCATGGGCAGGCGTGGAAGAGCTTTGGGGACAAAGGTGACAGGGTGGGGAGACAGGACTTGCCCAAGCAGCGGGCAGGGTCCTGGGAAATGTGTAATTTAAGGACACCAATAATAATAATAGTATTATTTTTTTTGTAAGGGAAAATCAATATGTACATTCTGAAATCATTTTCTCTGTAAATGGTTGGATTTCATTTCACCCTTAAAGGGATGCTTAAAGGAGAAGATAATATTAATAATAAAAACAGCTACAAAGTCTGCAGTGTGTGCTTGAGTGGCCAGTTTGGGGGTGCTCTGGGGCAGGGAGGGGTGCGAGTGGGTAGCTCTGGTCTTGCTGGGTTGGTGGGGTGTGAGCCTTCCTGAGGACTGGACAGCGGTGAGGGAGGGGCCGTTCTGAGCATCTTCATTTAGACATGCAGTTACCCCCTTCCCTTGCCCAGACCAAGGGAGCATCTGTCCCTCTCACTGGTGGAAACGGGCCTGGAAAGGGAGGCGCTAACAGTCCTTCACAGAAGGACCTGGTCTGGCTATACCCACCCTCCTGAGGTGGGTGGGGACCCCTTTGGGGATCTAGATGAAGACTTCTGTGCCTCTAGTGAGAGTGGAGCGATTCTCCCACAATTGTGCTCTCAGCGGTCTTCCTCCCTACGCCTGTCAGGGGTCCTAAGGCCACACAGCCACTTGGTGGCAGACCAGGGCCAGATCTGAATTCCCAGGACTAGTCCTGTCACCAGCCCTCCGGGGCAGGTAAGGGCGGCAGCCTCCAGGATGGGTCATCTCCCCTGTGGAGCTAATCTGGACTTGTGCTGTGATGGTGTCTGGGCTGTGGAATGTGGGGACTTCCCCGACAGCTTCCTCTAGGCCTTCTGGATCCCGGCATTGTCCTGGGGAGGGGAGCCTCTGGGTATATTCTAAGGACAGTGTCAGAGCTGGTGGGAGCGGACACACTTTGAACTCTGCCTTGGTACCTCATGGGGTGGCTGTGAAGCAACTGTCTGTGGGGAGACTGAACCTAGGGATAGGAAGAGGAGTGACAGCAGTGTTGGTGGCTGGAGCAGGGGCTAATGCCTCCTGAGCCCCTGCAAATTGCCAGGCGCTGTACACACGTAAATCTGATGCCTGGACTCCCGGCCACACCCCCAAAGCCCAGGAAGGCGTCCACAGGTGCAGGATTGAGCGAGAGTGGAAGAGATGTAGATGTCGCATCTATCTGGAAGAGAGCGGTGGTGACCCACTTGCCACTTAAGATAAGCTTACAGCCCTTAAATCACACCTGAGGGAATTCCCTGGCAGTCCAGTGTTTAGGACTTGGCGTTCGCACTGCCGGGGCGGCGAGGCCGAAAAAGAAAAAAAGTCTGAGAGTGAATCACGACCATCATAAACATTTACAGACATTATTTATTAAATGCCTATTTTGTGCCAAACTCTGGGCTAAGAGTGTTCCCCCCCCCATCATTCCCATTTTACAGATGTGGAAAGTGAGGCTTGGACATATTAATTAGGCAGTGAATGGCAGAGTCAGTTTGCCTAAACCCAGAAGCTGAGCTCTTAACTGCCAAAGTGCACTCCCTCTATCAGCATCCACTCGGGGAGGAGGAAGGGGAGAAGAGGTGAGGACAGGATGGCAGTGATGCCTGCGTCAATGTTCAGACATCATCCAGGCTCCTAACTGAGCCAGGCACAGTGCTGGGTCACCGGACACTGAGAGCGAGGACAGTCCCTGTTCGCAGAAGGACCACAGTCAGTGGGGGAACACAGACAGGTAAGCACGACCTCAGGACGGTGAGGTGAGGCTGGCGCAGAGTCCTCAGAGCCCAGGAACCGGCATGGTGCTCTGTCCGTGAGCATCAGGTACAGCACTCCCCCTCCGCTGGCTGTCCAGGAGGGTGTGGGGTGCTGACAGGCTCCATGACCTTGGGAGGGACGCGTATTCCCTTCCAGACTCAGTCTTCTCTCTGTAAAAATGGCCCATAGAAAGCTTTACTGCACATAGAGGGTAAAATGAAATAAAGGGAAATGCATGGCAACCAGTTAAGCGCCATCAGGATGGAAGAGACAAGAGCAAAAGTGACGACTACAGTCAACACCAGTCATTAACCACCGCCCTGCCCAGTTCGCTTTGCAAGTTGGAGCTTCAGCTGTGTGCACATAAAACCCCCAAATCCCGAAGGCCCATCATCCTGGAGCCCATTGGAAGTCCCCACCCGTGTGCCCCAAATCATGAAACATCCACAAATCTCTGGTTAAAGCTCAAAGGAGTGAAAGGCCTTGCCCAGGGCCAGTCTTCGGGCCAGCATCCTTGGCCCCTCTCCTGCTGTTCTAGTGAATTTCCAGAGACTCCGTTATTGCAGGAAACTAACTCTTTCAAATTCATATAGTCTTTTAATAGTTTTTTTTCTTACTCTATTGCTTATTTATTGCTGTAACACAAACCACCCTGAAATTTAGTAGATAAAACAACAATCTATCTGCTCACAGTTCTACCATTCAGGCTGGGTTCAGCCGAACGGTTCTTCTGCTCAGCAGCGGGCGGGCAGCTGCTACAGGGACGCACCCACCTGCTCAGACCTGACCTACACTGTTGGTGACAAAGGAAGGGATAACGCACAAAAGAATGAGCCTGTCAGCCAGTCAGCCATCACATAGACAGACAGGCCTCCCCCAACCTCACAGACCCACTGAGAAGACGCTCTGAAAAGGACCCCACATCACCCATGAGGTCTACTGCCAAAAGAGCCATTGCCTGACGATGATCCCAAGGAGCATCACACAAACCCACATTAAGGAACAATCTACACAAAAAATGGCCCTTCATATATACACCCCCCTTATCGCCTGCAACCCTGTGCTGCAGTATTGGCGAGAAAAGCCCAACCCTGTATCAGTATCACAGACCATCTTTATATATATATATATAAATTTATTTATTTATTTATTTATTTTTGGCTGCACGCAGGCTTTCTCTAGTTGCGGCAAGAGGGGGCTACTCTTTGTTGTGGTACGCGGGCTTCTCATTGCGGTGGCTTCTCTTGTTGTGGAGCACAGGCTCTTGGTGCACGGGCTTCAGTAGTTGTGGCACACGGGCTCAGTAGTTGTGGCTTGTGGGCTCTAGAGCGCAGGCTCAGCAGTTCACAGACCATCTTTGAAGCACCTATCCTAGACTACTGAAAGCTTCCAGAGACAAAACGTCAACAGTGACACAGATCATTACCAGTGTGGCCTCAACATGTGGCCTGGTTGTCCCCATCATCCCAACTGGTCGAGGCCAGAGAATTTCCCAGTCAAGTCCAACCTAAAGATCAATCCAGTCTCAGCTGAACTGCTTTAGCCACTAAGCTGTGGGGTGATTTGTTACACAGCTAGTTGTGGCTCTACATAACTGATACAGTTTGTTTTCAGTTAATGACAGAAAAGCCAACCCAAACTAGAAAAGCAGAGAAGGAATTTATTGGCTTGCAGGGGGTAAAGTTCAGTAATGGCAAAGGCTTTGGATCCAGCTTGAGGCAGAGCTCAGTGTCACATTGTCATCCAGCTCTCTCTGTGGCTCAGCTCAGTTCCACATCCCAACCCATGTTGTCCTTATTCTCAGATGGGTTAACCCCATGCCTGCAAGATGGCTGTAGCAGCTCCAGGTCTCACACCATCTCATCTTGCATACTCAGCACAGAAGTAGAGCTCCTCCCCCTAAAAGTCCTATGCCTGGATCTCACTGACTCGGATGTGGTCATGTGATCATGCCTTGAGCACTGAGACTGGAGGGGGGTTGGAATATACTGATCGCCTTATTGAAAAGGAGGGGGGATGGTCCCCCCAAAGTGGGTGCAAAGATGTCACCATTGGTACAACCTCAACTTCCTCCATCAGGCCTTTTACCAGCCCTTGGTAAACTCCCTCTCCTGGATCATCTGGGAAATGAGGCTCTTCATAGGACAGACTTCCAGAGTGGTTGTGAAGATGCTCAGAGCTTGGGACAAAGCCTGGGGCACTGTGAGAGTACCATAAGTGTGAGCTATCATCATCACGACTACGTTCTCCCGCTCCACTTCCTCACGTGGTGCATCTGACACACGGATCACACAGCCTGTCTTAACACCCCTTCCCTTAGCCTCTGTGACTACTTCTTCCTCCTCCCTGACATTCCTCCTTGGTTGCCTTTCTGGGCTCCTTTTACGCCATGCACCCCTTCAATAAGGGGGCTCCCCATGGCTTAGTCCTGGGCCCACTGCTCTGCGTACAGTATATGACTCTAGTCAAGGTGGCGTCAGCTCACTCTCTCCAGGGAGTCCTGTCTCCTGAGCATCTGGTCCATGGAACCCACTGTTAGATGAGTCCCCAAGGTGTCAAGGTCACCTCAAACACCAAGGAGCCACATGGAACTCAGCTTCCCCACATGCTCTTCCTCCTGTTCTGTACTTTCCATCCCATTGATGACCCTTCATCTTCCTAATCACAACAGCTGGAAATCTGAGAGTCATTCTTGAATTCTCCCTAATAGTAGCTACCATTTATTGAGTACCTGCTATATACTGGGGACTGTGTTATGATCTAACCATCCAGGGTCCAAATCCCAGATTCCCACTTGCTAATCACATGACCCTAGATGTGTTCATCTCAGCATTTGTAAAGTAGAGATGACTGGGCTTCCCTGGTGGCGCAGTGGTTAAGAGTCCGCCTGCCAATGCAGGGAACAAGGGTTCGAGCTCTGGTCTGGGAAGATCCCACATGCCATGGAGCAACTAAGCCCGTGCGCCACAACTACTGAGCTTGCACTCTAGAGCCCGCGAGCCACAGCTACTGACCTGCGTGCTTAGAGACCGTGCTCCGCAACAAGAGAAGCCACCACAATGAGAAGCCCATGCACCACAATGAAGAGTAGTCCCCACTCGCCGCAACTAGAGAAAGCCGTGCACAGCAAAAGACCCAACGCAGCCAAAAATAAATAAATAAATTAATTAATTTTTTAAAAAAAGTAGAGATGACAACTCAAAGCGTGGGTTGTTGTGGGTATTAAATGATGCCTGTGAAGCAGCTGACACAGAGCTGGGCACCCAGTAGGCACTCAGGCAGTGCTACCTGCCGTGGGCATCTGCACTTGCTCTTTCCCATATCTCTTCCTCCCAGAATTTTTTTTTAAATTTTATTTAATTTATATTTTTATACAGCAGGTTCTTATTAGTCATCAATTTTATACACATCAGTGTATACATGTCAATCCCAATCGCCCAATTCATCACACCACCATCCCCAACCCCCCGCGGCTTTCCCCCTTTGGTGTCCATACGTTTGTTCTCTACATCTGTGTCTCAACTTCTGCCCTGCAAACTGGTTCACCTGTACCATTTTTCTAGGTTCCACATACATGCGTAATATATGATATTTGTTTTTCGCTTTCTGACTTACTTCACTCTGTATGACAGTCTCTAGATCCATCCACGTCTCAACAAATGACCCAATTTCGTTCCTTTTAATGGCTGAATAATATTCCACTGTTTATATGTACCACATCTTCTTTATCCATTCGTCTGTCATTGGGCATTTAGGTTGATTCCATGACCTGGCTATTGTAAATAGTGCTGCAATGAACATTGGGGTGCATGTGTCTTTTTGAATTATGGTTTTCTCTGGGTATATGCCCAGTAGTGGGATTGCTGGATCATATGGTAATTCTATTTTTAGTTTTTTAAGGAACCTCCATACTGTTCTCCCTAGTGGCTGTATCAATTAACATTCCCACCAACAGTGCAAGAGGGTTCCCTTTTCTCCACACCCTCTCCAGCATTTGTTGTTTGTAGATTTTCTGATGATGGCCATTCTGCCTGGTGTGAGGTGGTACCTCATTGTAGTTTTGATTTGCATTTCTCTAATGCTTAGTGATGTTGAGCAGATTTTCATGTCCTTCTTGGCCATCTGTATGTCTTCTTTGGAGAAATGTCTATTTAGGTCTTCTGACCATTTTTGGATTGGGTTGTTTGTTTCTTTAATATTGAGCTGCATGAGCTGTTTATATATTTTGGAGATTAATCCTTTGTCCATTGATTCATTTGCAAATATTTTCTCCCATTCTGAGGATTGTCTTTTCATCTTGTTTATGGTCTCCTTTGCTGTGTAAAAGCTTTTAAGTTTCATTAGGTCCCACTTGTTTATTTTTGTTTTTATTTCCATTACTCTAGGAGGTGGATCAAAAAAGATCTTGCTGTGATTTATGTCAAAGAGTGTTCTTCCTATGTTTTCCTCTAAGAGTTTTATAGTGTCTGGTCTTACATTTAGGTCTCTAATCTATTTTGAGTTTATTTTTGTGTATGGTGTTAGGGAGTGTTCTAATTTCATTCTTTTACATGTAGCTGTCCAGTTTTCCCAACACCACTTATTGAAGAGACTGTCTTTTCTCCATTGTATCTCCTTGCCTCCTTTGTCATAGATTAGTTGACCATAGGTGTGTGGGTTTATCTCTGGGCTTTCTATCTTTTTCCATTGATCTATGTTTCTGTTTTTGTGCCAGTACCATATTGTCTTGATTAGTGTAGCTTTGTAGTATAGTCTAAAGTCAGGGAGTCTGATTCCTCCAGCTCCGTTTTTTTTCCCTCAAGACTGCTTTGGCTATTCGGGGTCTTTTGTGTCTCCATACAGATTTTAAGATTTTTTTGTTCTAGTTCCGTAAAAAGTGCCATTGGTAATTTGATAGGGATTGCATTGAATGTGTAGATTGCTTTGGGTAGTAGAGTCATTTTCACAATATTGATTCTTCTAATCCAAGAACATGGTATGTTAGTATCATCTTTGATTTCTTTCATCAGTGTCTTACAGTTTTCTGCATACAGGTCTTTTGTCTCCCTAGGTAGGTTTATTCCTAGGTATTTTATTCTTTTTGTTGCAGTGGTAAATGGGAGTGTTTCTTTAATTTCTCTTTAAGGTTTTTCATCATTAGTGTATAGGAATGCAAGAGATTTCTGTGCATTAATTTTGTATCCTGCAACTTTACCAAATTCATTGATTAGTTCTAGTAGTTTCCTGGTGGCATCTTTAGGATTCTCTATGTATAGTATCATGTCATCTGCAAACAGTGACAGTTTTACTTCTTCTTTTCCAATTTGTATTCCTTTTATTTCTTTTTCTTCTCTGATTGCTGTGGCTAGGACTTCCAAAATCATGTTGAATAATAGTGGTGAGAGTGAAGACAGTGGTGAAGATAGAATCTTCACTATCATTATTCTGAATTCTTTTTCTGGAAGGCTGCCTATCTCCACTTCATTTAGTTGTTTTTCTGGGGTTTTATCTTGTTCCTCCATCTGGTACATAGCCCTCTGCCTTTTCATCTTGTCTATCTTTCTGTGAATGTGGTTTTTGTTCCACAGGCTGCAGGATTGTAGTTCTTCTTGCTTCTGCTGTCTGCTCTCTGATGGATGAGGCTATCTAAGAGGCTTGTGCAAGTTTCCTGATCTTCCTTCCAGAATTTAACCATGCATTTTGGCAAGGTTGACACACAAGCACATGTGCACACACACATGCACACACCAGCTCCTGAGGTAGCCCTGCATGGCTAAGCCAATTGGTGACATCCGCTGCCAGGTCAGGTCATTGCTTCAGGGATGGACAAGTGGACCAGTTCAGGCTAGTGATATAGAAGAAATTGCCGGAAGCTCCTAGAAAAGAAGTTCTTCTCTCTTCTTCAAGAATAATAGAAAAGGAACTACCCCCCTTCCACTACCAGAAAAAATACAGGGGTGTGTGTAGAGCATATAACTTATAGCACTGGCTGCTGTGTGGAGCCTCTGCTAAAACCCACAGCTAGGACTTCTCAGCTATGTGAGCCCATAAATTCCCTTTTGTTAAAGACACTTTGAGGGGCTTCCCTGGTGGTCCAGTGGTAAAGAGTCCCCTTTCCAATGCTGGGGACGCGGGTTCGATTCCTGATCAGGGAGGTAGGATCCCACACGCCGCGGGGCAGCTGGGCCCTCGCGCCACAGCTATTGAGTGCCTCAACTAGAAAGAAGCCTATGAGCTGCAATGAAGAACCTACGCGCCGCAACGGAAGATCCCACATGCCACAACAATGATCCTGTGTGCCGCAACCCAAACCCGATGCGGCCATAAAGAAAGTGGAATAAATAAATATTTTTAAAAAGATAAAAAATAAAGACACTTTGAGTTGGGTTTTCTGCTACTCACAGCCAAAAACATTTGAACTCATCTGATGGAACTCATCACTCCTCTGCCAGTTCGTACCCACTATTCTCTCCTCCCAGACCCTTCTGCCACCATTTGGCACCCAACTGGTTCGCTCTTTTGGGCTCCACTCCGGTGTCAGGTTCTCCACACCCGGGTTAGGTGCTGACCTTCTGGGCTCCCATTCTGCTTGAATGTCTCCAGTGATGCCCTTTCCACACAGATCGGAACTGTCTGCTTCTGCGCTCGTCGCCCAGAAGCAGTTCTGGTACAACTCAACGGCTATCAGAGGAACGAACGACCAAACTCAACGCCACTAAACAGTGGAGGCGCCAGGATTTGAACCCGGACTGTCTCCAGTGCTGTCTGACACCCCCACTTCCCTGACCCCCTGGTCACCCCACCCTGCCAGCCCAAGGGCTGACGTTCTGTCACAGACACCCTCCCTGCCCACCCGAGGGATCGGCTGCCCCGCAGTTATCCACCCAGCCTGGCCCAGACTCGCCACTTCTACTGAATATCACACTGGATCAGCCTCTGCGGCGTAATTAGAACCTCCAGCCTGTCCTGCCAGGCTGCCTCTCTGAAGACCCAGCCTGCCTCACACAAGCCCCCCTTTAGGGGGCTCTGCCTTCTAGAGGGTGACACAGGACAAAGCCAGGCCCTCATCCACGTGACAGTCCATCAAGGAGGCAAAAATAACAATCCTCTCCCTCCCGTGATCTGCTCTGCCCGCCGCTCCCTTGCCCTTCCAGGAACGGGACTTCTAGACGTTCTTGCATTTGGTTCCACAAACATTGGTCAAGGCCTGGGGCGTAGGTTGAGGGGTGGGAGGAACAAGACACGACATTCTTGAGATTTGTACGAGGCAGAGAGTTCCCTGATTCACCCGTTCCAGTTAATGAGACCACTTCTTGGGACAGAAGGCTCTGCTGGGGGTCCTCAATTCAATAAAACTTTCAAAGAGGCCCCTTGATCGTTAGCATTTGAAGCAATCTGACTAACGCGCTTAGGAGGCAGTTACGTTCTTGCAAATCCCATTCAGCCCTCAGGAAGCCCCACTGCTGATGCAGTCAGGTACGTGGCCCTGCGCCATGACCACCAGTCCTCTGGTCTGACGCCCGCTGGTCCTACCACCATATCCGGGCCACTACTTGCCTTTCAACTTGACCCTCTACTCAGTGACAGACTGCTGTGTGACAGGCCCTGAGGAAGATACAGAAAGGACAAGACACATTTTCTGCCTTCCAGGAGCTCAAAATCGATGGGGAGTAGACCGGGGTTTCCCGACCTCACCACTACCAACATGGTAGGCCAGGTCGTTCTTTGCTGGGGGCGCTGTCCTGTGCATTGCAGAGTTTAGCAGCATCCCTGAGCTCTACCCACTAGATGCCAGTAGAATCCACTCCCCCAAGTGTGACAACCAAACATGTCTCCAGACATTGTTAGAGGTAAGCAGGAGCACCCAACCACTGAGCATCTGCTGTGTCCACGCCAGGCCCTTTGCATATGCGATCTCCTGTAATCTGAATAGTATTTGGGGGGGAGGTTCCTCCCACTTTCCAGCCTACGAGATTGGAGGTGGGGAGCCTAGGATTTAGGGACATTAAGGGTAGAATTTGCTCAATGGCACACAGCTTCCCAGCTGGGATTTAGGACCAGGGTTCCACCAGCCTTCTCGTGGTGCAGCACTGCCACCTGGTGGGAGAGCCGGGCATGTCCGTGACCCGCGGCGCTGGCGTCCCTTCTCTCCTTTCCTTCCTCTTTCTTCCTTCTCACTGGACACCACCCAGGATATGAGGTAGATTATACAAATACAGGCCACAGAATGGAAAAGCAAATGTATAAAAATCAGAACCGTGGAAAATGATAACGATAAAAGAAAACCAAACCTAGGATATAACTCAAAACGCTGAAGGCAGTGCTGGGGGAATGTCAAAGTGCTAGAGGCAGACAGAGGAAAGGGATCCTTTTCTCCCCTTTTACAGAGGAAATGAAGTTTCCAGAACTTGCACGGGAGGTGTCAGAGCTCTGAGGAGGAACGGTGGAGGACACACCTCTGGAGCATTTGTCTTGTCTACCCAGCAGGGCTGGGCCTCACTTCTGGGTCCCCAGCACTCTGCCCAGGGCCTGGCCACGCTCACTAAATCCTTGCCGAATTCTACTGACCCGAGATGCACGTAGTAACTCACCCTTCCTTGGGTGACTGGTCTCCCAGGCCTCTAACTGGCGTTAGAATTAGTAGTAGTAGATGTTGCTGTCTGCTCCACCGGCGTGTCCCCAGTCGGGCCCCAAGGACTCTATTACTGGCCTTGTCATACACCCCAGACCTTGACCTGGAAATGCAGAAATCATCCATTGTTCTTCCTTTTCCCTCTTCCAGTTTCCCCCTCCTAATCCATTCTCCACGCAGGGCTGCTGCCAGCCCGTACAGGCTTTTGTGCAAAACTGGGAAGGGCATCTCTTCCTCAAGACATTTTACTTCCATCTATTGGGAAATTGCCATAATGTACCGATTTCATTAGAATGAGACAAATCACTGCCTTCTGCTAAAGAAACGTCATAAGAAGCACACACCTCTACAAGGTCTAAGATGTGACAGGTGCTCTTTGCATGTGGTGTCCTTGTGCAGTACGTAACCTGAACAACCACACCCAGCAGCCCTGCCTCTACATTCTAGATCTGATTCTATTACCACCCCTTCCCAACTTAAATATAGTCTATAGCGCCTCATAACCTACCGTGCCAAGTCAAAGCTCCTGATGCGGCTCCAGGGAGCCTTGCGGAGGACACACGCACCCGGAAGTTGGGAAATGTAAAGTTGTCACAATATTCTGAAGAACTGGAGATGGGGTGCTTACATACACACAAGAATTTAATATATGATAAAGATGGCACTGGGGGAAAGAAGGATTATTTCATAAATATCTGACAGCCATTTAGAAAAAAAGGCTAATTACAATCCCTCCCTCACTCCTTACACCAAAGTGAATTCCAGATGAATACACCACAGATATAAAAATTTTAAAAAGTACAATTTGGCCAGTATTTTCTGTCTCTGGGTGGCTGTACAGTTGCGTGTGTTTGTGGGGGGGGCGGTCAGTAGGGAGGATTGAGCTGGATAAACTCCCAGGTCTAACAACGGTGAAAGCTGCCATTCATTCATTTCACCCCGACTCTAAGCCCAGAGACCTCAGCCCACCACACCCATCTGCCTCCTGTAACACTTTCTCCTTGACTGAAATATTCTCAGCTCTCTGGCACTCCTTGCCCCTGGGTGTGGGAGCCCTGCAGGTCCCAGCATCCCTCGGGAGCCCACCTCCCAGGCTGCACCCAGGCCTTCTGCTTCAGTTCCTTTCCGGGCTGTGGAAGTATTTACCTTGGACTTGAGCACAGCTGTGCTGTTTTGGTTTCCTTGTGCTGTATTTTAAGGTTTGGTGCTTTTTTTTTTTTTTTGCTGTATGCGGGCCTCTCACCGTTGTGGCCTCTCCCGTTGCTTGCGGAGCACAGGCTCTGGACGTGCAGGCTCAGTGGCCATGGCTCGTGGGCCCAGCCGCTCCGCGGCGTGTGGGATCCTCCCAGACCGGGGCACGAACCCGTGTCCCCTGCATCGGCAGGCGGACTCTCAACCACTGCGCCACCAGGGAAGCCCAGGTTTGGTGCTTTGTGATTGGAGCTGGGAAGACATGTCAGAGAGGGTATTCATCCTGACTCTGGTGGGCAGTCAGGCTTTCTCTCCGAATCCCTTTCCTTCCCATATCATATGAAAAATGCTCATGAGGCCTTGGCAGACTCAGCAGACTAGAGGAGCCCAACGGGTCATGCAAATGAGTGAACACCCATGGAGGAGACGAGAGGGAGCGGTGGGGATTGGGGTAAGCTGAGGAGCTCATACTCTGTCCAAAGGTGGTGGCAGCTCCTCAGCATAGGTGGGGAGTCCAGTGCTTCCAGATCTCCTAAACATTCAAGCAGGACTTCCCTGGTGGCGCAGTGGTTAAGAATCCGCCTGCCAATGCAGGGGACACGGGTTCGAGCCCTGGTCTGGGAAGATCCCACATGTTGCGGAGCAACTAAGCCCATGTGCCACAACTACTGAGCCTGTGCTCTAGAACCCGCGCGCCACAACTACTGAGCCCGTGTGCCACAACTACTGAAACCCATGCGCCTAGAGCCCGTGCTCCGCAACAAGAGAAGCCACCACAATGAGAAGCCCACGTACCACAATGAAGAGTAGTCCCCACTCACCACAACCAGAGAAAGCCCGCGCGCAGCAAAAAAGACCCAATGCAGCCAAAAATAAAATAAATTAAAAATAAATTAAAAAAAAACAAAAACATTCAAGCAAACCTGGAAAGCTGTCTTTTATAATTGTCTGCATCTTACAAAGTTCTTTGTGGAGCAAGGAGAACACTTCTCAGTCCAGTCCAGCACGTGGACCTCCAGTTTGCCCCTTGAGGAGGTGGAAGCTATAGTCAGCCTGAGTGGTGCTGCCTCATCTGTAAGATGGGCACATTGATACACAGCCCTTGCAGGCTGTAGTAGTGATCCATGGGGATGAAGGATGTAAAGGGAAACCAACTAGCATTCATTGAGCGATTGCTCTGGGCTGGGCACGATCCTTCTCCTAAGCCCTGAAATTCCCTGTGCAGAGGTGCACAGGTGGGAACTGGGGAGATGGGATCTGGGCCCCGAGCCCACACATCTGCCGCCCTGGCCACCCACTCCTGCTGCCTGCCAAAGGGAGGTATTCCATGAACAAGCCTACGTTCCCTTTGCCCATTGCAACAGTACCTGGCACAACGTGGGCAGCAGAGATTTCACAGGACAACGGGGGAACCTCACTCCTGTCCAGCGATATCAGGTTTTAGTTTGGTGAACACAGGATCAATGACATCTGAGGACAGCAAAGCCCGTTAGGAGGCAGGTGGCTCTCTGAGAATGATTTCCAGGTCCCTGGCTGGTGAAACTCCAGAGCCTTATTGATCTGGCTACAGCCAACATCTCCGTCATCCTGGGTAATAAGAGCATCTGCACCTTCACTCCACCCTGGGTTCCCCTGGGAGGGCTGCAGAGGGCTGGTGGGCTGGACTGAGCCTTCTGTCTTGTCATCCAATAGCAATTTCCCTCCACTTCAGAGCACCAAGCATTTACAGAGCATCTCAATTTTATAAGGCATCCTCCCGGGCAAAGTAAAGGGAATGAGACTGGAAAGACCCAGGCCTCAGGGTTCTCACTCTCTCTGCCTTCTTAGGGAAGCCTGGGGCTGCGCTGAGCCACTCCTCCTGCAGGTAAAGGGGTACCTGGCCCGCTCTCACTCTCCCCTCCTGCCCCTCTGTGACATCCCTCCAGGGAGGGCTTACTCACGATGGCATTTTCAGCTTCTCTCCCTCTACTGGCTCCTTCCCTCCCCTGCTTGAGGCTAGAACGGGCACCAGCCAACCCCAAGCCCAAGCCCACCCAACCCAATCTGCTTTTCTTCCCCTCTAACTGTCCTCTCATCTTGCTCTTTCCCTTCTCAGCAAAATCACTGTGTCTCTCTCTACTTTCCATTTACTCTTCAGTCCCTGGGCCTCTGCCCCCACCTCTTGCTGAGCCAGTCAGTCAGAGACCAGCTCCTAACAGGGGAAGGATGATATGGGACTGGCTGGGGCGCTGGCCTCTGTGAACACACTCTCCTCCCCCCAGGCCTGCAGGACACTCCTGTCTTCTGACTGGTCCTCTCCAGCATCCTTTGCTTCCGATGGGTGTCGCCAGGGATGCTCCTCCTTTTCCCCTGCCTCCACCCTGGTCCTGAGTGATTTCATCTAGCCCTGGGATGGTTTGGAGCTCAGACCCTAGTCCCACCGCTTATGGCTCTTCGAGATCCCGTCTCCTCGGATGCAGATGGGACAACGACAGTCTTATCCTCACAGGACTCTGATGGCAGGTGGGGGTTGGTGCATGTGTCTCGGCACAGGCGGAGAGCTCAGGAACTCTTCACTCTTACTGCCCACTGATGACCCCTTCGAGGGACACCACAGTGGCCTGGGGACTGATCTCCTGCAGGTCTCAGCCTGCCCGTCCTGTCGAACCAGGTAGAGCCCTGAGATTTCGGGACCACGGAGGCATGTGGGTGCCAGATGCCTGCCCCGCTGCCCCACCTCCGTTGCCATGGGAGCATGGGGGGGCAGGGAGGAGCCTTGTGAGTCTGGAAATAAAGAGAAGACCCTGAAGAGTAAGAAGAGTCCGGGGGAGCTGATCTGAAGGGCAGACCCCTCCCCGCCAAGGGACCTCCCTCCTTCCCTCCTAAAAACAATGTTCTGTAGGACAGGGGGATTAGGAGAGACATAAAAGGTCCCCTGGTCTTCCAGCTGGGAATGTCACCAATTAGATTTATTTGCGTCACAAAATTATTTCTTTAAAGAGCAAAGTAGGGCAGCCTCGAAGAGCGGAAAGGACACACATTTTGGAGTGAGACAGACCTGGGCTCCACAGCGAGCTTTTTGTCTGCCTGGCTCAGTGTCTTCGAGAAATGCCTGAACCTTTCTCTGCTTTGGTTTTCATCATCAGGATAATCATGCTGACCAAACAGGGATGTTGGGATTAGACATAATACAACATTTGTAAACTACTCAATCCAGTGTCTGACGCACAAGAGACGCTTCATAAAAGCAGATGTAGCGGCTGGTGCCACCGCAGTGTGCGTGCTTTTCCCACACCAAGCCAGCCCTGGGAGAATGGTGCCTGAGATCCCAGAGGCCACGCGCATTATTGCTCTTAAACCTTAGGCCTCCTCAAGGCCCCCACCTGGGCCCCTCCCTTTCCTAGAAGTTTCAGGGGTTCGCGATCTCCCCAGTATTGATGGGGCTCCGTATGCCATGGAAAGTCTTCCTTTACCTGAGTGGGGACCCTAGGGCCCTGGAAAACCGCCTTCTTTTAGCAGTTTGGGAGGCCTGGAAGATGCTCCTGGTTAGGCTGGAGCAGAGAGGCAGCAGGGCAGTTGCTCAGGCAGGACGCTGAAGCCACGGCTGACCCTTCTATCTCACCCCCACATCAGCAACTTCTGGGGCTCCACCTCCACATACTTCCTGGATCTGACAGCTCCCCTCCACACTGCCACCTCCTGGTCTGAACCCCTGTCCTCTCTCCCCTGGGGCTTTGCAGCAGCCTCTTGACCAGTCTCCCTGCTTTAGCCCTTACATCCTTCCGTTAGTCTCAAAGCCAGACTGATCCTGTGAAAAAAGGAAGTCAGGGACCCTTTTCACAAAGATGGCGCCGAAAGTGAAGAAGGAAGCCCCTGTCCTCCCAAAGCTGAAGCCAAAGCAAAGACTCTGAAGGCCGAGAAGGCGGTGCTGAAGTGGATCCACAGACACACACACAAAAGACACAGCGGCTCCAACGGCAGCCTAAATATCCTCGGATATGCGCCCCCAGGAGAAACAAGCTCCCCAGACCACTGAGTCTGCCATGAAGAAGAGAGCAACACACATGTGTTCACTGTGGAGGTCAAGGCCATCAACACGTATCAGACAGGCTGGGAAGACACTTTTGTGACATCGCATAGCCAAGGCCAACACCCTGATGGAGTCTGACAGAAAGAAGAAGGCATATGTTCAAGGCCCTGACTATGATGCTTTGGTGGTGCCAAGAAAGTTGGAATCATCTAAACCGCATCCAGCTGGCTAACTCTAAACATAAATGTTTTCACCAGAAACAAACAGACAAATGGAAGTCAGGTCCCATCACTCCTTTGCTCCAGACTCTCTGGTGACTCCTGTCCCAGCAAGATTTCCCCTCCCCTGCCCCTGATAAGGACCCCCTGTCCTGCCTCTTCCCACCCCCCTAGCCCTTGCTCACGCTCTCACACTATTCCCCATGCACTGGCCTCCTCCCTGTTGCTCCTAGGACAGCCTGAGGGCCCACCTGAGGGCCAACACGTGGAATGCCCTTCCTGAAGGTCCTACTCAGGTCCCCTTATCAGACAGGCCTTCCAGCAACACTCCAAGTAAAAAAGCAACTCCTGGGCTTCCCTGGTGGCGCAGTGGTTGAGAGTCCGCCTGCCGATGCAGGGGACACGAGTTCGTGCCCCGGTCCGGGAAGATCCCACATGCCGCGGAGCGGCTGGGCCCATGAGCCGTGGCCGCTGAGCCTGCGCGTCTGGAGCCTGTGCTCCACAACGAGAGAGGCCGCAACAGTGAGAGGTCCGCGTACCGCAAAAAAAAAAAAAAAAAAAAGCATGAGGACTTGATTTCTCTGTTCCCTGCAATGCCTGTGGCAGTGCTTTGCACATTAGACACCCCAAACAAGGATCTGTGCAAGAATAAATGGATGGGTGGGCAACTGCTCTGTGTAAGTGCCCACCCCTTTCTGATAGATGCCTTTTAAATCCTCACAAAAGCTGAGAGGGGCTGAGGGGGTTAGGAAAGTTGTCAGGGGGCAGGCAGCTGTCCTTAAGTGGTGGAGCTGCATCTGGAGCCGCCTGGGCCTGATTCCAAAGCCTGCCTCTTCCCCTCTCCCTCTATGGATTCCATAATGACATGGCTCCTGCCCTCAAATCTGATGAGAGACAGAAACTAATGCAGAAATTAAAAAACAGTGCCTGGCAAATAACAGGCGCCAATAAACACGTTTTGCTGTTGAAGGAGCGAAGCCCTGACGGCGGTGTGCAGACATTTCTGTGGGGCCCAAAGGAGACACCTAAGTGTGTTGGATGAGGGGCGAGGAAGGGTACCTAAAAGACTTCTAGAGGGGGACATTTGAGGGGGACCTTGAAAGGTAGGTCCTTGCCAGGGGTGCGGGAACAGCACGGAGGGATGAAAAGAAAGCAATCTGAGAAAATGGAAGACCTTTAAAAGCCACGATACGGAATACCCTTAGTGTTAAACCTCCCCCAGGCACCCCCATGGCTCCAGCCAGAGATCAGCAGACAGTGCTGGGGCCACACAGGCTACAGAGCTGGCAGCAGGTTGGGGGACTACGCCGCACAACGTCTGCACCCCGCCTTCCCCAGCTCTGCCCAACCCGGACTCCCGCTCCTCCGCCCCCCGACTGGGCGGGGCCCGAATGGGTGGGCGGGGCCCGAATGGCCTCGGCCGGCCCGTCCTTAGGTGACGTCACGCATGGAGGCGGGACTCCGGCCTGTGGGGCGGAGCCGCGCAAGGGGCGTAGCCTGACGCGGCTCCTGGCCCCACCCCTAGAGAAGCATAGGCCTGGAAGACCGGAAGTCCTCCAGCCCCCGCCTGCCTCCAGGCTCCCTTCGGTCCCACTCCTCAGCTCCGTGCGCAAGGTCGTGTCCCGGAAGTGAAGGGGCCATGTTGGTGGGTGACCCCAGGAGAGATACCGGGCGAGAGGCGAATCCCGAGGAGTGGAAGCGTGCGCGGTCCGCAGGTGAGTGAGGGGTGGAGTGAGGGCCGGGGTCGGGGGCTGGCCACGCCTTCTCTCAGGGCCTCTGTCTGGGCCCCCCCATCCGGCCCGGGCCCGGGCTACCGGCCTGGTCGTCGGGGGTCTCGCCCCAGCCCGCCCTGGGCTTTCCCCTGGAGGCCGCCCCGGGGCTCCGCCTCAGCCTCCGGAGCCCTCCCGGGGCCCCTGAGCCGGCCTGCCCCAGCCTCGGGGTCTCTCCACCCCGGCTAGGTGCGACGCCCCGCAGGGTAGGGGGAGGACCTGGGGACCTGACGGGGCCCAGCGGTGCACTCGCCGATCGACCTTGTAGTAACAGCCCTCGCGTGACAGTCGCCTCCTACTTCATAAAGCATTTTTCCTGTTGATTTCTGGATTCATCTCCCACTCCGGAGGCCCTTGGGGCCGAGGGGCGCTCTTCTACAGCTGAGGAAAAAGGGACGCGGACAGTGGCTTCCTCGAGCTCGCGCAGCAAGTTATGAAGGCCGGAGGCTGATGGCTAGCCGACTTTGGGCCCAAAGTCCAGACCTTTTTACCAGTCAGACACCTCTTCCACTCAGTCTCAGTTCTTTATTTCATAAAGAGGGACGATGCCTTTTTCCACACAGGGACGTTGTGAGGGTTCCCTCTTTCGTTCAGCTTCTTTTTTGAGCCCTTGGTATGTGCCAGGCGGTGTGCTGGGAAAGTTTGTAAAGCACCTGGAAGTGCTGTACACATGGTAAGATCCTAGCAAATAGGAGTTATCATTACACAGGCAGTCAGAGCTGGGGTCGGGAGTGCCCCCCCGCCCCTTTATAGCTGGGTGCCCCTGTGGGCAAGTTACTTCTCTCTGGGAGCGTCAGTTTCCTGCACTTAAAATGGGGATACTGACGACACTGGGATTGTTGATGGAATGAGAAGAGTTGTCACGTGGGATCTGCTTGGCCCATGCGTGCTACATAGTAAACACTCCATAAGCGTTAACACTTCTTGTTACGAACCTTGACTACTTCATAAATGCCTCGGTTTAAATGTGATAATGGATGACAAAGCACTTTACAGAGGGTAACTGTCTGTGATTGTGTAAGGCTTCATTGTTACAGAAGGAAGATGGTGACAGTTTATGTGTATCTAATACTTACTGAGCACTTACAAACGAGGGTAGGTAGCATTAATAATATTGACACCTGTCCCTGATAGACTGCTTAGTATATGCCGAGTGCTATTCTAACCACGTTTACATACATTAACGCATTTAATCCTCATATAAACCATATGGAAAATACAATTTTAAAACTCGTTTTACAGATGAGGAACTAAGGTAAGCCCAGAGAGGTTAAGAAACTTGCCCAAGGTAATGAATGAGCTCATAAGCGGTGGTGCCAGGATTCAAGTATGACCGAGACCCCTCGTCTCCAACGGCTCTAGACCACCCCTTGTGGTGAACTTCAGTTACAGGTGCTTTACAAGTGATATCTCAGGCAATTCTCAAAATAACCCGATGTGGTAAGTACTGTTAGCATATGTCATATTGACACATAGCAGTATGTAAACGTAGATAGCATTATCTGTATTTTAAGAGTGAGGAAGCTGATGCTCAGAGAGGTTATGTACTTTGCCCCAAGCTATGTGGCAGATAAGTGGCAGAGCCAAGATTCAAGCACACAGCCCAGCTTCCAAGCCCTGGCCTTTCAGCGTAACTGGTGGTTTCCCACAAGCAGGAGTCGGTAGGCTGGGATACAGTCCCAGCCCTGCCACTAAGTCATATTGTGACCTGGGGGGGGTCTCTAAGACCTAGATTAAGAACTGCTGAATTAGATAATCTCCACAGGCCCTTCCATCATTAATTCTGATTCTAGGCTTCTCTTTCTTCCCTTCTGCATATAGCCTGACGCCCAGCCCCTGTCAGTCCCCCATGGCCCCATGGAGCCGAGAGGCGGTGCTGAGTCTCTACCGGGCTCTGCTGCGCCAAGGCCGAGAGCTTCGCTACACTGATCGAGACTTCTACTTTGCCTCCATCCGCCGTGAGTTCCGGAAAAATCAGAAGCTAGAGGATCCTGAGGCCCGGGAGAGGCAGCTGGAAAAGGGCCTGGTATTCCTCCACAGCAAACTGGGAGGGATTATTTAGAATCCTCTCCTTTCCCCTCCCATCCTCATTCCAAGGGAAAGAGGACAAAAGTGCCTTCCATAGACACGCCTGCCTCTCTCCCACTGCCACCTCACAGATGCGGTAAGAAGCCTCAGGTAGGTAGGCCCTTGTTCCTGTAGGTTTCATTTTTTCTGTTGCAGGGGTCCAGGAGAGGGAGAACCTTTCCTTTAGTGACCAGAGTCCTTTAGTCATAAATCAATGGAGGAAATACAAACATATTAACAGCAGTATGTTCCCTTGTTAAGAAAAAAAAGGCCCTGAGTTTCAGGCCCCACCAGGAGACCATTTTGTTTCATAAAACATTTTACATATGAAAATGCTAGAAAACACATTGGTTAAAACTATTAGAGCTCAGTTCCTGGCTGCCTCATTCTTTGGTAGATTCACTTCTATTGAGGGCAAGATCATGTTTCCCCAAACATAACTAGACTCTGTTGCAACAGTCTCTAAAGCAAGCACAGTGTACAGACCTCGGAGGACGGTGCCTTCCTGACACTGCTACTAACAACTGTGGGATTTACAGTAAATCACTAAATCTGTCTAGGCCTCCATTCCCTCATTTGTAAAATAACAGTACCTACCTCTTCAGCTTATTGCAAGAATTAAATGAGACAACTCGGGAATTCCCAGGCGGTCCAGTGGTTAGGACTCTGCGCTTTCACTGCTGAGGGCCCAGGTTCAGTCCCTGGTCTGGGTACTAAGATCCTGAGGGCCGCACGGCGCGGCCAAAAAAGAAAAAAAGAGATAATGCACACAAAGTACTTGGAATGGTTCTTGGCCAGTGGTATGTTAGTTCTATTTAGTTCCCATGCCAGTGTGATAGTCCCACTGTAACCAAATGATTGTATTTAATTCAGCAACTTCCCAGAGGGCCTTCTCTGGCCCCGGCATTCTGGTAGGCTCTGAGGTTGAGGTGAATGACGTGGCCCATCAAGGGACGGGTCTCATGTGGAGATCGACGGGAGGTAATTCCAGGGTGAACAGCTCTGTGCTAGAGGTCAGGTAAAGAGCTTGGAGACAGGGATGATGCCAAAACTGTGCCTTGGGGGCGGGGTGGCAGTGGAGGAATCACAGGTGGCTATAGAAAAGAGGACATTTGAGGTCTGCCTCAAGTGAGAAATAGAAGCTTGCCGGGCAGACGGGCAATAAGCAAGTGTGGAGTTTGAAACAGAGACTACCACATTTTATAGTCTGGAAACCCGAGTCCAGAGTGGCTCAAGTGGTGCACCTGTAAGGCAGGTGACCAGAGTTGAGGCTGGACCAGGTCTGGAAGGACATCGAATCCCCTGTTGAGGAGGTTGTGATATCTGACAGAGGGAGACCATCAGAGCTTTGTCAGCAGGGGAATGGCGTGGATGAGGGATCGTGGCAGTGGCGGCATGGAGAATACATTGGTGGGGGATACCAGAGGCCGCGGCTCCGACCAGGTGAGCTGGAGGGACTGTGGCGGCCGGGTGGCCCGTGAGCACACTGTGCGCAGCAGCGGACTTCACCAGGCGGACGCGGGCTGCAGCAGGAGGAGAGGGGAGCGAGCGATGACCGGGAGGTGTTAGCCATGCCAGCTGGGTGGGTGGCGCTGTCTTTAACAGAGGGAAAGCAGGAGGAGGAGCCTGGCGTAATGGCTTTGGGGCCTCCTCGGCCACTCAGGTTGCTGGGCAGACTGGCTTGGGGAGTAAAGGGCCAGGTGAGAGATGATGCCCACAAGGGCCTGCCTGCCCAGGGAGAGTGGAAGTGAACACTGAAGGCTTTGTGTTCCTAGTATCTTGACTGAGTTGGGTTACAGGTGCTGCTACCACCTCCTCACTGCCCGCCCAGGAAAAAGAAAGCCATAGAATCAGTAGCTCAGTCATGCGACAGATATTTGCTATGTGTCAAATACTGCTGGCCCTGAGGACACAGCAGGGAATGAGCCAAAATGCCCCTGGGAAGCATACGGCCGAGTCCGAGTGGTTAGCAGAGAGGAGACGTGTACGAGGAGGGGCTGCAGGCTACTTGTAAGCTACTCCCCAGCCCTGTGAGCTCCAGGTTCAACTCTTGGCTGCACAACTTTCTGACACGGTGACCTTGGGCCATCACTCTACCTCTGCCTCAGTTTCTTCATGTGTAAGTTGGAGGTAACAATGTGACTGATCTCATGGGATTGTTGGAACTAAGGGAACTAATAGGTGTAAAATGCCCAGCACACGGTACACGCTCAGTATATGTTAGCTCTTCTCAAGTGTACTCAAGCCAGACGTTTAAGTCATATGCCCTTTTCAAGGAGAATAAGTTGGAATTTTCACAGTTCTGTGCTGTCATCCTAGGAAGATACAGGGCCTCCATTACTCATCATTCCCACTGTAATGGGGTGATGAGTATTTCTATTCCCACTTTTGTATCTAAGGAGACAGGTTAAACAGCTTGTCTGAGATGTTCCTAGAGTTCACATTCCCCATCCTCAGCCCTGCCCACCAGGTCAGTGTTCTGCCTCCTCTTTTTTTTTTTTTCAATATTTTAACTGTTTGTAAGTGTACAGTTCAGTGGTGTTAAGAATATTCATATTGTGGGGACTTCCCTGGTGGCGCAGTGGTTAAGAATCCACCTGCCAATGCAGGGAACACGGGTTCGAGCCCTGGTCCGGGAAGATCCCACATGCCACGGAGCAACTAAGCCCGTGCGCCACAGCTACTGAGCCTGTGCTCTAAAGCCCGCGAGCCACAACTCTTGAGACCACGTGCCACAACTGCTGAAGCCTGCGCGCCTGGAGCCCATGCTCCGCAACAAGGGAAGCCACAGCAATGAGAAGCCTGCGCACCACAAAACAGAGTAGCCCCCGCTCGCCACAACTAGAGAAAGCTTGCGCGCAGCAACGAAGACCCAACGCAGCCAAAAATAAATTAATTAAAAACAACAAAAAAAGGATATTCATATTGTTGCACAAGAGATCTCCAGAACTTTTTCATCTTGTAAAACTGGAACTAAACGCATTAAACAACAGGGCTCCTCCAGGCCCTTCTCCTTGCCAGGCAGAGCTCCCACCTCCTGCAGGCTCCCAGGTAGTGCGGCAGAGCCTGAATGGAGGGTAGACTGTGGTTAAGTAGTTTCAACTGGAACAGATTGAGTTCAGTTTTAGAATAGAAACTTTGATCTCCCTGTGGGAGCTGTGGGTGTTCTTTCCTCTTCCAGGTCACCAGATCTTTGACATCACCTGGTCCTTGGGTGGGGCGGGGAGTATATTGCACTAGAGTAGAAAAGCCTTTTCCCAAGCTTGCTCAACTTCATAGTTTTGGTCTCAAGCCCAGGATAGCATCAGCTTGGGTTTCATAGGCCATTCCTGGCTCAGTCTCAGAAGGTAAGATGTAACTCACAGGACAGTCTGGATTGCTGACTGCCTTCTGGAAGCTGACCTTTTGTCCTGTGGATGGAGATCTTAAAAGACTTAATGATGGCCCACATTTGTAGAGTCCTTTTACGGTGTATAAAGTGTTCACATACGGTATTTTAGTAGATATGTTTTCCTCACTACAACCCTATGATTTAGGCCATGCAGGCATCATTCTCCCCATTACATAGCTGAGGGGTTAACTCATTTGAGGGCACCCAGCTAATTAGTCAGGGCTCAAAGGCAAGTACTCAGTCTCAAGATTTCCGACTCTAAAACCCAGGCTCAGAGGGGCCGAGGGGCCAAGGAGCCAGAGAGGCTCCTTCCGGCTTCTGCGTGGAGGGAGAATGTGCCCTTCTTGCTCTGCTGCATCACATGCAAGGATCATTTAGAGCAGGGTCCCCAACCTTTTTGGCACCAGGGACCGGTTGGAAGACAATTTTTCCCCGGGCCCGGGCGGGGGCGGGGGATGATGATGGCTCAGGCGGTGATGGGAGCAACGGGGAGCGGCAGATGAAGCTTTTCCTCACCCACCACCCACCTTCTGCTGTGTGGCCTGGTTCCTAAGGCTGTGGACCACTACCGGCCGGGGGGTTGGGGTCCCCTGATTTAGAGGGTGGTCCTCCCTATTGTAAATACATCTCTAAAGGTTCTTTTGTTTTAAAAGCAATAAAACGGTAGCCATGGTTTTGTATTGGGAACTGTGTAATGATCACCTTTGTCCTGATTGGATTACTCTGCCTCAGATGAGTTTATGTCCCATCTCTGTCTCAGTGGCCACTGGAGGGAGGATGACTAGAGTTCTTGCCTGACCCCACCTGTAAATGCAGAGTTTAACTCTTCTCGTCAGCCTTGTTTGCTCTGTGCATCTGAAGTGGGAGTATATTTCATTGAGCCAAGCAGTTTCTCATTACGTCCCTAAACCTGAAGCTCCTGTCGAAGGTAAAAGGTGGAGAAGAGGAAAGTGCCATGGTTGTGAACTCTAGTTGGGAAAAAATAATTTTGGGATCGACAGCGACTCTTAGTTAACTCAATTGCTGGAATAAGTAGAGGCAGAAATATTTCTCTCTTGTTGACAGGGGAGGCCAGGGGCATGACATGCGACACTAGTAATACCCAGTTGTAAGGGTATTAGAAAGAATGCTACTTCGCACTGGAAGATGCACCAGTGATCTTGTCCCTCTCTGTCCTCCCGTTCTAGGTATATTGGTGAATGGTAAACAACTGTTTTTCCCTACGTGGTTCCCTGCGTACAGGACACGGGAGGTAGGAGGGGTAGCAGTGTTAAAAGCAGTGCTCAGATTTGAGCCACTTTGCCATCCTTTATCTGGGTCAGGCCCAGGGTTCTAACTGCATGGGAAGTGCGCTTACTGGGAGACCAGGGGAACTTCAGTCAGGATGACCCCGTCGTTGCCAGGGAGCAAAGGTGTGCTCGCCTCGCTCCAGCACTGTACAGAGGCCAGCCTCTTCTGCCTTGTGCCCTGATCTCCGCTTAGGTGACCACATTTTTAGTTCATTTTCCAAGCACACTTGAGCAGGTGGATATTTTGTTTTCCAGTTAACAGCTGAGTCTGCAGTGACCGTTTTGTTTATTCTCAGTCTCTGTCACAGTGCCAGGCTCACCTGAGCTTCTTGTGGTGCCCCTGCACACTTGCCCCAAGAAACAAAGCATTTGTCAAGTGGGCCTGTCCACAGAGTTCTCTTCTTTGGATCTTTCTCACATGTGGACTTGTAGTTTTGTCTCCGTGTGCCAGGGTATTTAGTCTGTGTTGTTGTTGTTATTATTTTTCGCAGAAAATACATAGAATAGGAACAGTTTGACTTGGGTAAGGGGAAACATGATACAGTAGAAAAACCGTCATGCTAGGAGTTGAGAGGCGGCCTGAGTTTTGCATATGGCTTTGTCATTCCTTTTCTCTGGGACCTCTGGCAAGTCACCTCCCTACATGTGAAGTGATGTGATGGGATTAGATGGGTCTCTAATTAATTTACACCTTCTCAGGTCTAACCTTCCATAAGCAGTGGTCAGAGGATCAAAATATGATCTGCATTGTAACGTTGGGAAGGGGTCCGGAGGGTGGTATTGCGTGGGGGCGGGGTACTTCACTCTCATACGAGAAAGGGTTGACGATGAGCTTATTATTGCTCTCTGTAATCTCAATAGATTGGTGGGGAGGCTTTCCCATGACTAGCATGATCATTTCCTCTGCCTTGCATCCCTTACATCAAGGGACACGATACCTCCCTCCTGACCCTAGAACATGGAGTGCTAGAGGCCAGAGGATTTGGGTTCCTGGAACTCACAGAGTACCCTGAAATTGTTGGGGACTGGCCTGATGGGGGAGGGAGGAGGAGGGCTGCTTCCCAAGGTCCAAGGTGGTGATGGCTGTGTTCTGCCTTCCTTCTCAGGTGAGCAATGGCAGGCGCTGGTGAGCGCAAAAGCAAGAAGGATGATAATGGCATCGGGACGGCCATTGATTTTGTGCTCTCCAATGCTCGGCTGGTGCTGGGGGTGGGTGGAGCAGCCATGCTGGGCATTGCTACACTGGCGGTTAAGCGGGTAAGTACACTCAGCCAGGGGTTGGAGAGGTGGTGAGGCTGCCGAGTGGAGCTGACTTAGAATAAGACTTTGCTACTGCTAATGGAAATGTAACTTGGTAATTTGGCATTATTAGACGAGACCTTAAGAGGATTCAGTAAATCTGCTTCTTAGGACTCCGCCCTAAAGAAACTGTTGGAGATACAAATAAAAAGTTTATCCCAGCGAGTGAAAAATTGCAAATAATCAAAATAGCCTTCCTTGACTACCTTGTTTAAAATAGCAGGACTCCCACCACACATTTTTCCTATTTCTCCTTCCTACTTTACTTTCCTTAACACCTATATCTGCATGGTTTAGCTTGGATTATGTATTGCCTGTATCCCTCTGCTAAACTGCACACTCCACGAGGGCAGGGATTGGGTCTCTTTGGGTTACTGCTTTATTCTGTGCACCTAGAACAGCTCCTGGCACAGAGCAGCCATTCAGTGATGTATTTGTTAAATGGACCAGTGTTTGACATTACAGTACATTCATAAAGTACAGTGTTGTATAGTTAGAAATTGTACCATAATGTTCAACACTGATTCATTTTTAGTGATATGGGGGAGTGATAAAAATGATACGTAAAAAAAATCAGTTTTCAAAAGTATATATAGAGGAGGATCCTAATTACACAAATATATATTTTCAGAAAGAAATATACCAAAATATTAACCATTATCTCTGGGTTATGACATTATGGATAAATCTGTTTCTTATTTATATCATTTAGTATTTCCTGAGATTTTCTGTGTGGAGCAAAGTATTCCATAATCTAGAATAAAACAAAGTTATTGAAAAATAGTAGCTGAACTCATGAAGACAAAGCTGCTGGGAAGGAGGGAAACAGGAAAGAAGGTCATGTGCTGGGTCCTCTCTGCTGTTTCAGATGTATGATAGGGCAATCAGTGCCCCTACCAGCCCCACCCGCCTGAGCCATTCAGGGAAAAGGAGCTGGGAAGAACCAAACTGGATGGGCTCCCCCCGATTGCTCAACAAGGACATGAAGACAGGCCTGAGCAGGTCCCTACAGGCCCTTCCCACAGGCTCCTCGGCCTTTGACACAGGTGAGGAAGGCTGGTACCCCTTCTGGGACTGACCTCGGGGCTCTCAGTGCTACTCATGCATTCAACACATTTCTTAGGGACATACGTGCCAGGCACCATGCTAGCCTTTTATGCCAAGCCCGTCTCCTTTGGGGCTGAGGCAGCCGTGGATGAGCAAGCACGGGAAGAGCTCACGTGCCTCTCTCTCTTGCCTTGGCAGATACATTCTGCCCGCCCCGGCCCAAGCCATTGGCCAGGAAGGGCCAGGTAGACTTGAAGAAGTCACGACTCCGCATGTCCCTGCAGGAGAAACTTCTTACTTACTACCGGAACCGGGCGGCCATCCCTGCTGGCGAGCAGGCTCGGGCCAAGCAAGCTGCCGTGGACATATGTGCCGAGCTCCGGAGCTTCCTGCGGGCCAAGTTGCCTGACATGCCACTTCGGGACATGTACCTGAGTGGCAGCCTCTATGATGACCTGCAGGTAAGCAGGGGGTTCTTACGAAGGGCAGGGTTGTACTGACCAGGATGCTTCTCAGTAGGGCTGTTGGTACAGGCTTGCCAGAAAGGTTAGTCCTCCTGCGTCTGAATTCCACATACTGCGGTAGCATTTGGAGATCCCTGCCTTTAACGTTTTTTGTTTTTTAGTCATACTCACAACTTCTAGGAAGCTGTCAGAGGCCTCCTCCTTCCTATATTCTTGTCCCTATCTTTCCATTCTGGCTTTCCTTTGAGCCGTCAAGGCCTGGGGGATGTCATGTGTACTTCTGTGTCCAGAGGCAACGTGGTGTGTGGAATGAGCACGGGCGCCAGTGTCCGACTGACCTGGGTTGAAATCCACACTCTGAATTGATATGGTCACGTGGAAGAATTCTTAGTTCCCCTTTTTGTTGGGGGGGGATATAAGATGGTGGGACCTGTGTTTGGGGAAACTTGGCTCTTGAGCTCAAGATTAAATCCCTCAAAACCGTTTTAATTCTTCTCCACCAGGTGGTGACAGCCGACCACATCCAACTCATCGTGCCCCTTGTGCTGGAGCAGAACCTGTGGTCGTGTATCCCCGGAGAGGACACCATCATGAACGTCCCCGGCTTCTTCCTGGTTCGCCGGGAGAACCCAGAGTACTTTCCTCGTGGTAGTAGTTACTGGGACCGCTGTGTAGTAGGGGGCTACCTCTCTCCAAAGACAGTGGCAGACACGTTCGAAAAGGTGGTGGCTGGCTCCATCAACTGGCCGGCCATCGGGTCCCTCTTGGACTATGTGATTCGACCGGCCCCACCCCCGGAGGCTCTGACTCTGGAAGTGCAGTATGAGCGCGACAGGCATCTCGTCATTGACTTCCTGCCGTCGGTGACCCTTGGTGACACTGTCTTGGTGGCCAAACCACACCGGCTAGCCCAGTATGACAACCTGTGGCGGCTGAGCCTGCGTCCTGCCGAGACGGCGCGCTTGCGGGCTCTGGACCAGGCCGACTCTGGCTGCCGCTCTCTGTGCCTCAAGATCCTCAAGGCCGTGTGCAAGTCCACCCCGGCCCTGGGTCACCTCACTGCCAGCCAGCTCACCAACGTCATCCTCCACGCGGCCCGGGAGGAGGCTGACTGGTCTCCCGATGTGCTGGCTGACCGATTCCTGCAGGCCTTGCGGGGACTCATCAGCTACTTGGAGGCCGGAGTTCTGCCCAGTGCCCTAAACCCCAAGGTGAACTTATTTGCAGAGCTTACCCCTGAGGAAATAGACGAATTGGGATACACTCTCTATTGCTCACTGTCTGAGCCAGAGGTGCTGCTGCAGACGTAGGGCAGGTGAAGGCAGGTGTCGAGCGGTCAGGCCCTGGATTCTCTGTTAGAAACACTTGGTTCCATAGTTGATGCCTCACGGGGTCCCTAGGTGCCTCCCATCTTTGCTGGTCATCGCCCTGGGCATTTCATGCTGATTAGAAAGGTATCCCTCTCTCCTCTTTAATCACCAACCATTTCTATTTTTGTTACCAAACACTGTGCTCCCTACTTTTCCCCTCCCCCTCGCTCCAGGCTAGTTTTTCTTGGAATGAATTGAGAAGGTGGAGCAGTGGCCTGAGCTGTGGAGACCACCTGGTGTTTTGCATTTCGGCACAGGTCTGCTGTGTCTGCCCTGCCACCTGCCCCTTTTCAGTGTCTTCTTTTTCCACCTGTTCACACCTGTTTTGCTTTTTTTTCTGGACATCTGCCTAATCAAGATGCTGCCTTGTAGTTGACTGTCACTGAAGTTATGATTGCATGTTTCAAACTGAACTCTGCAGAGAGCGCCCAGACAGTATTTAGGGTTTCTAGGGGTAAAGCTGGTGGAAAAGCTGGCCTTTGACCCAGGTTCCTGGAAAAGAAGCCCATCCCCCCCCCACCAACCTCTTGACCAGCTCATATCCGGAAGTGCTAAGAAGGTCTCTCATGGGAGCACTGTTGTTGCCGCACACGGGAGCGAGGGCTCAAGATAAACTGGATGCGTAGTTATTCGGAGACTGTGTTTCTTAGTGGCCATCAGTGAGAGAGTAGAGTGGGGGAACCTGGAGGTGGTGGAGAGGGTCTGCGTGCCTGATGTCTGTGCCTCATCTGTGGCTGGTCCAGCCCGGCACCACTGCGTGCGGGAGTCAGACAAAGACTGGGAGGGAAGGGGCTGTTGTTTGCTCCTTCCCCACCTTCTTGCCAATTAGGACAAGGCCTTCAAGGACACAGTCTTAGTGCTAGAGGTTCAGCTAGACAGGCGGCTGAATGTCAGTGACCATGTTTCTCCCACGTCAGGCCCTGCCTTTCTAGGATGTTGCCTTAGAGGAAGAACGGGCCCAGCAGCCAGCCCTCCGCTCCCCAGTGTCTGTCACAGGAACGTGATGGGGGTGTTTGCTGAGCTCTCCAGGCACCTCCAGAGGCCAGAGGGCAGGCACATATGCACAGACCTCTTCCCCCTGTCCTGTCTCTCACCCAGCACCTGGGAAACCGGTGCTACCTAGGAAGAGAGCGTATGGCTAAAACACATCTGAGAGGGAGGTGGGTACTTGCCACGTTCCTTCTTGTTTCCCGCTGCTAGAATTGCACTATTTATTGCAATGTAAAAAGTATCCTGAGAGTGGGGAGGAAAGTTTAATATACAATGTCAGTGCATCTTCTTGTTCTGTGTTTATTTTTTCCTGTTTGTGCCAAGAGGCTGATGATAATTCTGTTTCTGATCTGCCCATCCAGTATTTTGTTCTCCTCCCATCAAATCCTATTATTATTTTTATTCTTACTACCTCTCCATCAGTGAGATTCTGGTGAAGCTCTCTGCAGCTGTCTCATTCCTTCCCAATGACCGCGACATGAAATGACTCTTTAAATAGCATTGAAACCTTAGCTTCCCTTTGAATTTAAGGTAGAGCTTCTTGTCCCCTTTTTTGTCCTGGATTAGGAGGTTGAGAACTAGGGTTAACCTTGGCTATATTTGGAGACTCTTCCTGCCTCTTCTCTCATATACATGCGAAGCTTCCCTAAAATGGTTCAGTTGTTTCATTTGTATGAAGACATTGAGAGAGAATGAAAAATAGAAAGCCCAGAGCCCTGAGAGAGTCTCCATCCTGGCTGTTCATCACAATCAACTTGGAGTTTATGAAACACTCCATATGCCTGAGTGCTACCCTGGGGGATTGGTGTAGAGGATGTCCACAGAGGGTGGAGCCTGGCACTGACGGTTCCATTGCGCCCATTTGGTGTCACTGGAAGGAAGGGAGAGGGGAGGGCTGAATGTGTTGGAAAAGCATGGGTTTGTCTTCATTCAGATAAAGGATTTGGTTTTCCCAATGTGAATATTATAAAACCTATAATTTTCCCAAGCTGGAGTCTGACCAAATTCCATATAAAACATTGGAAGGAGAGCTCAAAAAAGAAAAGATTTTAAAGATCAAATCCCAAATTATCAAAGCCAAGTGTAATGGTGATTTGAGTTTATCTCCTCTTAAAGAGCATCTTTCTAAGGGCAGCTTTGTCTCTTACCTATGTTTCACAAAACCAAAAACCATAACTGCCATTTCACAAGCAAGAACCTCTTAGAAGTCCTCAGAACTAGAAGCGGTGGGAATCCTTGGCTCAGGTCCTGGTGGGTTTGCTGACTGAGATGGGGCAAGTCTCATCGTAATACCTGGACGACAGTCCAGTGCTTTGAGATTCTTGGTTAGAGGAGGGGAATACCCCCCACCCCAACACACACACACATTTTTTTTTTTTTTTAATCTTTGGGGAAATATGTAGGGCCTTTTCCTGCTTTTCTGCCTTTCTACTCAGTAACTCCCACGTTTGCCTGAAGTAACAGCATCTGCTCCTACTTCTCCATCTGGAAGTTTTTTTGCACCATCTAGGTTAGCAAAGCACATAGTTAGCCTAATGCTTGAAGAAAGACTCATCATCTTGAAAACCCAATCCATTCCAAAGTGTATTTTGCTTTTCCCTGTTGCCCCTTCCTAAAACGTGAGTTCAGGACAACAGTATTTTTCTTTATATGCTTGGTTGTGACTTTTTTTTTCAAATAAAAAAATAATTGAAGCTCATGTTTGGAAAAACTGTTGTGAGGCCTACAGTCTTTTCTCCTAGGCTCAGCCCTTGGTGGTCCTGTTCACACTCCAGATTAGCTGATTTTGCCCCTTTCTACTCCACTCAAGTTGAGAGCTCAAATGGTTTTGACAAGGAATCAGCTTCAGGATCAAAAGGTCCTGGAGAGGAGCCGGGGGGCCTGGGATCCCTGCATGTGTCCAGAGGCTCTGCTCTCACAGGGTTTGTGAGAACCCTGCTCTTCGTGCTGAAGCTCAAGGCCAAAGAGGACTTAGGACTAGAGCTGTGAGGCTGTAGCCCTTGTAGATATGCTTAGCTGATTCTAAGCGGCCAAAATACCAGGGATGTGAGTTCTGGGGTTAACTGCATATAGTGTGGTGTTTACCTTTTCATTCTGATCACCTTATGTTCTCTGTGCTTGGCCCCTGAGGCCAAGTCCACAACCTGCCTTCCAGTCACTTGCTTGCCCTTCAATAAGCAGTTGATGTGTTTAGCTGATAGATTTGGAATCAGTCACCAGTCTTTCTGTCCTGTCTTGGCTAGGTCCATATAGAAGCAGCTTAGCCCTGAGACCCAGAAAACTACTGTCCTTTTTCTCCTTGAGGGAGGGAATAAAGCTGGGGAACATGCTGTCCTTCCACAGCATGGGAAGAAGAAAATTAAAGTCTCCTTTCCAACAGCTTTGACTTGTGTGTGTGGTATGAAACATTTTCCTACAGCAGTGGGACTGGTTCTCCATTTGCAGCTAGGAGAACCTTTGAAGTGCCTGATCTGGGTCACCATAATAGAAAGGATGGGACAAGGTGCCACTGGAGTCATTCTCCCACCCCTCTGCAGTGTCAACCTGGGGCAGCATTACTTTTAATTCTCAGCCATCTGCATGGTCATCTGACAGCGAAAGGAGGACATGCCCCGAGGGTCCTTTTTAAGATTTGAGTAGTAGCTCACTGCCTTTGCACTGAAAGACTAGATCCTTTATATATATCTAGATACTCGTGATTCCCCAAGGGGAGAAAAAAACCACATCAAGCATCCAGTATGCTTTGCATATACCAGTTGTTTATAGTTGTTGATTTCAGTTAATAATAGTCCTCTGAGGAAGCAGGATTATGTAATGAAGATGGGGAGGGGGCCTTGGGAGGTGTGTTAGAGACCTGAGTTCTAATAATAGGAGTAATAGCAACCATTTATCCAGCACTTATCAGATACCAGGCGCTAAGCTCAGTGCCTCTTATATTATCTTCATTCTAAGTGCAAGGATACTCACCATTAGCTTCATTTTACAGCTCAGGAAACAGACTCAGCGAGGATAAGTCACTCAACCAAAATGTCTCCGCTAATAAATGGAAGAGCCAAGTTTGGGGGGTTTGCCCCTAAAATCTCTTCTAACTCCTACCCCATACTGCCTTCACTGGGCAAGACCCTTCATCCCTTTAGTCCTCAGTTTACCATTGTAAAATTGCTGGGCTAGACTGAATCAAGTCAATGAATGGTCAGTAATGTAGGACAGTCCTTCCCAAATTTTTGACATCAGTCCTCAGAAATAATATTTGTAGGGCTTACTGAAAGGAATGGAAGCAGAAACTCAAGGTTTCCGCCCCCGCAGTGTCTGACGAGAGGGCTGGAGGGTGGGGGAGGGCTTTCTTGTTGCTCTTAACAGTTCCCCAGTAGAGAGAGCAAGTTGTTGGCCTGACCTGGACTGCGGCCTCCGAATACACAAACTCCGGCAATTGGGCATTAGGAGGACTTGCTGGGAAGCGGTTATGCCTGGGAGTTGTACAGCGTTGGGAGCTAATTGAAACTACCCTAGAGTGAGAGAGAGCAGCTGAATAAAATCTCTCTTTCTTCTTAGAGGAACTGAAACTACATGAACTGAAAGAAGTTCCCCTGTGATAGGCTGCATTCTTCAATAAAATAGCAAACATATTTTAGCTAAACGGATATGTAAAAATACGATAGACTATAGGATTACGCATTTCCCCGACTCGCCTTTGATGGTAGGTGCGCATAGATCGGGTGATCTCGACTGAGGTCATCAGCCTCCCCTTTCAACTACTGAAGGGCTTGCACGTCCTCAGTATTTTGCAAGTGTTTGTGTGTGAAAACGCACACGAAATGACATTTCCTTTTGCCTAGTTTCATCTTTGGGCCTGAACCTGGTCGCTAGTTTGGAGCTTCACTGAGGACGGCAGGAAAGGACTGCAAGGGGCGGGGCCTAACGCCACTATTTGGGACGCACTGGGCCCGGGCTGCCCGGGGCAATCCTGACCGGCTGCGGGTGGGCAGGGCTGAGGAAGCCACTGCAAAGCGCCGTCACAGAGAAAACCGGAGAAACCGCAGAACCAGACGGAGGGCACCGTCGGCCGCTCCGCCCCTTCCCGCGCAGATCAGCGGCCTGAGCCAATAGAAACTCGAGATATATATGACTCACCATGTCTGACCAATCATCTTGATGCGCGCTCTCCTCCAGCATATCGCGCGAGAACTAGGAGACCTCGTACTTCACAGTAAAAACCTTTATTGGGATGAAAGACTTCTCTCTCCGCCCTTCGGACTAACGCCGGAAATGAGTGTGGCGAATCCCTCCGCGCTCCCCGGCGGCGGACGGGAGTGACCCTTTCATCTTAAAATCCTTGTAAAGTAGTGCGTCTTTTTCTTGAGGCCGTAAATAAAAACAATTCATTCTCTCTTCACAGCTACGCCCTAGACTTAAAAGTCGGAGATTGGAAACGATAGGGCCGTCGAATAGATGGCAATGCGTGGGTGGGAGGCGCGAGTCACGTGACCGCGGTGGAAGGATATGGTCTGTGATGCGTCCTCACAGGGAGCAGAGTTTATAAAGGCCCCGAGCTCGGCGTCTCGCCGCCATTTTTTCTCCTTCTGTCTGTGTATGTGATTTCTCCGTGCGAGTGCGTGCCTTCTTTTCTCCGCTCCCGTAGCGTCCGCGGCCACCATGGCGTATTAGAGGCAGCAGTGCCTGCGGCAGCATTGGCTTTTGCAGCGGCGGCAGCAGCACCAGGCTCTGCAGCGGCACCCCCCAGCGGCTTAAGCCATGGCGTAAGTACTGGGCCTGCGCTGCTCTGGCCGTGCACCCCTGGGTCGGTCGGGGGTTTCTGCCTGCTTGGGAGCGGCCGGCGGCTGGGCGGCTTCGCGGAGACGGGAGTGGTTTTACGAGCGCCCATAACGCGTGGCCCTTGCTTGGGTGGCCCCAAAACGCCGGCGCCCTTGGGTCGGGAGCCCCCGACAGCCCCGGCCCCCCGAACCCGCCGGCTTCCACCTGGTGCCCCGCGAAACGTGGCAGCAGCCAAGATGGCGGCGTGGTAGGGCGGCGGCGGCCGCCGCGTGAGTCACGGGGGGCGTGGGCGGGGCCGGGCGTCCAGAGGCGGATTTGGACGTGCGGGTGGGGCGGCTTCCTGTTCTGGCCGGTGGGGGAACGGCCGGGCGTCCATTTTGTGCAGCCTGAGGGACGCGGCGGTGACGCGATGGCCCTGGGGCCACGTGGTACCGATTCTCAACACCGAATGGAGTTCTATTTTGGCCATCTTGCCTCATGGATGAAAAGATGAAATTCTCAGGCCAGCTGATCTTTAATGGGACTTGGTTTCTGATTTGTCTTCAGGCTTTTCAAGGCATTCAGCAGCAGCGTTGCTGTAACCGACAAAGACACCTTCGAGTTAAGCACATTCCTCGATTCCACCAAAACCTCGCAACATGGCCGAGAAGAGCTTCCTGAGCAGCGAGGTGTTGGTGGTGGACTTCATGTCCCCCTTCGACCAGTCGGGTTTGGGGGCTGAAGAGAGCCTGGGTCTCCTAGATGACTACCTGGAGGTGGCCAAGCACTTCAAACCTCATGGGTTCTCTGGCGACAAGGCTAAGGCGGGCTTCTCCGAATGGCTGGCTATGGATGGGTTGGTCAGTGCCTCAGATAACGGCAAGGGTGAGTGGGCTGCTTTTATCTGCTGGTGGGATCTGGTGATAGTCCTGTACATTTGACTCATTGGTTCCAATTCTCTTTAATTTTTTGCAGAGGATGCGTTCTCTGGGACAGATTGGATGGTGGAGAAAATGGATCTGAAGGAGTTTGATTTTAATGCTCTGTTGGGTATAGATGATCTGGAAACCATGCCAGATGAGCTTTTGGCCTCGTTGGATGACACGTGTGATCTCTTTGACCCCCTACTCCAGGAGGCTACTAAGGAGTCCCCCCAGCTTGTGAACCCAATAGGCCATCTTCCAGAAAGTTTGCCAACAACTGACCAGGGTGCCCCTTTCACTTTCTTGCAGCCTCTTCCCCTCTCCCCAGGGGCCCTGTTCTCCACTCCAGATCATTCTTTTACTTTAGAGCTATGCAGTGAAGTGACATCTGAAGAAGATAGGAAGCCAGACTCCACTGCTTACCTTATGCTGGTCCCTCCGTGCGTAAAGGAAGAGGATGCCCCCTCAGATAATGATAGTGGCATCTGTATGAGCCCTGACTCCTATCTGGGCTCTCCCCAGCATAGCCCCCCTACCTCCAGGGGTTCTCCAAATAGAAGCCTGCTATCTCCAGGTGCCCCTGGTGGCTCTGCCCGCCCCAAGCCCTATGACCCTCCTGGAGAGAAAATGATAGCAGCGAAAGTAAAGGGTGAGAAACTAGATAAGAAACTGAAGAAAATGGAGCAGAACAAGACAGCAGCCACTAGGTACCGCCAGAAGAAGAGGGCAGAGCAGGAGGCCCTCACTGGTGAATGTAAAGAGCTAGAAAAGAAGAATGAGGCTCTGAAAGAGAAGGCAGATTCCTTGGCCAAGGAGATCCAGTATCTGAAAGATTTAATAGAAGAGGTCCGCAAGGCAAGGGGGAAGAAGAGGACCCCCTAGCTGTAGGGTAGTCAGGAGGGTGTGTGTTTGTACATAGGCTAGTGCTGAAGCTGTGTGTTTTAATAAATTATTTTGTAGTGAAAGTATTTTTGCAGACTGCTGCGTCTGGTTTCTTGCCTCTGGTAAAGAGCCCAGTCAATCCCCAGAAGCACCAGTTTGCTTTGGGGTTGGCTATCGGGACTTGGAATTTAAGCCCAGAGTGAGATTTTTTTTTTCTGACACTGTTGGGCTGTATGTCAGGGTCACTGATGACCAGTTGGACCCCTGAGACGGAGTTGGGCTAGATAACCCCCTAGTAGGTGGCTGGGTGATTTCCCCAGAACCAAAAACTGTCTGACTCGATGTTAAGCACCTTTGGGTGCGAGTGAGGCTGGGGAATTTTATTAAGGAGCAGGGTGGCAGAGAAGTGGAGCCTGGGCTCCCCCTGTTCCCGCATGATTGTTGCTTTGTGCCAACAGTAAGTACCCAGATAAGGCCCCACAGTCTGAGCTGGGCACAAGGGGATTCGGTTTCACTGATAAGCTGCTGTAGTTCTGTAGAGGCCTTCCCAGGAGGGTCTGTTCAGGGAAAGATGGCTTCTCGGTTCTTGCTGGAACAAACGGAAGAGCAGGGCCGAAAGGCTGGCTGCTTCCCTGGCTGGCATCTTCGGCTAGCTGGAAGGCCTGCCATCCCTGATGTCGGGATGAAAGGGCCCTGCAGTCCTGGCTGGTAACTTATTTTATTGCAAGATAAGGGAGATGTCATCTTTTGTTCAGTACAAGAGTCTGAGCCCAGCCGGCGCAGGTTTCTTCTCTCCTTGGGTCCTTTAGGGCCTGCTGAGGGAGGACCATTTTTCCATTGTGAAAGACTAGAAGAGTGGCTGGGATGAGGGTGATGCAGATGGGGCACCAGGCACACAGGTCCTACGGTAGAGGGTGTTTGGAGGAGTTGTAGAGCCTATTTGAACCCAGGGTTATGGGCGTTTGCCTGTTTTGCCTCCTGTGGTGGGGCTGATGCCTAACAGAGGGTAATGTGGGAGAAGTAATGGTGGTGGCCCAGATGGGAATGCTTCCCCAAGGCACCGAGGGAGGTGTCACATGTGGACCTTGGACCTGGTGATCTTCGAGGTCTTAACTGCCCTGAACTGGGCTTCGAAGGACAGGGAAAGTTGTGGACGTAGAATGGGGAGAGCACCCTGAGAAAAAGCCTCGGAGGAATGGGCACACGGTCCCACCCACCTCTCTAGGAGGGCTCCCTGGCCCCAGCTGTGTTAGATGTCACCTGATGGGGATCCGCCCAGCTCCTGCAGGAACTTAAGCCTCATACACACACCCTGGCGGAGGTCCCACGTGGCAGTCCTGCCCTCCTGGGTCTCCTCTAGGCAAATGTGTCAGCTCCTCCAAACCACCAGTGATAGAGCCGCTCCATCAGGGAAGGCCTCTTCCTCCCAGCCCTCAGTGTGGCACCACAGTGTCCTCTTACTTGGTTCCTGTCCCTTTCCCAAAAGATTGTCAGTCACCCGGTCCGTGGCTCATGGTCAGCACCCCCATGTGTGGCTCTTGCACCGGCACCCCTCCCCGGTGGCACATCCTTCTCCTTCCATCGCCAGCACCCGCCTCCCCAGGGCCCCCACCCGCTGCCTTCTCACCACCTGCAACGGAGCCGTCCAGGGTGACTGTTAACAGCAGATTGTGGGGCCCCACCCCGACCCATAGGACCAGTGTCGGGTGAACGCTAACGTCAGTCATGCCTTGGGGTCACGGACACACACCCACTGGTGCTACTCGGCACAAACATTAAGACTTACTGGAAACTCACAAGCAGAGAAGCGCAGGACCCCTGCTCTCACCCTCCCGCAGAGGCAGGCCCCTCATTCTACACCTGGGGAGGGGGCAGGAACCTGTTCGTGATGACGTAACAGCAGGTGCGTGCCCGTTAGAGGTTCTGGTCAGCCGGTTCTTCAGAGAACTGGTGAGAGAAAGCAAGAAGCTGAGGCTGCTGCTTGCTAAGATGCTTAACAGAGGAAGGGAATGAGCCTCCAAGGACACCGGAGTGTTTCTCCTCACAGGGGTCAGCGAAGCTCAGCAGGCAGGAGGAGAGCTTGGGAAAACACCCCCTCTCCCTTCTTGGAACAAGCCATCTGAGGACGGTGGCGCAATACCGGTTTGGAGTCACGACACCTCTTCTGCCCACCTTGACTTCCTGGATGGCTGGTCTGCTTCCTACTCTCGGAGGCCACCTGCACTGCAGACAGGACAGGCGCCAACTCTGCCTCAGGCAATTCTGTGGTCCCCTCCTGTCCCCACTTGGCATGGAAAGCTGGATAGCAACCAGGAACAGCCCTGCCGGGGTCTGGCTGTGTGAGGGGTAAAACTTCCCCTTCTCTTGCACAGAAGAACCCACGGCAGGGTCCCTTCAGAAGTCCCCTACCAGACAACACGTGTCCCAGGGAGCCTTTAGGCATGCGGGGGGTGGCACTAGGCGAGCCAGATGGAGCAGCCTGGAGGCCTCCAGGGCCCCCTCCCCAGAAGGGACCCCTGGGCTTCTAGGACTTGTCATCAGTGCCACACTGAAGACCCAGCTGGGCAGCACCACCCGCTCACTCGGGCATCTGCTCAACAGCACCTGCCCTGCGCTGCCCCCGCCGGACGCGGCCCGGCCTCCACCTTCCCCTGGTGGTGCAGCTCTGGGCCCAGCACCACCCTTCTGCTCGGCAGACCTGCGTGTAAAACCCTGTTTCTTGAGCTCACCTCCTGAGTCGCCCCACTAGTCCCCACCTCCTGTGACAGAGGTCAGAGAAACAAAAAGTGGCCTTTCATCCCGCCCCCCCCCCAAAAAAACACACAAGGGCACAAGCCCTGGGCACTGGGCTGAGGCAGCCATGCTCCCTCCCTCAGCTTCCTCAAGAGCTGCCTTCTCAGCTGGGGCTGCCACCCCAGGGAGAGGAGGCCTGCGGGGTCTGCGGATGGGTGAACTGCTCTCTGGTGGTACCTGCGCCGGGGCTGGGCTGCAGGACTTCTGACCTGGAGCCCTAAGAACCAGCGGGAGGTGGGGGAGGGAGGGAAGGCTCCTCGGTGCCAGAGGCGGCGGGAGACACCGTTAGAGCAGCACACACAGCCCCTGGGCCACGTTTATTAGAACCTGGAAGCCCACCCAGCGGCCCTCGTCCTGTCAGAGGTGTGGTCCCCAAGGGCCCAGTGACAGGCCTCTCCACAGCAAACAGCCCCGAGGCCCTCCCTGGGCCAAAGCAGACAAAACAGTCCAATGTGTTCCTTTCCAGCAGGCAGGTGGTACCTCCCGAGCCTGCAGATGTCAGTTCGGGTCTGAGCGAAGGTCCTCCCCTGGGCTTCCAGCTCGCCAGCTCCCTGCCAGCCTCCACTCCACGGCTTTCCTGAGCCAGGCTGAGAGGTCCGAGGCGGCTGTGCCCTCCCGGGAGCCTAACTGCCGAAGTACTCCTGCTGGAACTTCTGGAAGTCTTCCTCGGTGAACACGGTGCCCTCGGCCTTCTTCTTCTTCTTAGTCTTGCCCACAGGCCGGTCGCAGGCCTTGCGGCCCCGGTCCTGGCGCACAATCTTGGGGGGTGTGAGAGTCAGGAGCCCTGGGTGGGGACTCCCAGCCACTTGCAGCCACACAACCTGGTGCAGCCGACCAAGTGCCACCCTCTCACCTGGCCCTCACACTGTCCCGGGAGGCAGGGCATGTGGTTTCCATTTACAGAGGAGCCAGCGGAGGCCCACAGGGGTCCCAGGGGAGCAAGGCCAGGCCCGGCCTCCCACCTTCCCCACACTGCTCTCGGCCCTCCAGGGGGAGGCCCCTCACAGCACAGCGGGGTGTCCAGCTCTTAGGAGCCTGGAGGGGGCTCCACCCTCCAGCCTATGCTCAGGGCTGAGACTCCCACAGATCCCAGGAACAGCCTCAGTTCTCACCCCCCAGGTTCCTTCCCACAGCCCATCCCCCTGACGAACCTGCTGGGTGACGGATTCGGCCACTGTGCTTCTTGCACTAGTCATAAACCTCAGGTTTACTCCAAGGTAACCTCGACGCTCTCGCTTCTGGAACTCAGCTGTGGATGGCAGGCAGGGTGGCATCATTTCAGATTCACTCCCTGGAAGCCTTCTGGGTACCCCTCCTGACATCTCCCCACCCCACTCCCACCTCCCATGGCCCTACCAAAAGCCCTGTCGTCCCTTCCCCAGGCTGCTGCAACAGCATGGGCTCTTCTGTCAAAACCACACTCCACACAGACCCTGCTCAAAGTCCCCCTTGGTTCCACCTGCTCAAGTGATTTACTCAACAAAGGTGGCCTGGGCACTTACTGTGTGTGTGTCAGCCACTGTTCTAGGTGCAAGAGCACAGAGCAGGAAACAGAACAGACAAAAAGTCCTGCCCTCATGGAACTTCCATTCCGTGGGAAGAGAGATGGTACA
The DNA here is from genome assembly GCF_949774975.1 of Lagenorhynchus albirostris. Classification (NCBI taxonomy): domain Eukaryota; kingdom Metazoa; phylum Chordata; class Mammalia; order Artiodactyla; family Delphinidae; genus Lagenorhynchus; species Lagenorhynchus albirostris. The sequence goes on along the minus strand of NC_083105.1, from coordinate 9,349,041 downwards.
CAAGGTAAACGGTACTTCAGAGGGTGATCATTTTATGGAGAAAAAGAGAATAGTAAACAGAAATGAGAGATGCTGGGGGGAGGGTTGCAATTCCAAACAGGAGGCTCTGAGAAGGCCTCAATGAAATGAATTCTGAGCAAAGACTGGAGGGAGAGAGTGTGACACTGTGGGAGAAGAGCATTCTGGGTAGAGGGAACAGCCAGTGCAAAGGCTCTGAAGCAGAAGTGTGACTAATGTGCTTGAAGAACAGAAAGTGGTTGGACAGAGAGGGGAGAAGCCGAGGAGACAAAGCTGGAAGGAGCAGATCATGTGGGGCCTGAGAAGGCACCGACAGACTCAGGCTCTCACGCTGGTGGGTGCAGGGCAGAGGAGAGACAGGTCTGACTTTACGGGATCACTTCGGCTGCTATGGTGAGAACAAGATTACTAGGGGAGGGGGCAGTGGAAGGGAGACCAGATAGGAGGCTTCTGCAATAATCCAGGCAAGAGATGGTGTGTAGCTCAGACCAAGGTGGCAGCCACAGAGGTGTTCTTTAGGTTGGCCACTGAGGGTTGAGAGAGTCCCCTCAGTCCTCAGTCGTGTGCCATGACAGGGTGGTGGGGCGGGGGCTGGGATGGAGGAGTGACCTCCCTCGGGCCCCTTGTGTGCCTGTTCCACACCAGCACCACTGTGGCTCAACCCAGGCTCACTTTCCTGCCTCCACACTTTTGCTCATGCTGTATTTCCTCGGAATTCATAGTTCTTTTAACAAACAACTTGAACACCTTTTATGCACGAGGCCCTGGGGATTCAAAGACACACTAGGAGCTCACCAAGTCCTGCCACAGGTCAAAAACACCCTGCATTCCTGCCCACTCCAGCTCCTCAAGTCTGTAGGTCTCGTTAAGTGGCGCCACATCCCCCAAGACATTCCGTACTCGCTGACTCCCTCTGCCTCCATCCTCACAGCCAATTCACCACTGACGCCATCAATGCCCCCTCCTCACCGCATCTTCCACCTGCACAATTCTCTTATCTCCGCACCATCACCACCGCCCAGGCCATAGCATCTTGAAGCAGTAGGTGGGATCAGGGCTCTGGAGACAATCTGCCTGGTTTCTACCTGTACTATCTGGGCAGGGGCCTGTTTCTGCTTCTGTAAAATGGAGGTAATGATAGTGCCGACCTCACAGGGTTGCTGGGAGCAATTACACGAGCAAACATTTGTACGAGGCTTAGAACAGCACCTGGCACACGGAGTATTAATTTTATTTAATGCTCCGTCTCTGACCCTCGTTCCCTGTATGTCACTTTGACCAGGCTTCTTTTTTTTCAAGATTTCAAAGGCAATAAACTTCTTTCTGACTCCGCATATGCCATTCTCTCTAGAATACTCTTCCCCCGGTTCACTCGTATACTTCCATCGGGTCTGGGCTTAACTGTTGCTTCCTCAGAGAAGTCCGATTTGGCCTTTCATTCTAAGTCCCTCTCAGAGCACCACAGTCTTAATGCATAGACCCTATCACAGCAACCATACGCTGATTTTGAAACTCTTCGATGCTTCTCTCCCTACTAGGGCTGTAGACCTTGAAGGGCGGGAAAATGTGATTCGTTCACCTCCGTGTTCCCAGGGTCCCGCCCCACGCCCGTCGCACAGCAGGTATTCTAGAAACTCCTGGGTAACATTTCAAGCCCTCACTCTAGCGCCCCTTCCTCCCCGGCACCGCCCCCCGACCCCGGGAGCAGCGCGTCCAGCCCCTTCCCGAGCTCACCCAGCGCCGATTTGGGCACCTTTCCCTTGGCCGAGTTCCGCAGTTTCTGGGCCTGGGCCGCCTTTGCCTTCCGCGTCCGCTTCATCGGAGCCTCGCTCGTCTTGGTTTGGCCTGGCGCGTCCCTGGGGGCTGTAGGGGAAGAGAGGAACCGACTCGGTTCGGAGGGCGCTCAGGGTTCCCATCCCACTGAGGCTAAGCCCGGTCTGGATCGTTCGCACCCTCGGGGCTCCTGCCCCCAGCCCCTGCCGCCTTCCCGCCCGGGCTGGACGTCTCTGGGAAGAAGCTCCTCACCCTCAGGCACCCCCAAAAGCTCCAAACCTCGCCGCAGCAAGGAAACCGACATAGCGGTGCTTAGCTCCGCCCACACGCCTCAACTACTTCCGCCTTGGCCGCCCTCGTCGTTTCGGTGGAAACGCGAGCTAGAACAAAAGGTTCCGCAGTGGGCGGGCGGAAGTGCCCACCTTCCTTAGGACGCAGGCGTTGGGTTTACCACTGGGCGGGATCTGGAGGCGGGGCCAACGCGCCGAAGGACGCATTTGTCGTCCAATCGCAACCCCACCGACCCTTTGGGAGCCAGGCCCCGCCTTCTCCCGGAAACCGTCCACCGCTAGCCCAGCCTGGTGGGTCAGTCCTATCGCGTCGAGCGTCTCCGTAGTGGGCGGGGCCGGGCTCGGGACGGAGTGTTAGTATTCTGAATTTTTACGAAAAAGGGGAATGTATTTTTGGAAGTATTATACTTCAACCAGAGCAACGTATCGTACAGATCTAGTTCGGCATGAGAATCCAGCTATCTTCCATTAGAGACATTTACAAAAATGCAAAACAATATCAGTGTTTTCCCACTATTTTGTTTTGTTTTCATTAAAATATGTCACTTATGTTAATATGTGGACTTGTTATTGTTGTTTTAAATGAATTAATAAGTATTTTTTAAAATTCTGTTTTAGTTTCTAACATGGTAACTCTTGTTAGTTACACATACAAAAGCTCTTTGGGATCCTGAATTTTTTTAAGAGTAAAGAGTTCTTAGACAAAATAGTTTGAGAACTTCTGGCTTAGAAATTAGTACTCTTCTTGCTGTGGGGAGGAAACCTGTCTTGTTCACTGCTCCATCTGCAGCTCCTAGCCCAGTACTTGGCATGCAGAAGGCACTCAGTAAATCAGTGGTGAATGAGGGGGAACCACTGAATTCACCGTACAAACATGTTCTGAGATCCTTTTGTATACATGACACTAGAGTGTAGGACATGGAGGTGACTCAGTTGGTCCTTTGTGAATGAACCTCACTAACCTCCATCAGCTAGTCCAGGAGGGAAAAACCTAAACAGATGTTAATAATAACAAACATTGTGTCAAGGTGCTGTCTTAAGTGTTTTACATTTGTTAACTCACTTATACCACCACTGCCCTCCCCTCCTCTGGAGCAGGAACAACTGCTTCCCCCATTTTACAAATGAGGAAAGGGGCACAGAGAGGCCAAGGAACCTGTCCAGGTCACAAGGTGGTGTCAGAGCTGGGAATCAAGACAGACAGCCTGGCCTGAGCAGTTATGCACTGCTCCCCAGTGCCACCCACCCAGGAGAGCATTGCAGGGGCGCTGGGTGGGAGTCAGGAGGACTCTGGAGGAGAAGAGGAGCCGGCCATGTGGGAGGGGAGTATCTCAGGCAGGAGGATCCTGTAGTGAGGGCATGTCCCTTGGGACAGGAGTGGCCCCAGAGGAGCAAGGAGGGCTGCATGGTTTCATTGGCATCAGGCTCCACGGATTTGCCCTGAGGGTTGTGGGTCCCCTGGAGCTCAGTGATGCTGTCAGACAGGCTCTTTTTCTCCTGCTTCTGAAATAGCCAGATTGTTTTTTAATTTCTTTTATTATTTTCATTTATTGTTTTATTTTAATTTTTTGTTGTTGTTGCACCAGAGTCCTAGCTGTGGCAGGAGGGCTCCTTAGTTGTGGCATGCGAACTCTTAGTTGTGGTATGCATGTGGGATCTAGTTCCCTGAGCAGGGATCAAACCTGGGCCCCCTGAAAGAGGAGCATGGAGTCTTAACCACTGCCCACAAGGGAAGTCCCACTCATTTATTGTTTATTGACTGTTTCCTCACCCATTCTGCACTGTAAACTCTACAAAGGCAGGGATCTTTCTTTGTTCACCAGCGCCTGGAACAGAGCCTGGCATACAGTAAGGGCTCCATAAATGCACGAATCAGATAGATGAAGGCAGAGATGTCCAGGTGGGATGAGTGAGTCCGCCCCTCAGGAGGGCAAAGGACCAAACTCCACCGTACCTCTTTCTCCTCCCGACCTGGGATGGTCAGAACACGGTCCCCAGGGTGGAGGGACATTTTGTGTTCCAATGTCCCAGCGAAGCAGTAGATTCCTGCAGCGTCTCTGCCAGACTCTGGAGGGGCCGAGCGGCCACTCTGGCCACTAGGTGGCGCCCCAGGACAGCTTTCTCGCGCGGCGCGGCACCGCGGTCTGGTCCGCCGCCGTCCGGGCTGGGGTGTCCGAGAGTGGGGTCTGGACGCCCCTCGACGTCAGCTGGCTCTTTGCGGCCAGCCCTAAGTGGCCCTGGCTTCCGGCTGTCCCTGCCCCGCGGCCTTCCAAGACTGAATGGGGAAGCTGAGGCAGAACCACCAGGCTGGGCTGCCCAGCGGGGACGTGAAGCTTTCTTCCGGAAAGGTGTGCACATGACAGCTGGGCACTCACTCGCTCAATCCCTTAATAGACAGTGCCTCAGTTTGTTCATCTGTTAAATGGGACTTAGCTCCGTAATAAAGTGGGTATGAGGAGCAAGTAAGTTAATACGGGTAAAGCTCTTATTACCCGCATAGGGACTGGGTGGGTCAGTGATGTTACAGACGGGTCTGCCCCACTCTGAGCAAGAAAGAGGTGCCCGCATATGGGCACCTAAAAAGTGCCAGGCCTGTCTTGGACCCCTGATGGAACAGGCTCTGAAAGGGCAGCTCCCTCCTGCTCTGTCCCTGTCCCTGTGGGGGGTGGAGGGCGGGAGTCGTGAGGTCTCGCAGGTGGGTTCCTGTCCTGGTTGCCTGGCTTCAGGGTGCTTTCCTGCCCTCAGCCTCATCTACACGTGGAAACGCTGGGCCCTGGCCCTTCTCTGGATGCCCCTCGGTGCCTGCTCAGCCCAGGCCCTGGGCCACACAGAAGGAGCATCACAGTGAGGTGGCCACCTCCCTAGCCTCTGTCGCCCACGTGCCCCATCCCGGTCTCCTTCCTGGCCTTTCTGGAACCAACTTAACCTCACTAGGCCTTGGTGGGGGGAACCCCAAGGCTCAGAGGGAGGTAGGGTCTTCTGCAGGGTCACAGGGTATTTCAAGAGCAGAGGGAAAACTAGAACCCAGGTCTCTGAGTCCTGAGCAATAGCGTGGGTGAGCGTGTGTGTGTGACCTTTTTGAATTGTGTGTTGGGGGGGACACCTGGGATCTTGTAATTTGCTTTTGCCTCCCCATCTTTCTGTGTGTCTCTGTCTCCTTATCTCTGACTCTTTCCTTCTCTTATGCAGTCACCACCCCCCTTCCCCCAAGTTCCTGGCCTTTCTCCACCTTCAAATTGAAAACCCAAATGGAATTTCCAATTGCCTCTTCTGACTGGTGATCGCCTGGCCCTCTCCCTTCTCTCTGCTGCCTGGCCCTGCGTTACTTCCAAGGCCCCTCTCCCTCCCTCCCTCTCACTTCCTACTCCTGCCATCAGTGGCTTTGAAGTGTGTTCACAAGAGCTCTCAAGAGAAAATCCATTTCTGTGCTGTCTGGTTCTAAATGGGCAAGGAATGGGCTCCTTTCGGCCTCTGGTTTCATCACATCCCTCTCAGGGTCTCTGGAGCTTTCTTTTCTGAGAGGTGATGCTCCTGCCTCAGGTCTCATTTCCTCCTGACCAGGCTGTCACCAGGCAATCACTCCTGCTCAGTCCCCCCGGGTGGGGGAGGGCACCGTGGGCAGAGGGAAGGGTTGGGAGATGGGCAGGGCTGGGGGAACCCCCAGGGGGCTGGGACTGATGCAGGTGCTCTGGGCTTCCTGGCCTGGGCTCACACAGCTGTGTACCCCAAAGCAGGCCACCTTCTTTCTCCAGACCTGTTTCCTCCTCTGTGAATTGGGCTTTGAGAAATATTGTCCAGCCCTCCTCCCACGGCTGAGGGTGGTGGGGACCCAGAGCTCCTGGCTCCGGGGTCCTGAGGTCTGGAGGGAGCACGCGTTCTGGAGCCAGGCTGTGTAGGTTCCGATTCTGGCTTTTTCATTCACTCGCTGTGTGACTTTGGGCAAGTCACATAACCTCTCTGTGCTTTGGATTCCTCATCTGTATGTTGATTATAATAACGGTCCCTACCTTGCAGGGTGGCTGTGAGGACTGAGTACAAAGTATGTACTTGGAACAGCACGTTGGGCACAGAGTAAGCACGACATGTTTGAAAATAAAGGATTGCCATGTGGGCCAGCAGTGTGCCCGTGGGACCCATGTCCACGTTTGTGAGTGTGACCTGCACATGTATGTAGCTGCTGGACCTCCATGCTTTTGTGATCAGCACAAGGGGAGAGTAATGCTCCAGAGCCTGGAGTGAGCGGGTCTGTGTTCAAATGCAGCCTTTGCCACCTACCAGCTGTGTGACCCGGGGAAGGGCTCTTGTGGGCGCTGGTGGTGTCTCCCTCAGGGGTGTGTGGAGGGGGAGGGTGCAGTGGGAGTTTGCATGGCATGTTCTCATCACCAGGCCTGGCACTTAATCTTCTATTCACTCAATAAACACCTGCTGAGCCCATACTAGGAGCCAGGCCATGTGCAGGGAAGTGGATTTTAGGTGAACAAGGGATCTGGGTCCTGTGCTGCTCACACACTCGTGTTACACTCTCGGCAGGTGTGAGCCTTTTCTGCCTCTTGAGGGCCTGTGTTTGTGACCCCAGGGTTTGTGGAGTTTAGGGTGGTGCGCGTAGACACTCCCCAGGGACAGCAGCCTGTCTGGGGGTGTCCAGGCAGCGGCAGAGTAGCTTCTTTTCAACGATTTGAAAAGACAAAATTGCTGGCATGACTGATTTTAAGAACTTAATAAAAACACAGGAAGAAGCTGCTAGAATTTCTCCACAGAGGCCTGGGGTCAGATAGTGGCTCTGGGTGGGGGGTCAAGGGTGGAATATTTTGAAGGGCTCAACGCCGACCAGCCAAAGGCACAGCTCTGCCACTAAGCTGCTGTGTGACCGTGGCACATCCCTTGGGCCTCAGTTCCCCCTGGGGTGCGATGGGAGGAGTCCCCCAGCCCTGCCAGGCCCCCAGGGCCGCTGAGAGGTTGTGAGATTACAGGGAGAGGAAGGGTGAGCCTGGAAGAGTTAGGGGAGGACTTGAGGGGCCCTCAGCAAGCCAGCACCCCCGCCTCCAGCCAGCTCTTGCTCTGAGACCTCACCACCACGGAGGGGGTCCTTGGGCAGAGCAGACCTTGGGGACTTGTCCTCGCTGTGAGATCCTGAATAAGTCCCTTCTCTGCTCGGGGCCTCAGGGTCCCCATCTGGGCAGTGGGGACAGACGCCAGGAGTATAGTGGTTGTGAAAATGTCAGAATAGGGCTCTGGGTGGAGCAGAGGGTGAGTAGTCGGAGGGGGGGGTTCTGGCTCCCCAGGGACTGGGAAGGATTCAGTCCCTTCCAGCCTCAGCTTTTAAATTCTAATTACATCTCCATTAAAATGCAAATTTCCAACAAACACCCGGAATGGAGGCCCTGTTGTCATGGCAACTGGAGTCTGAGGTTGGGGAGAGGGGAGCTGGTCTCCATCTCCTGAACCTTCCTGACCAAGCTGGGGCCTGCCTGGGAACCCCACTCCTCCCCCTCTCAGAACTCTGAGCATTTCATCCACAGCTTGGGGGTCTCCTGCCCTGAGGCTCGGTCTTTAGGGGAAGCTGGGTAACATTGCTGAAGTCATTTCCCTTCTTGGCCCTAGTAGCTCCATTTGCAAACTGGGGATATAGGCCTCTCTCGCAGGGTCATCCCGGGGATTCAGTGATTTAACGTGTGGGACATCAGGGAAGGGAGCGTCTGCCCTCCAGATGCAGTTCCAGGGTACTTGATGAAGCCATGGCCTGGACCCCTCCCCGTGAAGAATAAGGTGTCTCTTGCCCTGGAGTTCTAGCCTCTGCTCCATCCCTTAACCAAGAGCCAAAAGAGCCAGAGTGACCTTCAAGTCCTGTGTACGCTCAGTTCTTCAGGTTGGAGCTTCCCTTACACTAATACTGTAGCCATTTGACTCTTTTTTTTTTTAACATCTTTTTTGGAGTATAATTGCTTTACAATGGTGTGTTAGTTTCTGCTTTATAACAAAGTGAATCAGCTATACATATACATATATCCCCATATCTCCTCCCTCTTGCATCCTCCTCCCTCCCTCCCTATCCCATCCCTCTAGGTGGTCACAAAGCGCCGAGCTGATCTCCCTGTGCTATGCGGCTGCTTCCCACTAGCTATCTGTTTCATGTTTGGTAGTGTATATATGTCCCTGCCACTCTCTCACTTCATCCCAGCTTACCCTTCCCCCTCCCCGTGTCCTCTATGTCTGCATCTTTATTCCTGTCCTGCCCAGAACCCTTTTTTCCAGTTTTTTTAAGATTCCATACATATGTGTTAGCATACAGTATTTGTTTTTATCTTTCTGACTTACTTCACTCTGTAGGACAGACTCTAGGTCCATCCACCTCGCTACAAATAACTGAATTTCGTTCCTTTTTATGGCTGAGTAATATTCCATTGTGTATGTGTGCCACATCTTCCTTATCCATTCATCTGTCGACAGACACTTAGGTTGCTTCCATGTCCTTAGCCATTTGACTTTATGCAGTTCTTTCCTTGCAAGGGGGACATGGGTGCCTAAAAAGTGCTGGGGGGATCTCTCTATCCCCAGTGGATCTGAAAACAAGGGAGGATAAACAGAAAGAGCTTTGGGAAGGGAAAAGAGCGCTGGCCAAAGAAGCAGGAAGGGATGCCTATATGGAGGGAGAAGTTGTTTCTCTTTTTGCCTCTGTTGCTAGGAAGCTCCGGTTGGATAGCATTATTACTGTGCTGTAGTAATAAAGGTAACCGATTACATTATTGTATTACATTACTGTATTATTCAACTGTAATGTGTCCATTTCAACTTTCTAATATATCTAGCTCATTCCTGTTCCCTAAATGATTTCTAATCTTTTATTTCACTTTCTAAGAAACCCTCTTTAGAAATAGCTGAGAGTATAAATGATAAATTAACAATTATGACAGCGAGAGAAAGAATGAGCATGGGCTGTTCTGTGCAAACCTTTCAGCTCCTGAACTTCTGGGTGATTGTGGCCTTATGCTAAGTGCTGGGAGGGGAAGACAGGGGTGGGGAGTAACGGCTGTAAAATGCGACTGATGATTGATTTCTTGATGCTTGATTGATTTCTGATGATTGATTGAGTTCTTGATGCTAAAGTGGTAAGATTGCATCCCTGCAAGGACAAGGGTGGGACTCTAGGGGCTGGTCTTGGAGGGGCCAGATACTGAACAAGACAGGGGCTCAGTTCTCAGAAGTGGCCAGAGAATGTGCATTAACTCTCTTACCAGTCATGACTGGACAGTGCTGGTGTTTACATCAGCTCCCCTACCTCTACCGCTGCTTCCTTTGCAATTAGGTAGGGTAGGAAATTAGTTCTGGCTGATGGAGTGTTGGTGGAGGGGATGATGCCACTCTGGGCCTGGCCAGGCTCTTGCAAGCATCCCTTGCAAGCTTCAGCTCATGCTTCTTGCTACCATGACCTTGGTACATTATACTGTGGATGGCAGAGGATGGTCCAGTTGAACTGTGACACAGATAAGCAATAAACTCTTTTTTTTTAAATAAATTTATTTACTTATTTATGGCTGCGTTGGGTCTTCATTGCTGCATGTGGGCTTTCTCTAGTTGCGGTGAGCAGGGGCTACTCTTCATTGCGGTGTGGAGGCTTCTCACTGCGGTGGCTTCTCTTGTTGCGGAGCATGGGTTCTAGGCGCACGGGCTTCAGTAGTTGTGGAGCGTGGGCTCGGAGTTGTGGCGCACGGGCTTAGCTTCTGCTTGGCATGTGGGATCTTCCCGGACCAGGGCTCGACCCCGTGTCGCCTGCATTGGCAGGCGGATTCTTAACCACTGCACCACCAGGGAAGCCCAAGCAATAAACTTTTGTTGTTATAGTTTTTATAGCTCTGAGATTTCAGGATCGACTTGTTACCACAGCACAGCCAGTCACATCCTGACTAATACATCTCCCAGTTTCCCTCCTGGCAGTCCCCAGGAGCCTCCAGGAGGTCAGGCTGGGGGTCTGGAATGACCAGTGTCATGTGAGGTTTATGAACAGAGGCAGAACGAGGAGGCTTTGTCATGGCTTCAGGGTCCCATGTCTGCTCGGTGGTGAAAACCCTGGTCCCCTGCAGGCGCAGGCTTCAAGGATGCAGAGGACGAAGAAGCCTGGAGTTGGAGCTTCAGGCCTGGGGGTGTACTGAGACTTTGGCCAGGCCTCTGGGGCTTCCTCAACCACAGAGGAGGAGGCCCCAGCGTCCTGAGATGCTCAGAGGGGGCACTTAGAGAGGAACAAGGGTCAGAGGCTGGGCTCTCATCGCACTCCTGTGCGTCCTTGCTCTCAGCCCAGGAGAGGCAGCCCTCTTTGATCCTCTTTGCCAACCCGTGAAAAGAGAAGGTGTGAAACGTCTGACTCTCTTCACCCCACACAGGTGGAGCTGAGGGTGCAGGGGCCAGGGGCTGGGCGGGTGGTGTGGACGTCCCTGGACCCCAGAGCCCCTAATTGGGTGTGTCCTGAGAGGATGCCTCCCAGTCAGGAGCCTGGCATCAGGAGTCAGATGTGGCCAGAGGGGAATCGCAGGATCTCCCAGAAGGAAGCAGAGTGGTTAGAGATTTGCACCAATAACTCCACCAAGGACCCGCAAGAGGGGCCAGTTCACTCCATCCCAACCCAGCTGGTCCAACCCAGCCAACAGTCCCAGAGGGTCTGCTTTTGCCCGCTGGGCTTTGGAGACACAGAGAAGGAATGCTCTGCCCCCACCACTGTCAAGGAGCCTGGGGAAGACGGGTGACAGTGCCCCTTGGCTGTGTGATTAGGGCTGGCAGGCCTGAGGAAGAGGGGCTGGGAGTGAGGGGAACATCTGTTAGAGGCCTTCTTCTCTGAGGGCAGGACTGGCTACCTATTTGTGGATCCCAGTGCAAAAAAAAAGTGCGGGGCCCCTTGTTCAAAAATAATTGAGATGGGGGAACTTCCCTGGTGGTCCAGTGGTTAAGACTCCATGCTCCCAATGCAGGGGGCCCAGGCTCGATCCCTGGTCAGGGAACTAGATTCCACGTGCTGCAACTAAGGGTTCGCATGCCGCAACTAAAAGATCCCACACACCGCAACGAAGATCCCGCGTACCACAGTTAAAGACCCGGCACAACCCAATAACTAACTAACTAAATAAATAAATATTAAAAAAATAACTATTAAAAAATAATTGAGATGGTGAGCTGAGAGCAGAGCATTAAACTAAGCATGAGGCCCTTCCGGGGGCGGGGGGAGGGGAGCCCCGTGGGACTGTGCCTGTCACACCCCAGTGATGTTGCCTTTCCCGAGGGTGAGGGCACACGGGTTGCCTGGAAGGGTTTTCCTAAGACGCTCTCACCCCACCCTCCCAGCACAGGAACCAGACAGCCTGGTTCAGGTCCTGTGTGAGACCAGGGGCCAGAGACCCACCCTGCCTGTGCCTTGGTTTCCTCATCTGCAAAATGAAAAGAATGACACCCACCTTCTAGGGTTGTGAGGACTCAGGAGTGCTAGCACGTAAAGCCTCGAGCCAGCGTGGGGCAGTAATGGATCCACAGCTGGATCACCCTGGGATCTTCAAATTACCGTGGCCTGCCCCCCAACACCCCACTCCCTGCACCCCTCCCTGCTGTTCCCTCCACAGCACTTACCATGGTCTGACCACCAGATATTTTCCTTCCACTTTTTTTTTTTGCGATACGCGGGCCTCTCACTGTTGTGGCCTCTCCTGTTGCAGAGCACAGGCTCCGGACGCACAGGCTCAGCGGCCATGGCTCACGGGCCCAGCCGCTCCACGGCATGTGGGATCTTCCCGGACCGGGGCACGAACCCATGTCCCCTGCATCAGCAGGCGGACTCTCAACCACTGTGCCACCAGGGAAGCTCTACTTCCACTTCTTATTCTTGTTGGTTGTCTGTCTTCTCAATCATGATGTGAGGGCCACAGAGCTTCTATACACCCTTTTTTCCCCTGAGTCTTTTGATTGAAGACTTTAGTCCATTTACATTTAAATTAATTATTAAATGTAATAGGAGCGCACGTACTGCCATTTTGTTACTTACTTCTGGTTGTTCTTGTTGTTCTTCTCTGTTCCTTTCTTCTCTTCTCTCTTCCCTTGTGATTTGATGACTTTCTTTACTGTTACGTTTGTCTTCCTTTCTCTATTTTTTGTGTCTGTTATTGGTTTGTGGTTACCATGAGGTTTTATGTAACAACCTATGTGTATGGCAGTCTCTTGTAAGTGGATGGTCACTTAAGTTTGAGTGTGTTCTAAAAGGGCTACATTTTTACTCCCCCTCCCACATTTTATGTTTTTGACGTCATATTTTACATATTTTTGTTCTGTGTATCCCTTAACTCATTATTGTAGAATAGACGGTTTCACTGCTTTTGTCTTTTAACCTTCGTACTAACTGTATAGGTGGTTGTTCTACTGCCTTTATTATATGTTTGTCTTTACTGTGAGATTTTCTCTTTCATAATATTTGTATTTCTAGTTATGGCCTTTTCTTTTCTTTTTAGAGGAATCCCTTTAACATTTCTGGTAAGGTTGGCTTAGTGGTGATGAACTCATTTAGCTTTTGCTTGTCTGGGAAACAGTTTATATCTCGTTCTTGCCTGTAGCCGCAGACCCTCAAGTGGTGCCTGGCAGATGTTTGTTGAATGAATGTCAAGCCATTTGTTAGGTAAAAAATATTACTGAGCACTTACTATGTGCCGGAAACTGTTTCCTCATTCAGTATGAGCAAGGTTCGAGGCAGGAAGCGTGACAGGGGAGCAGAGTGAGTGTGAATGTGAGACGCTAGAGCCTGGTGTGATGGGTGGGGTACAGATGGTACCCACAGACTCAAAGACAGGGAGATGGGTGGGAAGGCTTGGTTGGGAGGAGGAAGCATTCATTAGTTGTGTGGCTGTAACCTGTCATGGGGAGCTCACTCCTTAGTGGGCAGCCTGTTTCCTGGCAGGATGGCTCTCAGACTTGGAGAAGCTGTGGTAAAGTCAGCCCCTGGTGCCCACACTGTCTGCCAGCGTCTGTGCTTGAGGTCCTGTCTCTTGAATTGCCTGGACGGGAGGCAAAGCCCAGCCTGAGGACAGCGCAACTTGCAGCCTCAGTCTAGGAGGGAGTCCTGGGTGACAGCCCCCCAGGCCCCCCCACTGGGGCCCTGGCTTGGTGGACAGGGGCAGGAGATGTCCCCAGAGGGTCCTGGCAGCTCCACTCAACTCCTCTCCTGAGAAACAGGTAAAAGGAGGCTGGTGAGTCCACCAGCCCGTGGTTGAGCCGTCCCAGGCTGTATGGCTTCTATATGAGCTCAGACCTCTCTCTAGGGCCCCAGACTCACGTCTCCATGGCCTCCTGGGCGTGTCCTCTGCTCTTGCATGTTGCATAAACCTCTCAGCCTCAACTTGTCCCAACTGGAGTTTGCTTTCCTCCCCCAAACCTGCTTCTCCTCTCCTCTGTCTCACGTCAGCCAGAAACTGGGGTGCCACTCTCCCCTTGTCCTTTACCCCCCATGAGAGGAGTCACCCGTCCTGTCCATTCAACTTTCTAAATTACCTCAGACTCTCCTGTCTCTCCACCTCCAGGACTATGCCCCAGCCCAGGTCATCAGCCCCTCTGGACAGCCTCTCATCTGCCCCCAGACCTGTCCCCCTTCAGATGCTCCTAGTGGCAGGAGTTGCTGGGCACCTTTTGCCTGTCCAGCTGGTGGCCCATGTGGCCCTTAGGGCTGCTGTTGCCCCATCTGCTGGCCCCTGGGATGGCAACACACCCCCTCCCCACCATACAAACCTTTGTGCCTGGGGCCCCATGGCTTTGGCTCCTACACAAATGGCTCCTAAGACCCCTCGGTCCTTGGGGTGGGGCGCTAGGCTGTGTCCCCGCCCCAGGTCTGGTCCCAGAATTGTCCCCTCTTCTGCTTCTGCTCTCACTTCTTCTCTGCCAGATGACCTCCTTCTGTGTCCTCCCAGGTCTCATCACTGGCTCCCATCCCTTCCCCACCCTCCCTGATGCTCCCAGGTGGAGGGAGCAGAGCATGGTGGTTAAGGGCATGACTCTGGGACCAGCTGCCTGGGTTCAAATCTTAGCTCCACCATCTATGGGCTGTGTGACCTTAGGCAAATTACTTAAACTCTCTGTGCTTTAGTTTCCTCATCATAAATTGTGCTTAACCATAATGTCAACCCTGTAAGTTGTTGTGAGGATTAAATGAACACATTCTAAGTGCCTTAGGAACGTAGCTGTCATGTTTTTGGTGCCTATCCATTTACAGAGTGCTTTCCCAGTTAACATCTGGTCCTCCCAGTTAATCTGTGACACAGATGTCTGACCTATTTGACAAATGAGGAAATTGAGGTTCCCACCTACTCAGTGCAATGGAGAGCCTGGAACTTGGTCAGACCTGGGTGTGAGTTTAAGTTAGGTCATTTCCTGTGTGTCTTTGAGAGATGCCCTGCCCCTTCTAAGCCTGTTTCCTGATCTTTAGAGTCAGGATTATAAACCTTACTCTGCAGGACTCTAAGAACCCACTACTTCCCAGGTATGTGACCTTTAGCCAGGTTGCTCGCCTCTCAGTGCCTCAGTCTCCTCATCTGTAAAATGGGGGTGATAATACTAGCACCTACCTCATAGGACTGATGTGAAGGTTAAATGAGGTAATACGTGAAAGTGCTTAGAACAGTGCCTAGCTCACAGTAAAGACTGTATAAATGTCTGCCCTTATTATTATAAGTTGATGAAATTTGCAATAGGCACAAGATTTCCCAAATACTTCCAAGAGGTTCATCCCTGGAGTGTCAGCATCCTTGGATTAGACATCTCCTGGGATTCCTTGTCCGAGATGCGGCAGGTGGGGGTGGGGGTGGAGGTAGAGTTTATGGGCAGCGGCTTCGAGCCAGAAAGAAAACTGTTGAGTCCTGGTTGTGCCTCTTACCTACCTTATGGTCTTGGGCAAGTCATTTCCTCTCCTCGGAGCCTTGGTTTCCTCTTTTGGAAGACACAGATGGTAATATTGAGAGGTAAACGTTAAGTTGGATGCAGTGCCTGACAACAGAAGACCCTCAAGAAATGATTGCAGTGATTATTATGCCCCAGCACACGGAAGGGAGTCCACAACCAATTCCCTGCTGTGTGAGTGAGCACTGTGTCTTTTAAAATAGTGGGGGGGTCCCCAATACCCCCTGCTTCCTCCACCAGCTGCTACCCTGCCCTCTGCCAGCACCTTGTTTGTCTCAAAGTCCAAGTCTGATGGAGGGATTCCCTTCAGGGAAAGTAGGGGGCACACACAGTCCCAGAGGAAAAGGGGACTACGGCCTCTCTTTCTCCCTTCTCTGAAACAGGAAAGGAAATCCTCCCTCCCTCTCGGAAACTATTGAGCATTTCCTCAGACTCCAGCTCAAAGCTCCTCAGAGACCCAGATGAATTAAAGATGTAATTAAATTAGGAATCGTTCATTATTTGAAGGCTGGGATTCTCTGGCAGGTGGGGTGGTGGAGGAGAGGGGGTGGGGCCATCTTTCTGCCAGGGCTGATAGATTCTCTCCTAAGGGATATGTATGGTCAAGCTGTGGCCCAGGGTCCTGGAAGAGAGAGCCAGCCCCCTCCCCACCTGCTCCATTCAGAAGGACATCCCTGTTGTCTCGGGCAGCTTCGGGATGCCCACTATCTCCCTGGACAACCATGCACCAAGGCCCTTCCTCTCTCAGCCTCAGTTTTCTCATCTGCAAAATGAGACAAAGCAGGGAGGGAGGATTGTATTAAACTTCCCTTAAGGTTGCCTTATGCAGTAAGTTTCTGTCTAAGAACGTGGAGACCTCTCCCTTTGAACACCTGCACCACTCTCCTTGCTAGAAAAGTCAATTTGCACCCCTCCTCCCCAATCCTAGAATATTTAGTCAAGTGTTTCTTCAGTTCAGCTCACTCATCTAAATGGAAGGGAAACCCAGTAAGTGGGTATGACAGCCTCTATGCTGGCTGCTGGGGATACTGAGATGAGGGTGGTACTTCCTGCCCTGCAGAGTCCAGCAGAGGAGACAGAGAAGCTAGGCCTAGAAGGAGAAAAGGGGGAAGGAAGGCACTTCAGGTGTGTGTGTGGGAACAGCATGTGCAAAGGCCCTGGAGGCATGAGACAGCATAGAGAGGGGGCAAGTGTAATTAGAGCATTGCGGGGGGGGGCAGGTGTGTGCCAGGGAACGGGGCTCCTGAGCCTGGCGTGTGATGGGGAAAGGGAGGGTTAGCATGCTTCTATGTTCCCAGAGGAAAACAAAAATTTTCGAAACTGTCAGGAATGTGATGGAGCTGTGAGGAGTACATGAACCAGCCACGTACCCTGGGAAACGGAAGTCACGGCTCTGTTTGCTCTGTGACAGTGTGAAAACGCATGATCTTTTCATCAAGACGGGTAATAAAAACACAGGAAAACTAGAAGCGTTTTGGTTCAAGTCTGCTGAGGACGTTACTCTCAGGCTGCCCAGTTTCCGCCCTCCGGCCTGGATTCGTTTGTGCGTGTCAACACTCGCCCAGATTTGCAGACGTCTCACTCTGCCTTGGTTCCGCAACTTGTCAGCCATCTTTTCTGCGGTGTTCCTG